>NW_020448464.1:1095229-1099124 GCF_003343035.1 Apteryx rowi | reverse complement strand
GCCGGCGGAGCCACGTCGGGAATGCCCCGGAGGTGCCGGGCAGATCCCTCGAAGTGTCCCAGGGAGGGGCGCTGCAGCTGGGTTTCCTCAGTCGAGAAGCTCTTCCATTCGTTTTTACACACACACACACCCGCCTTCTTTCAAACGGTCTGTATAGGCAGAAGGATKGGCAGGATACAGCTGGGGCGTACTGAATCCAGCTCCGCAGCAGTGCGTAACTGGGTCTATATGCCTGCTTGGCTAGCAATCCCCTTCTGGGAGCTCCTCTTGCGGGTATTTTATTTTCCTTTCTGTGTGTCACCATCAAGATGGGATAGGCATTACCATCAATTGGGGCTTGTGATGGGGCCATCAGAGTTAGTCAGAGTTCTCACTGGAATTTTGTGTGCTTTGGCAAATACCTGAAACTAGATGTTATTAAAGGCAACTTGCAAAAAATAAAAATAAAAGGAATATCTGGTATGTAAGACTGCAAAGGAAAAAGAACAAAATTTTTTGAGGCCTAGCATAATATGCTATATTATGGTATAATATGCATGGTATGTATAGCAACAATGCTATACATACTATAGTTTTCTACAGATCACCTTCCCTCCCTCCCCCCCGCCCCGATGTGGATAGAAACAAAATTAGTAGGGCCAAGAGAGCATATGAAGAACAGTAAAATATTGAATAATTCTCACACTTCTTCAGAAATAAGTCATGAAAAGACCAGTTGACATGAAAATCAGTACAAAAAGAGATAATAAACAATAAAAATGACAAAAATATTTCACAGAAATCAAATGAATATATACTTTTTTTTAACCCTTTCTTAGTCATTACTTCATACTGGAGGACCTTAGCAGACAGTTATTACTTTGAAATAAATAAGACTGAGGAGCTTTCGGAAGGCCATTTGTCAAAACAACACATACTGGAACAAACTGATTATTTTAGCTGATAGAAATTGCAAATACTGGATGTTTCTCATTTAACACTACACAACCAGCAGATACATTTTGTTTGTTCTTCTAAAAAAAAACTGATTAGGAAAGCATACTGGAAGGATAATTTGCTGTACTCAGACATACTGATGGCCTCTAAATTAACTGTAAGTACTCAAAAACAAGACTAAGATGTAATTGTGCATAGCACTGTGAAAACATCTTAATGCACAACGGCAATCAAAAAGCACTTGTAAGATATTCCATTGCTTAAGATGGGATGCTGACTAACAATGAAAATCCTACAATGTTGTTACATATGATCTGCTAGTTTACTGTCATGTGAGTACCAAGTTCAGATACTATTTGGAGGCTGTCAAAACATCACAGAAATCACATCTCAAACAGAGATATGTTAGAATGACAATAAATATCGTCAGACATATGGAAGAAATTAAAAACTGGGACTGATTAGTGCAAAGAATGGTACAAAGATGGATAAAATGAAGTGGTGATTCCTCAATCTTTGTTGACTCATGAGCAAGAATACTGGAGATGCAGCATGTTTAATATCATACTTTGCTCCCTCTGACAGTCTCGCTTTTAACTAATTTCCTGTGGCAGTGAGGAACATGAAAATGTCTCACAGGCAACAGGTTGCTATGAGCCATGCACTGGAGAGTACTTGGATAGAGGAATATGTGAAATTATTAATGTTACAGGGAAGGTTTATCAGGAAGTATCTGTACAGGGTTAGGTAACAGTATGGATAATATCGATGGATAATAATTATCTGTATGAGTAACAACTGTATCTGTCATTTACTGATAATTATTACAATAAAATATTTATAAAGGATGTTTCATGTTTCAAAACAAAAGCCAACCATTATGGAGATTAGGGCTGGAAAGAAATTTCCTCATAGGTTTATTATCTCATAATTGTCCATTATGGGGGTTCTTCTGACTTCCGCTAAGTCAAAAAGCAAATGGGTAAAGCAGGGTGTAATGGCTATCAGCTGATGCTGTATTCGAGACTAGGTGGTTTAACAATTAAAAATCTGAAGATACTTATTCAGTAGTGATTTTGTATCCAATGATGTCAATAGGAGCAGTACACAGAGATTAAACTTATGGTCCCAGGGGTGTCTTTTCTCGTTAAAAATGCAAAATTAAATGACAGCTTTGCATTTGAGGTGCACACAGTGTTCATGCCTTCAGCCCTCAGCATATAAAAGAGTTGGTTAAAGAAAGCTGAGTCAGACTTCATCTACTGGGGATGGTTACAGTATTTTTTAGGTATGTGCTTTTTTATAGGACTACCACACCCCCAATTTGTGGAGGGATTTTGATCAGTTGACCTATATGTCACAGATTCATTGACTCATTCATTTCCTTTCTTTAGACTTGATGCCAGATGCTGTTTGCTGTGGACTTGAACTCTGCAGCAGTGTTTTGGGCATGAAGCAGTTGCACATCCATTGATGATTTTTCGTAACCTGCACCACACATCCATTCTCATCTTTTTAGTCCCCAACTTTTAGGAGGAACTTCTGGTATGTTGAGAATTTATCTCATGAAGAAAAATCTTTTCCCTTTTGATTACTTACTCACATTTTCACATGTCATACTTGTAATTCCATGTAGAGAAATCTTTATTGCTGAATTTAATATTAACACAAAAGCCTGGGACCACAACACAGACAGATAAATACATACATAAACATTTTAAAGACAAGTACATAGAGAAGATGCTTTTACAGACAGGTAGCTTTTGATTAATAAATAGTATTTAGCCTAAAATTTACATACTAGCTTACTGGAACAAAGAAACATAAAAGTATCCCAAGTTGTATTAACTGTTTTTGTATATTATAAACAAAAATACTATACAGAACTAAGCAGAAATCATGCATTTACATTTTTTGTGCTCTAAAAATTGATAAAATGCATTATTATACTATTACATTTTTGATTTTAATTCCCTCTTAGTTTTATGCCTTATGATGGACCTTACTATTTAATTCATATCGTCAGTCTATACCAGCAGTTTTAAGAGCAAGTGACTATCAAAACAGATGAGAACAGATGCAGGAGACAACATCCCATGTGAAGCTAGAAGATGAGGTGTGATGCGCCTCTACCTAATGGACTACTGTGACTTTCCTGGAAGATTTCACAGCATTCCCAGACACCATTAATTTAATGTGGAGGTGGGAAAAGGCATGGAAACTTCGCAAAGATTTTATGAATCCACAGAAACTAGAGCTTTAATCATTAATGTTCATCAAATACTGTGTCATCCATCTGGAGGCTACTGAAGGCTGTATAAAGAGTTTTTGGGAGCGGGATTGAAGGCATGCTGGTCTGGCATTGGGAAGAGAGGTGGCAGCTAAACGTGTTGGCTGAACAAATGTCATGGCAGACTATAAAATGCAAGACATTAATGCCTTTAAATGACAGAATACTAGGTTCTTGTAAGCAAGGGAAGGCTCCTATTGGTTTTATTTGTTGTAATCACTAGTAAACATCTTTGTTTTCTTCTGTATATGGCAGAAACTATTCAAGCATATTTTTCAGGCTTACTGGCGTAAGAAGTTACCAGTGTCTAGCACGCTTCTACCCCCCCACATTTTAATTTCTGGCTGAAGGTGGAGAAGGCACACCTCCCCTCACATAAATGCTCACATTTCCCCCTGAATCGAAGTCAGCTCTTCCGTGAGGAGAACGCCAGGGCGCAACAAAAACGCATACTACGGATTATCAAAAGGAAGCAAAAGCAAATAAAGCGTGTAGCGTGGGAAAAAAAGAGAAGCAAAAAAACCAAAAAAACCCTGCTCTATCAAAAAAAAAAAAGATCTGCCCTACAGGACAAATAAATAAATATATAAAGAGGCTGCCGTTCCTCGCGGCCATTTGGTGTGCGGAGCCGCCCGCCCGTCTCCCCGGGGCGGCGGGCCGGCTGGACGG
>NW_020448464.1:1057223-1093952 GCF_003343035.1 Apteryx rowi | reverse complement strand
GGGGCCGCGGGGCGCGGCGGGTGCCGCGGAGGGGTGGGAAGGCGGTGGATTACCGAAGGGGCCGGCGGGGGGGGTCGCTTTGCGGTTTGATGGTGACACGCTTTAGTATCTGCATTGTTCCCCGAGCCCTGGAGAGGCTGTCGGCTCGCTGGTTGCTTTTTATTRTTATTATTATTATGATGACCTTTTTATTTCGTGAGGTAGACTGGGATAAGGGGGTTATGCTCAGATTGTGCACCGATTTTTAAAAACAAAAGGAATAAGAAAGCATAAAGCCCCAGATGCACGCAGGAAGCCGAAGAGTAGCCTGAAGTGTGCTGTAGGATGACAGGGTCTTTAATACCTCTAGGAATCCACCCACCGGCCAGGAAATGCGACTTGCTGCACCGTTTCTCCCTAATTAAAACGGAGGCTGCTATTTTGGAACTGCGAGTGTGCAAAGGCAGTGTTTATCTAATAGGAATTTGGCTCGTGCTAAAATAAGCCTTTTGAGTTAAAATGTGTTTGTCCGTATCGGATGTGGTCTGCTCTGCTGTGCAGTTCCTGTGGCAATACAGCTCGTGCCTCGGACTCACGGGCCTTGAAATATGTCTGCACCAGTGTCTGGAGCGGGGATGAGCAGGGATGGTCCAAGCGAACACAAGCTGTTTATGCCAAGGATTTTTGTCTCGTGTCATGTATACGAAAGTAGCGGTTTTATATTGGGGAATAAACTGCCTTTTCCATGAGGTAAGGAGAGTTGGAAGGAAAAGTCAGAATTTGGTTGAATGCTTGTTTTGTGAATGTGTTRTTTTTGACTTTAAATAATACAGTTTGTCTTCAGTATGTGGTGAAAGGTGTTGGGATTCTTCACTGGTGTGAAAAAGGAGTGATGGAGACGGATACGCTACCAGGGATAACATTCTGTCTCATTTTGCCCTGATTTTGGTTGGTGGAAGCACATGTTGTGACTGTTTCAGGATCTAAAAAGAAGATAAAATAGGGGATATATAGCTTGCATTTGCTTAATTTCATAAATGCTTAAGTGTAATTACTTAATTATATACATCTGCTTCAGAAGAGGCAGTTGGCATTTTTGACTTATTATTCAGGTCCAAATCGTTTCTGCGTTTTTCTCATTTTCTTGCAGTAATACTAGAGATTTCTTCTGAGTTTTAAAAAAAATATATGTGAAATTTAGTGAGTGATGCCCATACATACCACCCAGAGAAGGAATTCGGAGGTTCATTTCTGTGATCAGTAATGCAGAACTCGCATTGCTTTCCAAGATCCACCCACTGGCAACATTAAGTGTATGGATAAGTATTGGGGTCTGATTGTCACATTACTTCAGACCAAATGAAATGTTTTGACTTCAGGGACAATAGAGAAGAAGCCATCAATTAGAGATCTTTGGAGAAAACTCGCTGATTGCCTGTATGAAAGTTTTTTTGCATATATTTATATCAGCATAAACCAAGAGTGTTACTATACTTATGAAGGTGTAAGCATGATGTACTTGAAACCAAGATAGATAAATGTTCTGCTTCATGCTTAATAGCATGTCTGTGTTTGTGTAGTGAAACCACTATAGAAATTGTTGTTGTGTACACATTTTTCATATTGTAGTTTGTCAATCTCAGTCATGTATTTGACTGAAAGTGTTTGTGCATGTACAGCTGTTTGGATTAACACTTAATGATCTCATCTTGTAAAATGCAGTATAGTGGTGAACCACTGTTGAAATTGTGGGGTTGGGTAGAGATTTAAGTTTTGATTTATAAACAAATTTTGAGGAAAACTTTTTGGTTTTATTAGTAGGTTTATTTTAGATATCTGACAGCACTTTCCTCCCCTCCCCCCCCCTTCCCAAGCATAGTCAGCTGTTTAGTCCTTAAGCCTGTGTTGTTTCTGTGGGTCATTTGTATGGTTATAGACAGACAAACCATTTTAACAATAGGAACATAGTCACTAAAAATGGTGAGACTGGGAAGACAAATAATGTCTCAGCTTGGTGAAATGCTGGGGGTTTTTTGTTTGTTTGTTTTTTAATTGACTAGACTTCAAGTTAGTGCTCCATTACATATATTTCCCTCTCAAAGTTTAAAGTAGTAGTATTACTTAATTTTGTTTTGTGTAAACGTTAGGCAGACTTTTCAAAAGTGCCCAATTCTCAGTCCCACTTTGGAAAGTGTTGTGGGATTTACAAGCCTAAGTGGGTTAAAGGCTTTTGAACATGGGACTTAAGGTATATTCTTTTGATCATAAGCAGAGTAGCGGCACAGCTTAAGCTGAGACATGTTAGTTGACCATGCGGGCTCCTTGAACTTGTTGCAAGTATAAAGTAAAAGGTTTTAAGTTGAAAGGTTTTAAGGAACAAATGGGCGTGTCTATGCCAGATTTTATTTCTTATTTAAAACTTAGACATACATACAAATGGAGCAAATATTAAAAAATAAAAGAAAAAAAAAAAGCCATTCCCAGGTCAGAAAAGAGAATTTTTTTCCCTATAATTTGTGGAAATTATAGTGCTTCCTTGCAAAATGAAATAGTATTTTTCCCAGTTCTGTAGGAAGTGTTTACTGTGTGACACACACTGTAATGTGTATTAATAATGATATCTTTTTATTCTTTATGTGATCAAAGAATTTAAAATGTTATAAGTCTTTTCTGGAAAACTTGCATTGCATTGTAAGATTATTTTTAAAGATTATCTTAAAAATAAACCCTCTCTGTGATTAGATAGTAAAATACCACTTTTGGGGTCCTGTTCTGATCAGTTCTAAAAATTAAGCAACATTTTTTTGGGGGGGGGGGGTGTTAACTATTGTAATTCTAAAAAGCCAGAACTCAGAAATATGCACTGAAATGTGTTACAAAGACATACTAGTAGTTCTGCTAGCAAAATTTGGCTGTAATGTTTAAGGCACTTTGGAACAAATTCAGTCTTCCACTGAATTTGGTTTTAATCTCATGTATTTTCCAAATTCTTCTGGATTTCATTACTGCTGAACACTTTGTAAAAACTCTATGATTGTTCTCCAGAGCTTAAAGTTGTTAATATCCATCCATTGTTTGCTGTTAGCTGTAAAAACACTTGTATTATTTTTCATTAGGAAAAAAGAGGTGTTTTTAAAATGTTCTTTTATTGTTATATGCCAGACAAAATGTACAGTATTGTGTGCTTGTGTTTTAAACCTCTGTGTACATTATTGCTTTTTAAGTAGTAAGAACCATGTGCTCTAGCTGTTCTATGTATATCATTTTGATTGTCATCAGTGGAAATTTTGCCTAGTCTCAGAAAGCAGTTTTGGGCCTCACTGACAGATTGTAGCCATAAAACGTCACCACTGGATGCACTCTACCTGTACGTGGGAATATATTTATATTATACAGTATTTTCTCAGCAGGAAGTGCTGTGAGTACCTAAGAAAATAAACTAGCTGTATCTCGCTAGCTGGCTAGCTATATCAATATATCTGTAAACCTTGGCCAAATCAAGTACTGGAGAGCCTGACAGTGTGGTCGCTGTTTTGCATCGTGCTTGCTGGTATCATGGCATGCGCAGACATGGTTCTTAAGGGGTGAGTGCTCTTTACGTTAGAGATAGCAGATGTGTCAGTGAAGCGAGGTGTCAGATATGAGTGTCCTTTCATTCTCTATATGTTACCAAAGGAAATGGGTGGAAGATAAGCCATTTGAATGAGTGGGAATTGCAGCCAGTCTTCATGAGAAAGACACTTTTTGAATCTAGGGTGAATACCCAGTAAACCTACAGGATATATGTGCATTTATTTTCCTATACTGTGTCAGCTGAATTAAAGATTCACATGCAAAACTCGGTGAATTATCAAAGGCTTGGATTTTCTTTAGAAATTTGAAGAGGAAGTGGGCGCATTAAGCCAACAATGGATTACACTGATTTTATATAACTTTTTCATCAACGAGAGAAACAAGCACGCTTCCTTGTTCTTAATGTAATTTAACTGCTGCATGTGGTTTATTAAAATAGAAACGGGCAGAGTGGCAGTTTCTCACAGAAGATACTGCAGTAAATCTCTGCTGGTATATTATTGTTCAGATGTGTGTCTTGAAATGAGAATTCTGAGAAGTTGTACATAAATGAATTTCCTGCTTATATATACATTGACCAGCTCTTGCAGCTTTGGACACACATTATTTATTTGTTTTTTTTCACTGGATGTTTACTGTAGTTACTAAGCTGTTTAGAGACTAATTTTTGAGATGTACAAATTTGACTAGCCAAACAGGACAAGCCAAATAACAGAAATATTGAATATTAAATATACATACTGTCTGTTAGCTTTATTGGTCTTGAAAACCATAGATCTCAGACAGCAGTTTCTGTTACAGCCAAATCCTTTCAAAATTGTTTGGAAAAGTGTGTACGATACGTGCAAATGTAATGTAAGGTAAGCTAGTGTAGTGATCAAAGGCTTCCTATTGTATCCATTTCAGTGGTTTTATCTTCAAAAGAGTATCATTTAGCATAAAGGTTCAGGTGCACCTTTGAGTATGTTAGGATACCTGTTTTTCTGTAATGAAGTCCTTAACTGTGCTTGATGAGAAAATGACATAGATGTATTCTGCTCCTGTGTATTTTTGATAGGCTGCTTTGCAGCTCTTTGTCTCAGTTTCCTTAACTGCAAAATAAGGATGATGATAAACCATGAGACACTTACATATCTACTATTGATTAAAAATATGTTCAGCATGAAAATCACTGATGCAAAAATGCTGAATGTTGTTAAGAATAGGTTAAACGAGGAGTTAAAATCAATTTCAGGTCTGCATCTGTGCCCAAGTCCTCTGTAAAATTTTGGTGTTTTTTACTGTCCGGTTTTGTTATTTGGTTTAATCTTTCCCTGCTGTGTTCTGAAATACCTATGGAAATAGTCAGTCTCCTCTACTTATATAAGTAGATAGATACGATGTCTTTCAGCTGTGTGCACAAAGTTAAAAATGCTGATACTGGGGAGTATGTTCTAATTGACTATTTTCTTTGTTCTTCATTAAATCAGAAAACTTACTATTTTGAAACAGAATTGTAACCTTTTCTTATTATATGACTTATTATCCATCCTTATACTCACACTTGAACACTTTTAAATATTTTTAAGCAATTAATATAGCATACATTTACAATTAGGAAATAAACAAATACTTAATATACATCCAGATGTCTGTTGTAGCTGTACTAGTAAGTATCTCTTACTCTGGAGAAGCCGCTTCTAAGTATATATAATTTAATTCTAGATGTGAGACACTTTGCTATATTCCAGCATGTGTGGGTATATGTCTTTATATATAAGTGACTGTTTTTGAGAAAATATGATTCATGATCTTAATATCAGTGCGATACCACCGACCATCACTAAGGAATATTTTGTTTTCGGCCCTCACAATGGATTTTTTGTTTTGGTTTTGGTTTTCCTTCTTTATAGAAGTGATCTGCTGCCACTGAAGTTAATGTGAATTAGTTTAGAGCCTGAATAGTCAAAGAATTCTGACTAAATTAATTTTATTCATGTGTCAAAAAAACAAGGGACCCCAAATTTTACCTCACATTAAAGAATGCAATATTGAATTATTAGAGGAGGGAAAAGTATATGATGAATAGAGGAATCCCTTGAGAAGGGACATCCGGGTGTATGCGGCAATGTTAAGAAATAGTAATTCTGCTTTTTCAGCTCCTTCAAATTATTTTTTGTTGGTATAAAATGACAATGGCAATTTCATAAGGGAAAGGATTTCTTTTGAAGTAATATGCCAATCTGTGCAAAATTAATCCCAGGAAGGTGTGAAATAGCATTATAAGGTAGTTGTGTGATTAATGGTAATTAACTTTGTTGCAGTAACAGAATACTATAAACACTGAGCATTTTTTTTCTTGCCCTGCTAAATGGAATGACACTCAGGACTGATCTTTTCTCACACTTGAACACCACTATGTATGAACAGCTGTTACTAATAAATTTATGGGAAGTTTTTCAACATTCACCTTTTATTTGCTCTACTTATAAAAAAAAAGTCTGACTGGCAAGAACCAAGAGCAAGAAAGCAATAGAAAAACAGAGGAAGGACACAAATGTAGGAAATATTAGGAAGCCATATATGCAGAATTCGGAGCATGAAGGAAGTAAGTGTGCGTCGGGCTTTAAGTGTTGTGTTAACTCTGTGCAAAAAAATGAGGTGCATTAATATTGAGGGGCATGAATCTAAGTGACACCACAGTTTTGAAAGTTTTAGGAGTTACTGAGGAAGTTCCAGGAAGAGCACAAATGTTTTTTCAAGCTAAATTAAAGATTAAATCTTAAATGTTCTGAAAGCACATTGTTCCCCCAATAAGTAATGTTGATACAGAAACTAAACTGAAGGTTGATTGTCTGCAGATTTTGTCCTTTGTGGGTTTTTAAAGGACAAATTGCATAGAATAATCAAACTGTTTAATTTGCATGCTATGTTTAGTGTTCAGAGCTGGGTCAGTACTGTGGAGTTTTGTCGCAGAACCCCTGCATGGTTGCAGTCACCAGCAGAAGAGCACTGTTGTTCTCTTTGCTTATGTGTTTGAGAAGGTAGTGTGGCTATGCCAGAAAACCAAAAAAAAAAAGGGGGGGGGAAGACCAAACAAAAAACCCCCCCACCAAACAGAAGATTCCTCCTTTGGTCTGTTTGAGCAGAATCGTCCAACAAAATACTGATAGGAACTACATGGCTTAGATAAGCTCCCTGGTGGTTTTTCAGCTTATCTTTCTGTAGGGGGGAGGGGAGGTATAGTATGTGCACAGGGTGAATAAAGCAGTAGGTTATCAGGAAATACCTGAAAATGGAAACCGTGAATGTATGAGTGAAGAGATAGGAGAGGCTGTATCACTACTGTCTTCACACATCTGGGCTGTGTATTGGCACTTTCTTCTCAGGACTGGATTACTGATGAGTTAGCTGACCTCCTCAACACGTGAAAGAAGCATCTGTTAGGAATGGGACTGGACAGTGTGCTTCATTTCAGAGCAAATAGGTAGATTAAATGTCTTCCCAAGGTCCTGCCCAGATCAATTATCTATGCCTTTTGTATAGGAAAATACCATGGTTATTGTTGAAATGCTTTAGGATTCACCCTCAGTCATCAAGAGTCCACTGCAGGAGAGTTTGCTTGTCCTTGGGGGACACTGTGAAAAGAGTAGTCAGCATTTGAAATATACCTTGTTTTTCCTTTCTTTTCTAAAAACTCATCTCCTCTACAAAGAGATCAGTGCAGTTAGATCTTTAACTCTTTTTGAAGTTAATTTAGAATAGAGCTTTAATCTTGGTAAGCATCACCAAAAATAGATCAGAAGTTTTCTGCGTGAGTTTAGCCAAATTCAAATTAAATCCTAGATAAGAGCTCAAGGTAATCATTCTGTAGGGAGTCCGTGTAGTCAGATGTGATAGACTCTGTGATGGGTCGTGTCTCTTTCCTTAGGAATCTGAAGTTCAGAAGTTACTGTTCTAGTTAAGATATAGCTGTGATCTCAGCCAAACAAATCATCTTCTTGCTCATGATTTTATAAACTGAGGTACTGTGTAAGAAAGCTGGTTTAGGTACATAATGAAATTTGCACTGGAAGAAATGTTTTAGATTTTGCAGGGTTTGCTCTTATGGCACAGAACTTGCTTCGTTGTCTGGTCGTGTTTGTACGGCTGTCAATGTACCTGAGCGTGCACTTGCTGGCTGCCAAGGCACCACTTGCTGGCACTTGGCTAGTTCATTACTCTACCAGCTGCAAACTCAAATGCAACATGATAAACTTTGTCAAGAATCCTTGTACTGAGCGAGAACATTTATGTAAGTTAAGGGAAGTTGCTTTTTTCTCCTTGTTCTATAAACCCATCACAAGCAAGTTTTTAACTCTTAAGTCTTTAATCTTTAATTTTGTTAATTCTCTTGCTTGTATTAGAGAATGCTGGAAAAGAATGCCTAAGCTATTCCAACCCACATTTCTGGTTAAATGGGTGTAAGCCAGAAAGTCAAACAGAAGGTTTCTGTAGCAGCAACTACTAACTTATAAGGCCAGAAAAACTCAAACGCATAGGAAGTTGGGAAAGATGCCATCATTCCTTGTGCTTTAAGGAACCTATCAGGCTTGGGAAACTGAGGATCAAATATGGGACATTTATTTTACTCTGATACTGGATTTACTAAGCAGGGTATGTTCCACTTCATCTCATAGACCAGAGAAGTACTAGCAACAAAAATTAAATGCTGAAAAACAAAGGAATGTTTCATGTATCTTTAGAAGGTTGCTATATTGCCATCCAGGTACTTGAATGATTTGGTGTTTGTTCTTCTGGAGTGTGTTTTCTAGATGGAGTTGACATCAGCATTTTTGTTGGTAGTGAAAATCTTTCAAAGGTGATTTGCAAAATAGGCCCCTTTTTTTTCTTAAAGACACTTGTTACAAGTATAATTTACTATAGTAAAACTCAGCTGATCTTCTAGGAGATAAAAATAATATGGATACTTTTAATACTTTCCACTTCTACATCATCCTTTTTTCTTTTTTTTTTCTTGGTTTGTAAAAAGGAAATAACAGTAGCCTGGAAACTTAGATGCTGTATAATTGTGCTGTAGGAAGAACCCTCAAAGAATAAAACACATTCCTTCTGGTTCTACATATGTATTTAAATAGCTCTGATTAAGTTCTGTTTTACTTCTTTTTGTAGTGTGTGTGTGTGTGTGTGTGTGTGTGTGTGTGTGTGTGTGAGACCGATCCTGACACTTTGAAATGTTTTCAAAGAGGATGGCAATCTGTATGCCATTTAAATCTTCTCTGTTTTTGCTGTTGCTTCCAGTTTTTATTAGGGCAGTTACAATTCATGCACCTGATCATCATTAACGAAGAAGAGATCGCTAACTTATCTCGGAGCACAGGCCACCAAGCAGCTGTCTGACTGACTTTTGAACACTGTTGACCTGACCCATTATTGAAAAGAGAGATTTAGAGATCAAAGTCCCTTTATCTCATTACCATTCCCCTGATACATCAAGTCGCCTTTAAAGTGAACCTCTGTGTGAGGTTTTCATCCAGGAAATTAAAGGTATTGGACATCATGCCAAAATGTTTTCAGGTAATTCCTCATGAGAAACACTTCTGATGTAGGATTGTGTGGGTGGTGCTTTCGGTGTGTTTTTTTTGTTTGTTTGTTTGTTTTTTAATCATGATGGGAAATTGTCTTTGGGGACCCTAAGACTCAATCAAGCTGTAACTTAGAGTGCTTTTGGTAATAAGCAGTTTCCTAGATTTAAAGGCTTTATACCTCTTGGCAACCTGACTGCTGGATGCAAAAATGCTTGATTTTTTTTTTTTTTCTCCCCCCCCCCCCTCTGAAATTACATATAAAACAATTCTATTTTTCTGACAGAGAATGTTGAGAAGCAATAGTGTGAGATTTTTGTACTGTGTTGTCTCCTCATGCTCTCTGTTTGTTTCGATGTTAAAATGGTAAATAAACTGAAGGAGATAATAACATTTACTTTCATCCATGAAAATACGGATTTCACTTAGATGACTGCTTCTGAAAGGCAAAACAGACAATTTAGAAATAAATTTGCTTTTATCGGAATGTAAAATTGAGCATGTGGTAGAAATAGGACTGAGATCACTGTTTCCTGGGAATTACTGAATTTTTGTATATTTTAACCCATAGTTAGCATGTTTGTTCTAACTCAAGGGTTAGCCTCCATAATATTTTATTTTTACAAAGAGTTGGCTTGTGATCATTTTAAACTTGGATGTTAATACCATCCACGATCATAGGAAACTAGAAACATTCTCTGTTAGGAGTAGTTTTTGATCTCTTGGGATTTATTTATTTAATCACATTCATCCTTGCCTACTGTCTATAAGACAATTCTAATTCAATGGAGTTTAGTTCTGTGTTGGGATGTTCAGTAGAGTAATACACTATTAATAATTATTACATCTAATTAGGGTTAAGAAGTAGATTTATGATAATCTCTGAAGATTTTAGCCTTTGAACCAAAACCAGATAAACAATGTGTGCAGAATTTGCTAACAGCTTAATTACAGCTGTACTCTCAATGACAGATGCCTTTGTGACTTGACAGAGAAGGTAGTATGTATGCCTTTAAGTTGTTTCCCTTGAAGAAATTTCTAACACAAGCATTCTCTGGATAATAGTATTTTTGTGCTTGTGGTTTATATAAAATCTACCACCATGTTAGTTTTGTTAGCGCAGCTTTTATTTGACTGTTATTCTCAGAAAATCCTTTGGCTGACTCTATTAATATACTTTTTTTTTTTTTTTTGTCAATGCACAATTTCATGTAGTAGAATGTGGAGTATAATATTTTAAAGTTTTACATGGTGCTTTTTTCATCTGTGGGGATTTCCCATTAAATGGTATAAAACCAGTGAAGCGGGAGGAGATACATGGCTTTTGTTTTAAAGAGGCAAAAACGTGGGGGGGGGGGGTGTCTTTTTTTTTCTTTAGTAATTACGCAACTGTACTGTATATGTCACTTATCAAGCTGGTAGGGTATATTCTTGAGCTTACAAAGTCCTGTAATTTATTTCTTTATTTTAGTGCCTTTGCATTACAGTTTAGTTGTTCATGTCTCACAGGAATGATGTTACTTCTTGGAATAATGTGTAGCTGGAGAAACAGGCCATTACCTTCCATGCATAAGTGTGTGCTCTATTTGTCTTGCTTAGCTGACATCAAGCTACTTCTGCATGGTGATATGCAGTTCTCTGATACCTATCCATTCATTTCTGTGGCTTTCTGTGCACACATAAAACCTTGCAAACTGTAGGAAGTGGTTAGAACCAGAGTCATAAGAAAAACAAATGTTTATTTGTTTATTTCATATATTTATTTTCTTTAAAACAGTATTTCAACCTACTAATCCAGACTGTGGTTTAGGTGTAATTACAGTAGTTCAATGTTTTGTGTATCTGTGTTGGATTCATGGCTCCCAGATTTGCTTGTGTTTTTATTTATTTACTTTCATTTTATTTAGTTTTATTTTTAGCCAAAATGTATACCTGTTCCACAAAAAGCAAGCAACATGTCAGTTAACATGTTTGTTTATTGTGGAATTTATTTTTTGAGATAAGATAAAGTAGAAGAAATAAAATAGTCATACTACCCCTGGTTTAAATAAATAGTCTTCATGAACATTGCATTTATTAACAACTCTGAAGACAACAAAAAAAATAGTCAAAGATCCTCTGTTTCTAGCTCAGTCTGGAAGGAACTGCATGGGGTCAGTCATTCCTTCTGCAAGTTTGTCTCCGTATGTTCTATAGGTTACATGCCCAAAGTCGCTGTTGTTGCCTAAGCATGCTGGCAGCGTGATAGTGTAAGGAGTTTTGGGGTCCAGTTGCTGGACAAGGTTGGATCCATGCCCTCTGGTTTGGGGTACCCTGTTTTCTAGCATTAATAATCTTCTATGGATCTGTTTTTTTCTCTGGGCATAATTGTATTCTGTGTATATGGTTGATTCTCTTAAAACCTACAGGTAGACTTAAAAAACAGATTTTCAAAAGTGAATGACTGAGATTAATCTCCTACGCTGACAGGTAGCTGCACTTGTGGCCCACTGTTAAAAGGTGCTAACATCCCTCTCCTGTTGGCTTTTAGAGAGTCTATGTGGGTGAATGAATTCATCTCTATAAAAGCTTTTGTGAGATACAGGAGCCTGTAAGACAAGAGGAGTCACTGATAACTTTTTTTCCAATGGCTATTGAACTTCAAATAAGAAATGTGTGGACAAAGTCATTAATTTTAGAGGAAAACATGCAGCCTTGAGCTAAAAATTCTTAGAGATGGATGAACTTGCACAATTCTTGGTACGTTGTTACAAAAACTAACTTTCCCCTGTAAAACATTGTCTCCTGTCTTAGTTTGGATTTGTCTGGGATTTGCATCTAGCCACTTGTGAGATCCATCTATTTTGACCTCTGGTGTTAAATGTCTGACCCATGGACACTTAGGAAGTGAGACCAAGGTACTCATTCATCTTTGAATCTGTTGTGAAGCTAAATAAATTGATTTTCTAACTCTTTACCTGTAGGCTGAATATACCAATCTTTTAATCATTCTCGTAGCTCTTTTGAATCCTTTCCAGCTTTTCAACATCATTTCTGAAGCACGGACAATGAGAATAGACTGCTGAGGTACATACTTTTGTACTTCTAGTAAAGAGTAAAATTTCTCATCCAGTAGTTGAGATATCACCATTGTTATATGTACAAGGAATACAACAGCTTTTTTATCCATAGCATCAAGCTAGTTATGTTTAGATCACTATCCACAGTAACTAAAATATTCTTTGAAACAGTTGCTTTCCAGAGTGAGTTCATTTATCATTTGCAACCTGCTTTCTCTATTTCTATATAGCTAACCTTAGATTTAGCTTTATTCAGATGCACAGTCTTTGCCTGTTCCTGGTTTACAAGCTATTCCAGTTACTTCACATTATCATATCCTGTTCTTAATATACCATTCCTCAGCTTTCTGTCACCTACAGGTATTGTCAGTAATTATTTTATGTTTTTCTTCTGTTTCCTGGGTAGAGGTATTTAAGTTTCTCACCTGTATCCTAATATCCTTGGGATCCCATTAGGAACAGAGCTGTCTGTTGAGGACTTTCTCCTATGTGATTTAATACTTACTGCTTAAACAACTCCAGTTTATTTGATGTATACCATGTTGGTTTGTTGTATGACACCAAATGAGTTRCTTAGCAGACATCTGGTTTCTCAAAACTGCCGCTTTTATAAACCAAACCAGTAGAATTGTTAACTGTATAAGAGAGTAACTTTTGATATGCACTCTCTGTCCCTCATCAACTTTCTGTCCTTTGGGTTTCTTTGTGATATTTCAAGACTTTTAAGGCAGGAGGGCTTCTCAGTCAGTTCTAAAACTCTGTGATAAGAGGTGTCTGGACCTGATGAGAACAATGTTCTAACTTTAGTAACTGCTCTGTAACATTTATGTTCAGTGACTGCTGCAGCAGAAACTTCTTCATTGTCATTTTAAACAAGATCTATGTTTTTTCCCTCAAAACAAAATAAATATTTACAAATTATGCATGGATTTTTCTGTGTTAATGCTAACAGTCCTGCTGTGTACATCTAGTAAAGGACCAATGCTGTCTTAAGTACTTTGTGATACAAAAATGTGAGGTTTAAAAACAAAAAAACCTCAGGAACCACAGAGTTCTTCATTTGACTTTTCTTTTCTTTGCTTCACAATTTTTAAAACTTCCCGAAGTTTTGATATACTTAAAACTTCTTACCTCCTCTCTTAGCCAGACTGTTTTTACTGCTTTTGTATTTCAGTCTTTAATGGAATTGTAGCTGTCCAGCTGTTTAGTAAAATGTTCTGAAATGGCTCTCAGTTCTTCCCATTTTAAATTTAAAGACAGTTGTTTTCACTCATAATTCTGTCAGCTTCTGTTAAAGTAGCTATCATGAAACGTGAAGTACTTGCACTACTGATTTTGGACTTTTATTTAAACATAGCAAATGTAATTGAGTCATGTTCACAAGCTCCAAAAGTTACTTTTCACTTTAGTTCTGCCACAAGTTCTTTTTCTTAATCTGTCAAGATGTATTTCTGTGTGGTGTTTTTTCGTGTTAGAAAAGTATAATTTGTGAACTACAGAAATTCCAAGGTCGTTTGCTTCAGACCTTTAGCATCAGTTACATGTCCCTAGGAGACTATACCTCCTTCCCTTTTCATTAAAGTTGTTTAAGGAGCCCCACCAGATTTTGTGTCAATTTTTTCATCTATTAGAATTGAAACCAAAAACATTAAAAGATATCGTGCTTTAGAAATGGCTTCTAGACAAAAAGTAGTCTATCACTGAATTTTCACTCATGTAAATCTTTGCTTCAGTTATACCTCCCTGTTCAAATTTACGTATTATATTATATTAGCAATTCTTTTGGTGTATCATCTACACATGAAGCATTTTTTTCAAGCAGTTGAATTCCTTTTTTTAATTTGATGCTTTGCTTAATGTTAATCTTGTTTTGATTTTCTGCTAAATAATTGTACCTTTGTTTTTCTTTTCATTCTTCCCATTTAATAGTGTAATGATATTCGGACCTCTCTGGCCAGCCTGCCCTTTTGAATATCATCCTTCTTCTTTTAACAATGACAGCTATACAAACTCTGCAGCTCCATCTTTCACAGAAATCCAGTGACTGTTCCCCAAAACAAAGCTTTCTAGCATATGCTCTTTGCTGGTCCAGGAGTTTACCTCTAGATTCTTCTGTTTTCTTCTGGTATGGAACAGAAATAGTGTTTAAATTTTGTGTCAAGATAATAAAGGTAGGGTGCTTAAATATCTGTAATTTCAAAGAATCAGATTACTTTGTTTTATACCAAACCTGAAGTGTCAGCAGCGGATACTTGCCTGACGACTTTAGGCATGTGTTCAATTTTGCTGTCACTGCCTGTGTTAAATGCACCCAAGCAAGTCCCTTGATCTGTTGGCAGGGACTTACTTGCATCCCAATAAGAGTGCACTCTACTGGAATAGCTATCCCATCTCTCTGCATCTACACCTCGGGGTACCTGCAGACTTCTCCTGTGTGCTGCATGCACCCCACTTGTGGCTCATCCACCCCATGAGCACTATGGCTATATGCCATTGTATAAGGGGCAATGCTTGGTGGATGCTGGCAGCTGCTCTTTAGCACTTCTTTGAATTTATGAAAAAGCTTCCTGGGTTACACCATGACAAACAATGACTTTTGGAGACCTGCTGTAAGGCCTTCTGTGTCTTCTGCAAAAGTGTGTCCTTAACAGCTTGGTGATTCTTGTTATCCTGGTGGAACTGAATGCTCCAGGACTTAACTGCAAGTAGAAGAGTCTGAGATGCTTACAGGATACCTCCTCTCTCTGATCTAGGTTTCAGTCATGGCCAGACTTAATCCCATCAAGATGAAGAATTGGGGCTCATGGGACTAGTACTTACTTGTGGACTACATTGTCCTAGGTGCCCGTAGTGACTAGCAGGTTGTGCATAATTTTCAGCTGGGGATGGACACAGCTGAAGCATGATTAGGATTTGATTCCTGCACTCCAGCAGATGCAGCCTGAGCTCCTGCACCTTCCAGAAAAGAGTTTCCTCTTTTAGCAGACATTTAAACCCCTGACTCATCCCGCTTTGTGGGCAGCCAGTTTGGGGTTAGCAGGTTCACAGTGAGTGATGCTGTGGCAGTATCTTGCAGATGTGTATCAGCTATGTTACCAGTTCACCCAGACCTTTAATTAGTGTGGGGGGAAACCCATGGGATTCATGTCCCACTATACTCCCCTCACTTCTCGGTTAGAATTGTGTTCGTGGGTTTATGAAGAACTATTTTTGCAGGCAATACTGGGCCACTGTGACTGGCTACTAGGGGAAAATCGGTGAAACCCTTAGTTCTGCAGTTCAGAGGTCTTCTGGTGGTAGCAGGCCAGCAGGTAGCAGGCTAAGCATCTTCTGAGAGAGCAGAAGCCTCTGTGCTGTACTTTTCTAAAAGTACCAGTCTGTCTTGTGGGGGAGACAGCAGGATATCTTGTTAACCTGGATTATGGCTGTGTTGGGTAGCCTAGGGCCACATTTCAGCTGAGCCCTGAACACGTACAGGATTCATGTGGAATGTAGCTTCATGTAGTTGACTGTAAGCCAAGGGACCTTCCCCATTGACCTCGTGTCAGTATTCCCAGTGCAGTCAGCATCACTGTGCAATGATCCTGTGTAGGATCATTGTGTTAGAGCAGTTATAATTTCAGGGGTTTGGCAAATCATTACAAATGGATTGATCACAGCAGGACTGAGTCCCTCTAACACAGGCACACGCAGTATGGCATGCCCCTAACAGCACATGTGAAGTGCTTGTATGATGCTACCTACGTACGCAAGCCTAGGCCAGTCCAACGCAGCCTGATAAATAGCACTTGATAGCAATCATAAGCTTGGCTGGTTTGCCCAGTGCTCAGAGGCACTCTGTCTAGTGCCAGCAAATTGCCTTTTCATTCAAAGCATAATAACAATAGTAAAAAGTAACACAGGGGAAAAGCAATCTCTTCTCTCTCCTCCCAGCACTTTCATTGGCATAAGTGGGCTGCAAGGTCAGGGGGTTATTTATGAAGGCCAGAGTCAATCCCCTTGTGTAGCTAGATGAGGGAAAGAGATGGAAAAGACCCATGGCTGCCTACAGAGGAAAAGAGACACAGTGTGTTGCCTACATTCCAAATATAAATGTTTTCTAAAATACATACAAATGTGTTTTTAAAACGGTCATCCTATCCATAATATATGGTTGAGATTCCTCTGAGGTTACATGGTGGGGGGAGAGAGGGGGGGAAAGTGCAGCCTGCCCATCTGTAGCCCTGCCTGGCTCAGGCTGAGCACTGGAGCAGTGGAGCAGCTGGCTTGTGCCTCGACTCCTGGGAGAGAGCAAAGCTGGCAAGGTTTTACTATGCAGTAAGTGCATGCTGCTGGCAGGTGCTGGCAGCTCCTCGTGAGGGGGTTGTGGGGGTGGAGAGGAGGGACACAGGCTCAGACACAGAGAGTCGCCCACTTCCAAAATAACAGGTAGTCCTGCTCCCGCTCCATTGTTCCTTTCTTTGGGAACCCCTCTCCTAGTTAGCACTTGGAGGTAAGCCAGTACCCTACAGCTGACAGTTGTGGTACACCACATCTCTGACATCCCATCTCCAACACCCTAAAGCATCTGCTGCCTTGGCGTCCACTGCTGACCACGATGTCTGGATCACGCAACCACTGCTAGTAATGCCTGAAGCTCTGCAACACACCTCAGCCTTGGTGCAAGAAGAAGGCAGCTTATGGAAGGAGAGGAATGGGCCTGAGGGCAGTGTGCTCGCAATGCCTCCCTACTGAGTCTTCCTAACCTAATCCGAATTGGACTGAGAACCTAGTGCTGCTTTGGGGRAAGTGGGACCTTTGGAAACAGCGGTAGAGAGCCATTTATGTTTGCTGTGCTGCAGGAAAGAATGAGGGTGCTGGTGCATTCTTGAGGCAAAACATCTCATGCAGCTTGTTGTTTGGGAGAGATGGTATGTTTGTCAAACTGCATTGGAATGGGAATCTTGGCCTTTCCTGTAGGCCCTTTTAAATTTAAAACTGCTGCTCAGTGCTCCCATGGTAACTAGCAGGTGAAGTCCTTGAAGAGGGTTAGGCCTCAGCAAATGGGAGACCTCCTTTAGCCTTTGGGCAGTCATACTTAGCCTTTTGCCATTATTTTCTAAAACTGGCAGGTGAACTTCTGATTTTTGCTTTTCTTACAGCTCTGTGGTTTTTGGTTGGTTGTTTTTTAATTGTAGTGGCCTTGTGAGCCCTCAACCTGTAGAATTTCTTTGCGTCTTGAAAAAGTAAATGATGACAAGTTGTTTCTCAGGCTCTCCATGACTCATTCCAGCAGTGGGTATTAGTGGAGGCAGCTGTTTGATGCTATACTATTTTCTTTCCTTTTTCTATGGAAATCAGTAAATGAGAAGGGAAAATCCATTTGAATGATGGGCTATCTTAGTCTTTTTGTCTGTCCTTTCCCAGTAACCTGCTTTAAATGTACTAAGGCCTTTGTTTGCTATGAAGATTTCTCTTTCAGTCTTTTTTCTTTTTCCCTGTGGAATAAATTATGTTACCAAAACAAAAAATCCATGCTATTGAGTAGAAGAAACAGAAAACCTTAGAGCTTTCAGTGTGCACCTTTCCTCCAGCCAAGTATAGTGAACTTGTTAGTTTTTCAGTATGTCTTGCTCTGTACCTTGAATATCCCAGGTTTCTTTCACTCAGAAGACTGTAATGAGGAGGGTTAGAAATGAATTCTTAAATTTAGGTTTGCAGTTGTAAATGAAGATTTTTCCCTTCCTGCCATTCTGCCTTCTGACACAATTGCCTTACTAATGAATCCCCTTTCATGGCCTCTTTCCAGAGACTGTAGGTCAGGACCTTTCTCACTCTATTCCAATTTGGATAGTTAAATAGAAGAGATTAAGTCTATAGGAAGGCTACTTAAAACCAGGCAGGAAATACTTAATTGTTTCCCCTAGCACTTCCTCTCAGGAGCAGAGGGGGGAAAATGATTCTCTCTCCAATTCTTTTTGGAGTGGGAGACCTCCCTGACCAATTGATAATGCAAATTCAAGAGTTTAATGCCTTCAGGTTAATTTTGTTTTGGATTTTGGGCAGCCCTTTATGTCTGTCAGCAAGCAAGGTAGATTGTTTTTCTAATAATGCAGACTATTGCAATTATATGTTGTAACATGTCATTTAAGAGTATTTCATCTTTTCTTAAACTAACAGTATTTCTGTTACGATAAGTATCAGAGGCCTTATTCTCTTCCCAGTAATCTCTTTGTAATTATACTTCTATGAATTGATTTCTGAAAAATGCTGGAAATGACATGAATCTTTATTCCTGTATCAGTTAATGAATCCACACTCACCATTATTTCTCAAACAAAATGATGATTCAGGCTAACCTAGATTTTTGTTTTGTTTTTTTGTTTTGTTTTGGGGGTTTGGGTTTTTTTTCTTCCATTGGCTGTACAGTGCTTTTTGTGTTGTAAATTATCAGGGAATAAGTGCATCTGACCAACGTTGCTGTTTGCCTGTGAATCACTTAAAGTAATTAGTAGAGCTTGGATCCTGCTGGATGATTCCTTTTCTAAATGATCAGGAATGTGCCTTCTACTGAGAACTTTGTGGATCAGTATTTTATTTTCATGCAATAGCTTTTCTGTTTTGAAAAGCACCATATTGACACTAAATATTCAAGTTGAGGGAGGAGGAGAGAGGAAGGAGAGGTTACTCACAGATAATGCTGTTCTCCCTCTAGCTCATTATCCAGTTTATAGGCTGAGATGGAAAAGAGACCAAGGCTGATTAGAGATGGCTTTTAGCAATTTATGTTGCACTAGAAATGCTTGCTTTGGAGTTAAGTGTAAGATATTTATGTTATTCAAGACTTTGCTAAATGTCTGAACTAAGTTTCACACTTAAATATCTTGGGTACATCTTCTTGTATTAATTCCATAGAAGTAACTATTTATAGGAGTTCCTTGAGAGATGTAACAAAGGATATAAATAGATAATACAGAGATTTCTGCAAGCTAGTTTGCATGTGTAAAATAACAGAATGATCCAGCAGGTATTGCTTATAAATATTTTTGATAATTACAAATGTTCCCAGAGAATGAGAAGAAACAAAATGTTGTGTTGAAATAAGTTATAGTAGCTCAGAAAAGGAAAGGAACCAGAAATGAAAAAAAAACAAAATACCGAAATTAAATATATGTTATTTGTTTTGGACTACGCAGTCAGAACTCTAAAGGCCAGGCAGAATCAGAAGCCAGGACTCTGCCTTTTGACTGAGGGAAGGAACATAGTAATTTTTGTTCCTTTTATCTGGTGAGGCTTCTACTTTTCGACACACGGAAGACACAGAGCAGTGTGGATGGATAGTGAGTGTGCTTTCTTGAGAAGTTGAAGATGGAGGTTTGGATTGTATTGGGCAAATGAAGGAAATGAATTATAATTTTTCTACATCCTGCATGACTCAGCTGAACACTAAGCTGTTTTGTGTGGAAGTGATTATTGCCTCTTCTGACTGTATTGTGAAGCGGAGAAATTGTCCTCACACTTCACACCAAGCCTGCTCTGGTAGATGAACTCTGTCAGATGAACCCTTCTGAGAGGCAAAGAGATGTTTTAGTTTATGGACCCTGATGGGGCTTAAGAATGAAGGACTGAACTCTGTGGTCTTGTCAACAGCAGGATACTTTAGGATAAGTCAGAAGCAAAATCCTTACCAGCTGGTGAACTTAAATGTCAAAAACTGACGCAGTATGGATTTTGCTCAGTAGAAATACAGAGCAGCAGAGCAGAGATTTAGAGACTTTGCAGTTGTGGAGTTGGGCCTGAATCCCAGATTATTCTTTCTTTTCTTGTCGATGGGAGAGGAAATTCAGACCGAATGTGTCTTACAGTCACTGACAATTCTTGAGCTATATTTTGAATTTATAGGCTGACATCTTGGCCCTACTGAGGACAATCAGTGAAATTCCCACCAAGAACAGCAGGGATACAAGTCAGTAGCATAAGTCAAAGCCTCAGTTCAGAGCCCTAGCTTCCAGGTAGGAAATGTGTTCTCCTTACACATCTAATGAGTGAGCTTTTGTAACAGCATGTGTATTGCTCTATAATCTTTTGCCTCAGATCCAGGGGTCCACAAGTCTAGGTCTTCAGATTCGCAGCAGGCTGTTGCTGTACTGCCAAATCTGTTTTGGCAAGGAACTTTGGAATCTTAAATATAGTGCTAAATAGATAAGTTAAAGATAATTAACAAAACAGCTTTTCCAAAAGTATTACGCACAAATACCTTGCATTAGCTTTGGTTAAATTAATTAAGAATAAATAAATAGAAGAGGTGAGCAAAAATATTAGCTGGTATTTGTTGCTTCTATTTTATATAGCAATGACAATAAGAAGGTTTCAATTAACTTTTGCATAGTTTTTTTTGGTCCTGGTTGGTAGATCTTAAATATCCTTCTCGGGCCTAGAAAAATTTTTACTACATAAAAAGACCTACTTTACAAAGCGGCATCCTAACTAAAATCAACAAAAGCACTTTAAGTGGAGTGGAATGACAGAATTTTATGAACTTTTATGAAGTGAATGTGCTATGATCAGAGTTGCTCGAGCAGCTGAAACAAAGTTTAACAGTAGAGAAATCGCGGATATTCCAAATTAATTCTTGTTTTCACTTTGCTTTCTTCTTGGATGATAACAGCACGAGAGTATTTGTAATAAAAGGGAATAGTTATATAGCACTTCACATTTTCAGAGTGCTGTACACCCACTAGCTAAGCAGTTGCTCTGTCACCTCAGTGACAGAGGTAAGTAGATAAGTATTATTATCCCTGTGAGTGTAGGTGGGGGAAACAGGAGACAAAGGCTATGTCTACATTAGCAAGTAGTGCAGACAGGAGAGTGGGTCTGTAGGGCAAAACAGTAGGTGCTGAGAACCTGATGTCCATATTCCAGAGTATTTTTGCTTCAGACCAGCTCTAGTCTGATCCCAAGAACTAAAGCCTGTTTTGGCTAGAATGCATTAAGTGTGCTCCTGAAGTCCAGGTGTACTTCTTCGTTTCCATTTGTCTTAGTTTCTTTGTAAAGGAATCCAATTCACTCAGGGGCTGTTTGATGATAATGAATGAAAGCACAGTAAGCAGGCATGATCAGGATATTACTTCAGAAGTGCGTTCCTGAACCTAACTTAGACTAACGTAGATGTGCCTGGAGGGGTGCTCTGGACAGTGTTTTCAGGTGAGAGTTTTGCTGTGCCTATAGGTTGAAGAAGGTTGAGTCTTCATTTTCAGAGCTGTGAAGCATGGGTAGCGTTACAAAAGGTTTATGTTTGCTAGACATCTCTGTGTAGTATTTTATGCTTGTGGAATGAAAATTTGGCCCTAGTAATTGACTACTGTTTTGCACAAAAATGGTGGAACTGGCATTTCACCTCAGGAATTTTCCTTAACCCTGTTAGTGGTGGGTCATAATGAAATATTAATCCTTTAGATAGATTGATTTAGGTTTAGAAACATCCTTTGTTTAATTAAGTCTGATTCTCGTGAAGACTTATGAGATGCTTATTCTATTTTTCTGTGTGTCAGTGTCTGCAATAATTTAAAATCATTTAGTCTGTTAGGTGAAAAAACTTCGTCTTGTCGTCTTTATAGTATTTTTATTTTAAATTGTCTAAGCCATTAGTGATGTTTCATATGTCCTTTGCCTTGCTTTCCATGTTAGACTCTGCAGAAAGGTTATGTATGGCAACCTAAGTAATTGATTGGGGTAGTGTTTATTCTTTGATTAGGTAGTATAAAAACTGTTCAGTTATTTGTCTTTTGTTAATATCTAAATTACCAGTCTTTGATTTGATTTTTCTCTCAGTTAATGGTTATGAGTACTGTCAACCCACATCACTGAATGCTTCAAGTATCCATGAAATAGGGATGATGAGAATAAATGTTTCTAGTGTTTTTAAAGCTAAGAAAGCAGGCTGGGAAAAATGCGAACAAAGCTTTCAGGGAGAAACAAAAGACAGCTCCCCTCCTGCCTCTTTTTTGCACATATTTTCAAACAGCCTTTAAATTAACTTTGACCTATGCAGTGTGTGTAGCTGCACAACAGTGCTCTTAAAATGAGAGGTTTGAAGTTGACTTTCCTATGTGGTAGTTCTACATCTACTGAAATGACCCTGACTTTTGAGTTTTTCCACACTTGAACAGGTGCCTTTAACTTGTTTCACAGTATCTTTTACATATTTCTCAGAAGTGCTTTACAAAGGTTATTGATCACCAATAAATGTGGAAAGGAAAGATTTAAGTTAATAAAGAGAAGTTTTTGGTCAGATAGATGTTAGAATAAGTTTAGTGTGTTAGAGAAGTGTGTCTCAGAAAAAATCCTGGACTGATTAGGAGGAAACAAGGAATCTTACTCAATCAGCTGAGTTTGTAAGAGAGCAAGCTCTTACACTGTAAAGATGAGTCATATACTGCCCTAATTGTATTTTTATATATTACTAAAAACAAAAGGCTCCTCTCCTTAGCTAGGCTATAGAATATTGCTGTAGGTCATGTATTATTGTTTAAAAACAAGAAAAATGATTGTTTATTAAGTAATATGACAAAGAAAAAGCAAAACAGGTGAAAACTCTGAGACAGGATTGTATTTGGAGCTGGAAAATTAGCTAGCTGAATTCACAGGATGTGGAAATAAAACATTTGTTAACGTCATTGTTGATCATTGTCCAGCTTCATGGATCAAGAGAATCACAGACTATTCGTCTCTCATGGCCTCACAGAAAATTAATAAATATCTCCCAAATTTGATTAGGAAGATGATCATTTGAAGTAAACAAACGATAGTCTAATTATGTCACGCATTTGCTTCTAATTAAGATTGCCAGTAAAATATATAATGGTAAATATGAATAGATGAATCTCTTTATGTTAGTATCCCTTCCTAGCAGGAGCCAAAACAATATTCTTGTTTAATAACAAAGTCTGTTTTGCGGTTTGTCTCAGGTCAAATCATTTTTTGTGTACAGTATTGCCAGTAGGATGCATCTTGCCCTACACAAGCAGTAGACGTAAAGGAATTGCTACTTTGCTCTAGGAGGTAAAGTTGGTGATTTAGTAGCTGTCAACAATGAACTACTGTTGCAGTATGAAAATTGCAGATGCTATAGGTGCAACATTTGTGATTAACAGAAAAATGAGTTCATTAAGATACATCAATGTGTTAGGTATTTAGATTCATTGATACTGAGGTTCTAATGAGATTCCAGCTGGGATAGCTAAAGTCTTTGCTCTTCTGCAGAGTGATCCATTGGTAGGTTTCAAAACCTTTTACACAAAAGGTTATTTATTAGTTGCACTATTTTAAAGGTAAGGTACAAAGCAAAGAAAGATTGTATTATTTGCCAAAAGTTACTTGTCAAGTCAAAGAAGGTACCAGAAGTAGAACAAATTACCTGGTCCCAGTGCAGTTCCTTTCCCAGTGAGCCTTTGTGGCTCACAAAGTCAACAAAAATCATCTATAGGTAGGTGGTCGATTGCAATCTTTGTGCTTCATCCTACTTCTAAGCTGTACAACTCCTGGCTGCAACAGAGTTTCAGGGCATCTCCTTTGCTATAAACCCTGATGATCTAGATGGTATCTCCTAGCATGAGAGACCCCATTACTATTTGATGGTACACAAGCAAAAAGGTTTGGAGGCCAGCATGCTTTTTGCTTGCTCTAAACTGTGGAGCTTCAGTAGTGGTTGGTGTTTGCAGCCATCTGTTATGCTTACCCAAAATATGAGTCCATTTCAGCAGTGGTATGATTGAGCCCACGCTTACGTCTGTAAAAGGCCTGTGGGTGAAGGTCAGTGTGGCAAAGAAACTTCATATTCTCACGTTGATAATGCATGATTGTTCTGCGTGGAATAGCCCAAAGTGAACATAGCTTCAGACTATTTAGTGTGCCCTGAATATCATTTTGTCCTTTTTGAAGGGTAGGTACATCAACCCATTAGGCCATAATAATTGGGCCTCTTGCAGAGCCAGCCCAGGAATAATCAATGGGCCAGGGTAATTGTCCTATGAGTGGTTGCAGCCCATGAATGTTAACATATTCCAGGGCCCACTTGCTTTTCACCCCTCCTCAGAGTGACAGTAGTGTACACACATACTATAGTCACTCTTTACACGCTTAGTAAAGCCATTGCTTTCTGGGAGTGCCAGGTTTACTGTCTGCATGCCAGCAGCATGTTTGCATTTGTGCAGAAAGCCCAGCGATTTTATGAATGTCAGGTATGTGGATGTGATAGACAGGGCAAATAATCGCCACTGGACAGTTCTGCTTTTAATGCTTATTTGCCATAGGTCTTTACCTGCAGCAGGGAAAGATCATGGTCAGCAACATTTCCCTACACTACCAGATAGTAGGTGTCCCTCCAACTTAAGGTTTGTCTTCTGTTGTTCCACAGAAATGGGCATGGTTGCATTTCAGTCTTGCTAATTCAGGAAACAGCTGCAGAAAGGAAGAAAAGAAACTAAAACACTTCTCTCGGGTTTTAGCCCATAGCATTCAGGGCTATAAAAATCTGGAACTTTGATCCATTGGAGTGAAAGGCAAGGTATATTCACACTTCCAGAGTTTGTCAAGTACTAAATTGCCTACAGTCATCTATCATTTGAGGCACAAAGTGGGTGGAGTATAACCCCATTGCATCTGCAGTTATTTTATCCAGGGTTGTTTGTCACAGGATCTGTGTTTCCCATTGCATTTAACTGAATGCAGCTAATGCACTGTCTAGCGATCTGTCAAAGGGGAAAACGTATGGTCATGGAACCCCATTAAGCAAAGTTTTAAAAAAGTTAGATGGCACGGTTTGAGTGGAGTAGATTGTCTGCTCAGAGACTTGATGTTTGATTTCTGCTTTTAAAAAATGTATCAAGGTGCAAAATGACAATGTAGCTAACATTTTGATTTTATTAACTGGAATATGCAACTGATAAGCTCATATAGGAAGAAATTGTATGTGGAATTTGGAGGGGAAAAAAACTCTCATACAGTTGAAATGTATAGGAAAAAAAAAAACAAAACAGCCCTGAAATTGGTTCTGTAGTTAAGTACCAATAGTTTTTTAAAGTAATACAGGAAAATGATATTGATTTCTATTCCTTCTGTTTGTTTATAAATAAGTAAATGTTTGCTTTTATGATGAAAAATGAAAAGAATAATATAAAAACATTGGTGAGCAACTAATCTGAGAAGTGATAAATCACATTCAACTGGCATAACCACGTTGTGCTCCAATCTGTTCTCATTCAGGTAAATGGATATTCCACCAGTGAGTTGAAAAGAAATAAGATCAGGACCTGTACGTCTAGTTTTATGATGTAAAGAAAAATCTTGCATAGAACTGTTTCTCATATGGAACTGAAAAAGAATTAGAGCAGGTTAAGAATAAACTTTAACAGTAGAGCTGCATTAAACTAAATGTAAGGAATTAGTAGAAAAAGAAAGGTTTTGCTCCTTTTACTTGACAGTTAAGTTTATAAAAATACAGTAGTTACTAGTAAATTATAGAGTGAACTCTTTAAAAAAAATTGTCCTCTTTTGTTGTTATGCTATAGCATAGATAAGTCATTCTTCAGGACAGCATTTTAACGTGTTTAATCTTGCTAACTACTGAGCCTAATAGAATTTAGTGAGATGAAAGAGAGCTAAATTAATTTGGAAAAAAAACTAGGCATTTGCACATAGCTGAAGTTACACATGCAAACAGTTACTATGGAGCAGCTGATATGTGGTCACTACTCACACCATGGTAACTTTGCTCTTAGACTCCTCCCTCCCATTTTAAAAAGCTATTTAGATATTTAGGTTACTACATGATGTGCAGAAGCACTTCTAAAGCATCCAGTGCTCCTTATTCTTTATTTTTCAAGAATGCCTTTGAAATTATTAAAATATACATTGGAACATACTCTCTTTATCTCTACTCTCAATTTTCTACCCTCATTCATGTTAATAAGGCCATAGTTTGCAGTAATCTATTGGGACTACTTAAAGAGTAAGGATGGCAGAATAAAGTCCTTAATAAGGATAACAGAAAAAAGGTTTCTATGATTAATCTTTCCTGAGGTCATTATCACTTTCCTTAATTTCTTTTTCCAAGCTATTCTGTAACTGTTAATTTTTTTTGAAGAAGTGTGACTGTGTCTTTCCTTGCTACTGAAAACAGTAGAAATGATAAGAGGAGATCACAATTACAAAGAATTTCTTTTTAATTGAAATGGCCTAAACATACCTTGGATCTGCATTGCTGCAATGAGATTTACAATTTTATAGTCTCAGTAGTGGAATTTTATTATTTTAACCCTAAACTGGATACTGTAATAATCCTTATTTTTATGTAAATACAGTGCAAGTTTTATCTTGTTCTTTTTATACAACTTAGATTACAGAAGTAAATTTTCACTCGAGAATCAAAAATCTAGCTTTTCAGGATTTTTCACATTTTGATTTTTTTTTTACTATTATTAACATGTAAGAAAATAATTTTCACTCTATTTTCTGAACTTCCACATTGGAAAGCTCAAAATATTAGCACTTGGCTAATTAGCACTTAGGTTGAAGTCAAGCTATGTAATACCTGACATAAATCCTGCTCTTAGGGCTGTGCAGAAGCTTTTAAAATGTTACTTTTTTTTTTTTTCATCTTTTGAAAGCAGATTAAAACATGAAGGATAGAAGGTTAGTGAAAATGACATGGGAAACTTGATTTTAAAGCTGTATTCTTGAGACACTCAAAAATGCTTGATTTTGATCTAAATAGTAACATTCACTTCAGATTTTTTTTATCAGGGAATAACACAGGGCATCCAGGATTTTTTAGTCTCTTTGATTTAACATATCTCTATAATTTTATTCTTTTTCTGCCATGGTGAGGAAGTAGTCTTTAATTGCTTAGTTACGCCAACTAAGTTGCTCTGAGAGAGTCGCTGTACCTATTGTTATTTACTAGATAGCATTTTTCTAAACAGTTAAAGCCCATTCCTAAAACACTTTAATATTGTCTTTTTATAGAACCGTTCCCGTAAGCAAGGGACTAGAGGACCAACCTCTGTCCTCTGAGCAGAAATGTAAGAATGCTTGTTTTATAAGTTTTGCAGATCATCTTTAAAGAGAGTCTGCAGCGTATTCCTGACAAACATTTTTGAGGACACRACTGTTAATTAAGCAGGAGGTGTTGCTTATGCTGGATGTGCATACATGATTCAGCAGCTGCTGTGTACTTATCTGGGAGGGAGCATTGGTTAATTTTTTACTAATGTGCAAAGACTTTCAGCAGTGTTTGGGTCTGTAGTGGAATAGTGTTGCAGCAGCTGTTTTTTTTCTTGCATTTCTTCTGTGACAGATGAAACAGCTGGGGTCGGTTAAGAGCATCCAAAAAACTGGCAGCCAACCAGAGGAAAAAGGAGCGTTCAGAAGTATGTGTCTGTCACATTGTCTTGTACTTCCCTTCCCTCCTAAAAACGAAAATATTGGGAAGCATTGAACAGGGTTGGCTGCAGGTACCCATTAGTGTGACGTCCTAATCCTTTTTTAGCCTTTTCTTGCTCCCCAGTGTGACAGCAGCCAAATGGCTCCGTTTTCCCTCTGCTTGAAAGCTTGGGGAAGATCTTAAAATGCTGCAGAAGTAAATTGTGCGCTCTGAGCTATGTAGGGAACTTACTTCCCTACTTCTTTTGTGTGAACAGAAGGCAGGCTCCTTCCTTGTACTCACTTTTTAGGTGCTAACCTGTGTGTGTGTCTCGTGAAGCTTGCAGCTAAAACCTTGATCTTGCAAACTGAGTTGATTTGTTCCATACAGAGCTCTCTTCTGTTCACTTATGTGGTTCAGAGATCCGCAGGGCGAGATTTAACAGCTGGTTGCGGGTTTGTACGACGAAAATGTGTCTGAAGGGCATGTGCAGTTGGAGGTGATGCCTCATTCTTTGGTGGTGAATGGGGATCTTTAAACTGTATCTTCTGCAAGGTGATATCAAAAGCCATATGGGAAAACCACATGCGGAGTCTGTTAATTAGAAATTGTGAAGTTAGTGGAGGGAGTAGTGTTTGTATTAATATTTTCCTTTGCATTGCATTGCAAGATGTTAGAATTTTCAAAGAAGCAGATCTTTATAATAAAAGGTTGAAGGCCTTCAGGACAACAGTGTTGTTGCGCTATTTTTTTGGTAATACATCTAAAAGGGCTAGGCTATTTTTTAATTGTCATAAGCTTTTATCTGTAACTTCCTTCCTCCCTCCTTCCTTCCTTCCTTCTGGAGCAGGCCTGGGAATGAAGAAAACATTCTTAACTTCTGTTGTATTTCCCAGAGTTTGTTTCTCCCAAGATGTTTTCAGACGTTCCTATCCAGGTTAAAATAGATTGAGAGGCTACAGATAATATTATTATCTGTTTTATAGACTACAGTTTATCGAAAAAAAGTCTCTTTGTTTTTAACTTGAATTGATCTTTCACATCAGCTATTTTTTCCACATGTTCATGCTCATGTACCTTCTTACAGTTGCTATGGAAGAAGGACTTACAGGGCTGGTGTGTGTAATTTTAAATAAGCCGGTTTTTCTTTGTTACTATATTTTTACTGCAAAGAAATAAAGAGTTATGAAAAAATACAAGTAAATATAGAAGTGCCAAATATAATCACCTTTCAAAATCTTAACATTGCGGTTGTAGGAAGTAAATCCTTGTTTAGCTTTTAACAGTTAACCCTGTGGTTTTTGTTGACAAATGGGTGTGTGCTTGGTTGTTTGGTTGTTTTTTTGGTTGAACTGAAATTATGATAAAAAAACAATATGACAAATGTTGACATATGTGGATAACACTTTAATAACCTAAAATGTAAACTAGAAATTTGGACTGGAACACTTTTCATTTGACTATTGTGCAAAGGAATGACGTATAAAATAAATGTTTACTTCCTGGAAGTAAAAGTTTCCTCTGGAAAGAAAAAAAACTGACAAACAAAAACTAGAAGTCTTCCCCCCACAATGTGAGCTGCAATTGCATTATGATGCTTTGCCATGACAGTTAAATTTTTATGTAGTTTGGTGTACAAAATCAGAGTAGGGGCTGATTCCCTACTTAAGCATGTTCTTAAGTATCTTACTCCATAACAATGAAAAATAACTAGAAATGTATTTCTGATCTGTCTCAGTAAAACTGGAAGCAACAATAACTGGTGAAAAGTAGAAATATGCAAATGCCTGTAAAACAACAACCCAGCACCACAGAAAACTTAATTAGCCACTGAATTAAGAGAATTTAGAATTTTCTCTCAGGTAAAGCAGGATTTATAATGTCGGTAGCTTATATGCCTGTGAACAGCATGTGGACTTCCGTTAAGCAGGAAGCCACATACCGTGTCAAGAGGGGGCAGGACTATGAAGAGGCTTTGGGATAGAAGGGAGCTGGCTTTCTGTACAGGACAAAGTTGCATCCCAGTAGTACAATTTCTTGGCTAGAGCTGATGCTGTTTGAGTAAAATGGTAGCTGTAACTCAAAAGTGGCTCTAATTCATGCATTTATTAAGATTTCTTCTATACTGTGAAAGTGTCCAACAAATGGATACTTTTTCTAAAAGGCAACAAGGAACATTACTTATCCATAATTTTGATTATGTTCTAATTAATATTCTTTCATGTTTTTAATACCTTCATTATTAGGAAGCAGTTATTAATCTAGCCATTCTTGGTTGATATTTTATATATGTATAAATGGTAAAACAATATATTGCAAAAAAAACTAAAAACTTTTTTTGAAGTTATTAATCTTGTATATACAAGGTTACATAATCAAGTCCAAATAAATATGCATATAACAAGTTGCAAGGTAATTTAGTGGCAGTTTTTCTTGAAGCAAACGTTGGAGTACTAGAACCTTTTTTTGTTTGTTTGTTTGTTTTTTTTTGTTTTTTTTGATTTGTCTGAAATGCTGCCGGAAACCATTTTCCTTTTAGCCACTGAAGTAGCTCAGCTAAGCAGGTCACCAGAACGGAGCTGAATTGGCTGAAGGGGCAGTGCTGGTGACTGCCGTCCGCATAATATCATGATGCTCTGCTGCGATGCCTAAACACTTTGCACAAGAAATGGCACATGAAAATATTCCTTTCAGCCATGGGAAAGTGATGCTTTGAGTGAAATGGTGTGTTAATACACTGTGCTGCGACAAGTGCAAATACAAAATGAAGTGATCAGATGCTCTGACCAGTAAATTCTGCCCATGTGTCACTGGCGTCTTCTAATATTGTATTCTTCGTGACCCAGTAAAAGCTTCTGTCCTTCCCCTCCCCCATGTTTAACATGTTCCATCTTTTCAGTTAACTTCGTGAGCAAATATTGCATCTGAAAATAATGCTGCATTTAAGTAATCATCTATTTAGCATCAGAATACCTGTATGTTTTAGTGCAAAAGGCTAGCAAGGATGTCCTCTCAGAACTTAGCTATTCAATTTACTTTCTATTTTTTTCCTAATAAAAAGCAGGGATGGCGGCGGGGGGTGGGGGGCRGTGAATCTAATTATAATCTTTTTAATTATAAACTTGTTCTTTGGTAACATTACCCTTGACCTGATTTCTTAGACTCAGAGTGCCAGTGGTATATTTGTGTCTGTAAATCTTCATCACTCTGTGTGTGTACGTGCACACACATGGAAGTATGCACATAGGTGTATTTATTGTATTTATATCAGAATACACAAGGACCATGAATAAAACATGAATTTATGTGGCGTTGGGGACTTTTTTGGTTTTGGGGGGTTTTTTGGCTGGATTTGGAGTGTTTGAAACTAGACTTGGGCTCTCTTCCCTGAGACGCACCACTGCCGTGGCCGCAGTGCCGCTGTGCAGCGAAGGAGGTGGCTGGCTCCGGGCGGCCTCAGATGAGGGAAGGTGGCCGGCTCCCGCGCTGGGGAGGAGGAGGCAGTGGGGCTCCCCCCTCTCCATGGCGGGGCTCGTTCCCTTTCGGAGGGACCGCTCCGTTAGCGTACAGCTCCTCGCGGTGGCTGCGAAGCCCCCGAAGTGCCAGAGGACAGCAAAGACGCAGAAGCGAGTGGCTCCCTCCAAGGAGGCAGCAGTCACAAAGCGCTCGGGAGTTGAGAGCAATCTGCCGCGAGCGCCGGAAATGTGCCACAGTGTTGGGAACCGTGCTTCCCTCCGCGCAGGCTTTTAGCCCGTGGAACYGGTGCAGGTTTCTGTGCCTATGTGCTGGTGTGGGGAGGGCCGGATAAGGCTGTGACCGGCACTATAAATGTGGGCCCAAGGGGCATATGAATGCAACACTTGGGTCCCGCGGATTATCTGAGGGATGAAAATAAAAATTGAGCAGTGTTTTCACTGCCTTAGTGCCGTGCCAGAGCTCTGCATTACGAGCTGCCGGCAGGTTTGGGCCCATGTATTTATCAGGGCAGGAAGGGGTGAAGGGATACTGCTAGTTTTACGGAAGAGGTCTTTTGGGGACAGAGCCCCTTCTCGGCGTTGCTTAATATCCTGTGAGACACTTTCACTTTGAACAGTCACTTTCATAAGGAAGAACCAGGACTCTGCGCGTAGCCAAGAAAGCCGTAGCTGCCAGGCTTTTGTGTTGCCTGGATGGCTGTGGAGACAGGGCTGCAAGGAACAGGAGCCTTAACGTGAGGGGAAGGATTTCCCTGTGGATTCCCGTGGCTGGTAGCTGGAAAGCTGCAGCCCCTGCAGCCCCCTCGCACCCTCTCGGACATCCTCCTTTTCTATTCCTACAGCGGAGGCTTCGGTTGCAGTTCTCCATACAGTTCCCAGCTCAAGTTTCCTGTCCTTTCTATTTATTTTCTTAATTGTCTGGAAGGGTGATTTTTGTTTGTTCCTTATCAAACGCCTAATGCACCTCCCTCTCCCCCCTTACATTAAGTTTAATTGTATAACCAAATGTAATGGTGCTGGGGCAAATCTGAGACAGAGTAGCAGGATAAGAGTGTATGGAAGTGAGATTGATGTCTTTTTAAGAAATGTGCGTGGGTGGCCTTGAAACCAGGTGGGTGTAGGTCTAGAGAGCTACCACTTGTCCAGTCTCCTTAAGGAAGAAGGAGTGTGAAGAAGTTTCCTTTACACTGATAGGAAGAAGAAAATAAATGAGAAATATGAGAAGAAAATACTTGGTGTAAGACTTCATGTTTACATCTCAAGATGTATTTTCTTTGGAAACCACTGAGATTATACAATATGTCATAAAAATCGTAAAGTATATTGTTTTAAAATTCAGTTATTATACAGGCAGATTCCTCACTGAAGTTAGCAGGTCTTGGTTGCGAGACCCTAGGCTTGTGGATTTTTGTTTGTAGCTCGATTGAATTAAAAATTATTTTTTCATTTTGGTACTAGTGGTATACTTGAGGCTTGAGAGCACATTCCTCAATTTTGGCTGTTGTGCTGAGTGAGTGAGTGGAAGTTATGGATAAGGGAAACTAAAAGACAGGTATCTAAATACTGACATTTGATATGTAGTAGCTTTGTTTCTAATGCAAGTTTGGTAATAATGCTAGTAAGTTGACTCTGTCTAATTATAACATGCAGAAACAGCTATCATGTTGTTTCCTTATTGGCACAAAGGATGTGGAATGTTCTGTAACGCGAACATCAAAAAAGGGGATAGTTATAGTTTCAGTATCTTCCCCAGGAGTATATAGCATAGCCTAAGAATAGCTGCATGGAAAAAATGTTTGTAACCGGTCATCTGTTACAAGCACCAGTATGATCTGCATTTTTTTTTCTTTTTTTACTGTCTGAACGCATATGGAAATGTTCTCTTTTGCATGAATAAATACCATATAAAAACGTTGTAAACCAAAGTATGTGTTGGTTATTGTAAACAAAAAGCACAAGAGAGCATTTGCTGTTCTTCGTCTCTCATTTAAAACAGTGATATTTAGTAATACCAAAAATGTTGCTTGACACAGTTGTACTTCTGTTACAGTGCAATATTTATTCCTGTGACCTTTGTTTTCAGTAAAGATAAGTTTATGCTGTTTTCAGTATAATGAAGCAATTCATTTTAAAAGCTTTTACACATTCAAAGAAACAAAACGCACTGCTGTATCCTTTCAGTTCCTGGATGGAGGCCCTTTATATGTGTGGGAGGTCAAAAGTTAATGTCAAGCTCTCAAAATAGATCTCAGAAACATAAAATATGCTAAATATTACCCAAAAAACTTTTCTGGAAAGTGTATTTTTATGTTTTTGTACTTTAGATGTTAACATGTTCTTAAAAATTAGCAAATTACATAACATACCAGTTTTTTTAATCACCATTTCTAATATATACAAATATAGATCAAGTGCACTCTTCAGGTGTTGCAATCCTTCTCTAAAATATCAATTAGAAAATAGAGTACCAAATACTCTATCTACAGTTCATGAAAGCAGAATGTACAAAGTATAAGATTGTATTTGCATGGTAAATGGGTTTTTTTCCTAGATATGTTTTTGTATATGGTAATTACGTTTGATACTAGAAAACATCAGGCAATTCAGATTCTTTTTTTCCAGTTATAATGACTGAAATTTCATTCAGTGGAGAATAACTGACCAGTGGAGAATAATTAAGCAGTTGGGGGGGAGGGGGAGGACAAAAAACCCTGTTGCTGTATATTAAACATGAAGATAACATTTTCTAAAGATTTAGGGTTTCTTTTTAAGGAATAAAGGTATTTTATTTCCCCCATGTTAAAAATAGGGGAAAATCGCTACGATTTTGAATGCTAACAGTATTTGTCCTTGCTTTTGAATAAGCAAATAAAAGTGGTTTATACTGTCCCTGAAATGGTGTATGTCAGAATTTGCTAGGAATATGAATTATGTCTGTCTGTTCATAATCCCTCTAAGGACAGAAAATGAAAGAGACTTGAAAGGAATTTAAACAATAAACTTCTTCATAAGAAGCACTCAAAGCCTTCTGAAACATAAACTTGAAGAGTAGATGTTATTATTTCATTTTATGAGTGTGTATAACAATAGAATATGTCACACTATTAAAATATGTAAATGTAGACTTTGGTAAGACACTAGTAATATCTAAATTATTTACCATTAAGCCATCTTGATACTTTTCTTGGTAATGTTTTATTATAATGAGCCTTAAGTGGTGAATTCTTTTCCCCTGAATTAAAGAATCCTTCTTGGAGATATTAGCTGAGTATTAATCAGCTTATAAACTATTCTTTAACATGGTTGCATTTTTTCAATGTTATTTTAAACCCTTGTATTAGATAGGCTTACTTAATGGCTCAGAATCATACACCAAATATAGAAGCTTAAGGACAATTTAATGTCATTTTGGCTTTGTTGATCTGAAATAGCCCCCATAATTGCTGAGAAGTACTTCCTTTTCTCCTACATTTTATATAACTATCTACTTCAATGAGTTAATAAAGTTAGTGGGCTAACTTGAGCCTAATATTACAGCACTTGAAACAAACTGAACTCAATGGGAAATTCAGCTCCTAGAGATCTACCCAGATGTGTAGGGTTACATGGTCCACACAGTTTCTAGTATTTTCAGTTGGATTTATGAGTACAGATGAAGGATAATAGGTGGAATATAAAAAGAAGTTAGGAGATTCAGCCCCAATCACCATCTTTATTCAGACAGCAGATGAGTTGCTTTTCACAAAGTCAACAAACCTAGGATGTTTTTAGTAATTTTGGTGGTGGTCACCATATTATTACCATTTTCTATTTATTAATACATTACAAATAGCATATGTACCGGTTTGTAGGTAGCTGTAAATGATATTGGTCTCCTCTAAGGAGGTTACAATTTAAAATAGTAAGAGAAAATATAAGGTTGGGTGAAGAGGCTTTCAGTTTATCTACCTGGATTTTTATATTGAGCTTGTCACTATGGTGATAACCAAGCATCTTCGGGAACAGTGATCAGCTCTGCTACATTTGTGCCTTGGAGTTTACTTGAGTCTGGTTTCCAAAGATGTATTCTGTTCTCAGATAGGGGTGTAAAAATCCACGTGAAAGCCAGCTGTGCAAAATTATGCAGAAGTTTCCAAAGACAGATCTGGCCCTTCACCTGTGCAAGGAAAGAAGAGCCTGTATTGCATCTTGCACTACTAATGCTTGTCTGCTTCTACTTTTGTTCATACTTTTTCTGTGGAAGAGCAACATGAAGAAGACTGATTTTCAGCAGTTTGCTGTCTGGTAGCATTGTGGCTAGCATAAATAAAATGTTTTTGAGGATAAAACTTTATTTGCAGCACTTTGGCTGCGTGTATTAGATCTTTAGCCAGAACTCATCGAAGCTTCTTAGGAATATCTGTTTCCTGCAAACCATCTAAAATGGATGGCTAAGCCTAGACTGTAACAAATTGTTTCCCTTTAGGAAGTCCCTAGTATTTCAGAAGGATCCTTTCAAAAGGAGGGAGGAGAAGGTCGCCCAGGGTGGGATGCTGTCCTCTTTTGAACCCTCTTACAAAGCTCTCTAAGATCTTGAGGAGTTAGTGTTCTTCTCTGGAGGCAGCCAGTTTATCCTTTCTCTCACTTTCTTGCCTCTAAATTGTACCCAAGCCATAAGATGATAGCTCTAGCATTGTGAAAATTATCTGATTCTAGCTTGAAAAGATAAGGAGGTTTTTTTGCTTTGTTGTTTTTTTTCCAGACTTGAAGGTGGGGGAAAGGAAGACACTGACTTCCAGTAATGGGCTGTGCCTGGCTGCATAGTAGTAAAGCGTGGTTTTGATTATTTGGCACAAAGCTATATTTGATTAACTAGATTTCTTGTAAAGGAGTTTGAGAGTTCTGTTTCAGTAAAAAGCTTGAATTAATATTCATTTAAGGAGCTGCAGAACATCTGCTGAATTTTGAATTTTAATTCTATCTTCACAATTGTTGGCAATTCAGTGTCCTATTTAGGCTTTCTTGCAGTAGTCACTTGGAATGTCTTAATTTCCTCACTGGTACAATGAGGTGTGTATTAGTTTTATTTCTTTGAGTTTAGTGGCTACGCTGGAGTGCCAAGCAAAGTTTATTATCTGCTCAAACATAGCCGGATTAAATTTGTAAGAGGATTACTCTGCTTTAGAAAGCATTCAGACTGTCTCCATAATGGGAGGTTGTTTCTTTCCTTTTTTAAGGAGAGAATTCAGCTGCCATGCCTTGACGTATTGAATTTTGTTAGTACAGTATGATGTACATTCATATATTAATGAATTTGAGAGAAAAAAATTAAATCTTAGTTATAGGTAGTTGATACTGGTTTTATAATCCCATTTTGGAAAGGAAAATGTATGATAGACTTGCTAATTTTTTTAATGGATAACATTTGCTTAGTTTTGCATAAACATTTAAAGAACGTTCAAGACTTTTCTTGAAACAATTCACTGTAGATTGATGTTGATGTTTCATGCTACTCATTTGATGTAATTCTTAACATTCTGAGCTGTATTCATAAAACTCCAGCAGTCCTTGCTTTGGAAGGAATCTTTACTTATCTTGCCAGGATCTTCCTTTCCTTTCCCTTTCCCTTTCCCTTTCCCTTTCCCTTTCCCTTTCCCTTTCCCTTTCCCTTTCCCCTTCCCTTTCCCCTTCCCTTTCCC
>NW_020448464.1:964667-1056858 GCF_003343035.1 Apteryx rowi | reverse complement strand
CTTTCCTTTCCTTTCCTTTCCTTTCCTTTCCTTTCCTTTCCTTTCCTTTCCTTTCCTTTCCTTTCCTTTCCTTTCCTTTCCTTTCCTTTCCTCTTTTGTTTTGTTATATGAATCATTCGTGAAATGATACTTTGTTTTGTTACACAGAATACTGATAGTCATCTATATGTTAACTGTATGTTATAACTTAAGTATATGTTTATAAATTATTAAAATGATACAAAGGTAATTTGAATAGCAAAATGATAAGCAAGTGAAATATGCAAATGTGGATAATGAACAAAATAAATAATTGAAAAGATGAGTATGTAACAATTTTAATTTAAAGAGATTCCATCAGTGGAGCAAACACTTGGCAGTAGAACAATATGTACACCTCTCCTAGGCTTTTTCTTAATGGCTCTTAATTTAAAGCTGTGATTTATTAAATCTCAAAGGTCATCACTCAAAGTTCTCTCTTAACTGAGCTTTTTGGAATTATTCCTTTCAATTTTTAATGTAAATACAAAGCCATGTCATGTAGGTACAGGAATGGAAATCAAGAGACCTTAGCTCTCTTCCTGCCTTGTTTTATTGCTTTTCTTGTAACTTCTGATGCTTTCTTGTTCCATAGACGTCTCCCTTAGTGTAACTGAAATAAAAATTTTTCGTAATACACCTCACAAGAGTTAGGTGATAATCTATTAATGCTATTTAAGGACTTCAGTGGTCTCAGATGGAAGATAATAGAGAACTACAGTTCATTTGATGGATAATGTAAATATGCTTACTGTATTTATTATCAGCGCTCGTCATACTTCTAGAAATTTCAGTCTTTTCTGGATGATTTGTCATCTAAATGGATGAAAAAGATGAAAATGGTCAGTTCCATATGTTTTTAATTGTGTAGGACAGTTGATGGTGTAGGATGGCGCCTTAAATCTCTTTTTGTGCATGCGTCATGGAGATATGAGTTCTAATGATATTTTGGGGGCAATGGAGGGTGGGGGAAAAACCAGTTACATTTTAGTACTAGGACTGCTTAGTTAGAAGGGCTTGCTTAATGGCAGCTGTGCCATCTAGAAGTCTTTCTGTGTGGCCAACAGGCAGCTCTTAATTGCGCTGCCTTTGACAAAGGTAGTGGTGGAGACTGTAGAGCCTAAGGGTGCATTTGTGTGGGGCCAGGATTAGGAAGAGTAGGTAGGTGCTCAACTGAGCTGTTTGCTTCTTCCCTGTTTAGGACCCTGCTTGTTCTACTGGCCTCTTCTTTTTCTCTCCATGGCAGAGAAAAGAGACTTTAATTTTGTTCCAGCCTTGCACATAGGCGTTACTGGGTGAACTGGGAAGATTCTCCTTCATCTCAAGCAAATTTTGTTACAGTCTTACTCAGTCTGATGTCTAGTCCCATAAACAGCCTTCAAAAGTGAGCCCGAGAGTCTGCTCCAAGTGGTAGGACAGGCCAGCTCTTTTGCTCAAGCTCCTGGGATGATCTCATGCATTCTATAATATGCTGTGGCTATTTTGGCACCTAAAAACTCAGGCTAGTCCAGCCTGAATTCTGCACTCTTTCTGTGTTTTCTTATAGAACCATACTCAGTTTCAGCAGAAATGTGATCCTTTCGCATTCCACCACTGGAACAGCAACAAAAGAAATCATATTTTTTCTTTTGCTGGATTAGTAGTAGCAGAGAGGACATAAAACTCTCTTCCAAGTGAAATACAACTTTATAGCTGAAATCAAATGTTTTTCTTCTCATGTGTCACCTATTACTGTTTTAGCTCTTACTTCTCATAGGAGTTAATCTACTTCTTAATACCTAATGAGTTTGTGATTCCAGCATTTTGTTGTTATTGTTGTTTGGGAGGCAATTCACAACAGACTCTATTTTCTTCTGGCTAAATATTCAGTGAGACAGTGTAGGTATAGTAATACTGCAAGCAGAAAAATGGTCAGCAGATAGAAATGTCATGCTCAGTCCACTCTGCATAGGTTGTTAATTCCGCTCAGACCCATAAATCTTCACTTTCCAGGTACCTCTGCTTCTTGTTGTCATGGAGTGTCAAGCTAAAAGCCAGGCTTCTACGAATCAGTACATTGGTAGTTTAACAGTTCTTAGTAAATTTATGTGGATGGTTACTAACAGGGTTGTGGGTTTTGATTTTGGTGGCTTTTTCTTTTTCTTTGTGCTTTTCTATTAAGAATTGCCTTTTCTTCTCTTTCTCTCCAGGATTATCTAATTTAGATAGAAAATTTCAACCAGTAAAATATGACCTTGTTTTTATTGACTTTTTATAGATCAAATTTAGGAATAAACATGGAGAGCCAGGTGTAGTTTAGCAGCATTTGTTCTCTTAACAGCTGTCAGTGTGGATTTTGCTTTGAGAAAGGCATTTTTGTTGTTTGAATTGAAAGACAGCCTTATATTTGATCACACAAGATACTACACTTCAGATTTATATCAGTTACAATGTACAGAAATGGGAAAACAAGTACAGGTATACATTGTGCACCAGTGTGTAAGATAAGCTTGTGAATCTAGGCTCTGGATCTTGAATTATTTTCAAGTGATTCTCCTGAGTTTTTCTTGGCAGCCACCACATGAATTTTGAAGCTGCTCTGCCATAAGCTGCATTGCTACTTATTCAAAATGAACCATGTTGTAAGGTTTGCCATAAGTTTCAGAGAGCAGAGTGTTGTTTTCCCATTTTGTAGTTTCATTTTTGCAGGATATGTACCAGGAAAAATAGCCATAATGAAATAAATGGTGCGTGATCTTTGTGTATGAGGGGTTACTGCTGCCTTTGAGCAACCTGACTTCCTTCCTGGCTGTGCTATTGGAGATAATACCACTGGGGGACTTTGAGATCTCTGGCTGTAAAATTCTTGATGATGCAATAATATTTGTCAATATTGCTGCTTGAAGAAGAAAGCTCCTGGGAGGTGTTCAGAGGTTTGTAAGTTGGGAAACTGCTGAACTCTTTCCAGACTTCTAAGTTTGATAAGCTTTTATGCTCTGCTTGATCCCCATTCAAGAGAGTTAATCCCTCTATTTAAGACAGTTAATTAAATCTTTTAGTTCAGCAGTTTTTTATCTGGAGTGAAATATATAAAAATGTCAAATGACCAACTATCTTGGGTGCTTGAACCCATGAGCTCCCTTGTTCTGGTCGCACTTTAGACTTCTCTCCAAAGAAGTGCCTGAGGGTTATATCAGGGTCATATTTTTGGCAGAGAGTTACTGTTTCTAGAAGATGAAGGGATTGGCTGGTGTGGTTGTTTTTTGGGTGATGAGGGGTGGGATTTTTTTTTGTTTTTAAAAGACATTCAGGTATGCTGTGTGGCCTTTAAGTGTCTTCTGACAGATGAAAACAGATCACTCATCTGGCTTCAGAGAGTGGATCCAGATTTTGATTAATTTAAGCATGCAATGGCAGCTAGCAGAAAACTGACTCCAGGACAGCTTTCCTCTACCTCCCTCAGTTCAGCTGATCTTCTGTCTTATCATTTCGCCTTTGTTTCCTCTGTTTATCAGCTAGAAATATTCCTGGGTTGATGATAGTAGCAGTGGTTAGCAGAAGCAGTAAGGCATCCAGGTTCCCTCTGGACATGAGGATTTTTTTATCCACTTTTAAGTTTTCTTCTTATCACCAAGCAGAACAGACCCACTCGAGAATCCTGTTTAGATTATTACCAGTGTTGTTGTTTATTATGGTGTTAAGTAGGATTTTAGGCATGTGTTGCCAAGTTATATTTCTTAACTTGCTCTGTAATGGGTGAGGCTATGGAAAGCACAGTCAGTGTGTTTCAGTCAAAGTCTTGACCTTCTCATAATGCCAGTCATGGGTCTTAAAGGCCGGGGTGTGTGTGAGTGAACATATAAATCAAACCTAGTTTTGACTTTAGTGCTAGAATAGTAATAGTTCTGAACCCCAGTCTCCACTAGGATTAATGCTGCACTAAGCAGCTTTGTTTAACTAACCTTAGTAATTCATTGGGCTCAACTCCTCTTTGTTCTGTTGTAGTTAATAACATTACTTCTTTTTTTTTTTGCCTTTTTTTTTCCTCCTTAAACTACCTTAGTTTTGGGGAAAGTATCTGAGTAAACTTCTAGGAACATACAAGTATGTGCTATACTATCACTATTAAGCAGTTTTCTTTTCACATAAATTGAATTTTTAACAGAAGGATTTGACTTCATGGATAAAAAATGCCGAAATAGAGACTTTCTTCCCTTTGATCATAATGATGTAAGAGAAACTATTAATGTGAAGTGATGGGAGTTCCTATATATTGTGCCAAAACCAAACATTTTCACTTCCTCGTAATTTTTGTGCAATCCCCTAAATATTATCATATCTGTCATTCTTATTGTTTTATCCTATTTTAGTGTTTTCTGTCCTTGGAAATTTTGCATGACTTCCTTTTTCATGACTGCTTTTCACGCTTTGCTTCTCCACACATAACACTCCGTACAGTTAAGGAGGACTAGAAATGTTCTCTTCTTTGCTGCTGCAAGTTTAACCAGAAGATTAATCTGTGGGAAGAAACAGCTTGATTCAGCACTAGGAAATCATCTTGTTTGCAAATTTAAGTATATCTTTAGATCTCCGGGTATAATTGGTTGTTCTTTGGCTGACAAAGCCTTAGTACTGTGCCACTCAATTAAAGAACTACAAAGCTGAGTAGGATGTAGACTCCTTATATGTTAGATTCTGCTTTGGTTTTTAATTTTGTTTGCCCCTATATGGCAGGCAGCTTTTACAGATTTACTTTCGAAGTACAAGTAATCTGATCTACTGTCTTCTCTAATATAATGCAGATTGCTTTATCAGCATATTTTCTTTCCAGTTGTCTGTCTTTGATTGCTACGTAAACTTACAATACAGAATTAAAAGAATTTGAGGCTTCATTTTTTTTTTAAAGCAGAGTAGATAGCACCAGCGTGTTCTTTCCATCTCATGCTGTTTGCATTTTTTGATTTTGAAGGAATCTGGGTTTCCTCTTGAAAAAGCATCACATTGACCAAAAATGGAAGTCACTTTGTATTCAAATGATTTAGAGATGTTTGGTGTAAATGATTTTCTTATGCATTAATTAAAGCAGAACTGCTGATAAAAGAGTTAAATTGCCAAAAAGGCATACTATAAAAATTTTGTGCCCTACATGTTCATGTTGAACAGACCTTCATACTAAATGCCTGACATGTATCTTGCAGGAAAAACTGGAAAATATTACAGAATTATTAAAAAACGTTTGGTATGGTGATTTATTTCACTTTATATGTAAGACCATGTGTCCATCATGTACGTTTTAGAAAAAGAGAAAAACTGAGATCATCTAAGGGTAGCCACAAGCATTTTTGAGTATGTAATAGTTCTATTTTGTGTAGGACTGTAGTTTTATAAACTCTCAAGATAAGTCATGTTCGCTCCCCTCTGGTAGATTTCAAAAGCACAAATATCTTACCTATAGCTCAGATGAATTGGAAGATATAAACTTAGCATTGATCCAGGACTAAGTATTGCCCATAACATATCACCATTTCTGCAGAGACCCTTGTTTAGCTAATACACAGTTATAGGCTGCAGGGGGAGGCTTCTGTCTGGGGCCTGGCAGCGCCCTGCAGAGATGGTCTGCGCTGCTCCTGACTGCAGCACGGGCTGAGGGGCTGACTGAAGGCTTGGTGTGGGAGCAGTCTCCATCTAACTTCGCAACTTTGGAGAAGGTTCTTTTTCATTACAAAAACAATTGTTTGTCTCCCCAGGGGAAGTAAAATAGGTCTGTGTATAACACTCTGCTTGGTTTTCTGGGAAGGTGTGGGTAAGGAAAACTTGCACTGGGAGTTTGTTTTATGCATGGGGGAGATGGGGCTGAAGGTTTCAAAGCAAAGTTTTTGGTAAAGGGCAAAAGATTTCAGAGGCTTCCAGGTAGGATTTTTGCAGTGTGCACTACCTCAGAAATACTTACGGGTTGCCAGTGCAGCTTCATGCTGTAAACTTACATTGCTCTGCTTGTGAAATACACTTCTCTGATGAGACTCTTAAAACATCAGGCAAGGCATAAGGCTCCCTTTGTCTTGGAAGCGAAATATTATGGCATGAGGCATAAAAGCTTTATAGAAATGCTCAAAATAAGATCTGGGCTGAAAGGCTGAGAAGCATGGCACTGAACAATGCACCCAGGTGAATGTATTGCATTTCTTGGAGGTCTAAGTAGCGAGGTGACCATACAAGTATTCATATGGCTGTGCAACTATTCCTTTGAGATTTTAGCTCCTCCCTATAAGAAAACAAATCACATGAATAATTTAGATAAGCCCTTCTAATCACAGAGAATGAGCCTACTGATTTGGGGCAAAGGAAAAATGTTAGGTGATATATCCTGCATGAAACTTCCAACAGGCAGATCTTAACTTTAAATTGACAAATACTCAAGAAGTTCATTGAAAAAAGTTATCCTTTGTGCTTTGTCTGAAGTATACAGATGCAAAGACATTTCAAGGAAGGAATGGCTGCCCATTAAAAAATATGAGCCAAATTTTAATTACAGCTGATGTCATCTGTTTCGGAGGTTAAAGTTTGCAGAGCTGTAATTGTTATACTGCTTCCCTCCTCCCCTCTTTTTTTTTTTTTTAAACAAACTTATCTAAGGAGTTTATACTGCTGCTTATCGTAATGTCCTTAAAGTTGGCCAACTAAGATAATTTTTTTTATATACATATAAATTTCTGAATTTTTGTGATAATATTTCCCCAAAGTTAGAAGTTGTTGAGAATCTTATCTTCAGGAATGGAAGTTTAGGCTTATTACTTTCAATATGCAGCAGTATACTTTAGATATTTTGGAGTATGTTTTTTGTTTTAGTTATTAGTTTAGTTATTTTCTCATTGCTATCCTTTTTCTATTCCTATTTTGTCTTCAAATTACAAGTTTTAATTCAGCATTGGTTCAGTTGTTACTGTATGTTACTGCTGTTTTGATATGGAACTAGTCGTTGTAGTTACCGTGCAAACAGCATAAGCACTTGACACTGTTCTGCCCTGCACTGAACAAGCTGTCCGCTTTGTGCAGGAAAGTTGTGTTTGTCCAGTGACTGAAGTGTATCCTTCTTATTTGTCTTGCAGGCACAGGAGAGAGTGGCAAAAGCACGTTCATCAAACAGATGAGAATCATCCATGGATCAGGTTACTCTGATGAAGACAAAAGGGGCTTTACAAAACTGGTGTACCAGAATATATTTACAGCAATGCAGGCCATGATCAGAGCCATGGATACCCTCAAAATCCCATACAAGTATGAACACAATAAGGTGAGATTTTTCTTTATTTCCATAGCTGAAGCTCTTCCTCTTTTTATCTTTAGCAAATGTATGGAGGGTCTCTAAAAACTGTACATAGCGTATAACTTATGCTGTATTTAAAGTTTGGAAGAAAAGGGCTTCTTCCAGCTCCCTGCCCTTGCACTGCCCTGACAAAACAGAGGAGACAAGAGAGCTCCTCTTAACATTTGTCAAGGGGAGAAAGTGAAGGGCAGTCTGGTGGTTGTGTATGGCTTTAGTCATCTCTTTTCCTTTCCTCCCAGGCCATGTTATGGCCAGAGCACAGTAGAACCATTCTTGTCTTTACTAGTGCTGCTTAAGGTTTGCCATTAATATTACTTGGGAAAAAGTTCGAATTAATTGAAAAATAGGTGGGGATATCTGCTTGTGTGTAAGCGTATTATGAAACAGAATTTGACACAAGGCCTTAGGACAAGCAAATTCATTTGAGACTGATGACATCACTGAAATTTAGAAGGAGGAAAATACATTTAAAGCATTTTTAAGGTTTATCTGTGACAATCCTGACTTCTTTACAATTTTTTTTATATTTGCCTTTTTAAAGAAAGATAAGTAAAATATTTTAAGCATTCCATGAAGGCAAGTGAAATGCTTAATATTTACTTGAACAGAAGGGAGGTTTATTGCATGGAAAGGCACAAAATTATATGGCTATATCTCCCACTCCTTGCCATGGAAGTGGTACGTCTTTTGTTTGAGAAGGGTCCTAATTTTTACTGTTGATTCATTATCAGGTTAAGTTCTCTCGTGAGTGGAAGGTTCACCTTTCTTTGAATCTTGTGAAAGGAGACTTAATTATTTTTTAGTAATCTTGGATGAAAATTTTACTTATTCTGCAGGATTACTTAARTTCTTTTATTCTAGTATTTATTTAAATGCCAGAAACTATCAAAGAGCAGGGAAATTTGTAATAAAGAAATAAGTTTCCATTAACCAGGGAAAAGAGGATGAAATAAATTAGTGTTAGGACAGAAGTCTTTTGTGCTTAAATATATGAAGTTTAATGATTAAAATTGAATTGCAGTACATGTTTTAAGGTATCTTATTTAGAAGTAGGAAAGGTGATGCTTATTACCAGGTAAAAAACATTTTGTTTCTCCATTCAGGCCTGCCAAAGTCACTGCAGCTGATCACTCTGTTGGTGGCATAATGGTGCAGTAACCAAAGAATCTTGTGTGAGTCTGGGTTTATGCAATGGGAAGTTAGGCAGATCCTGCTGTCAAAATCGATATTGTTAACCCTCTTTAATGTGGGGGTGTCCTTAGGGGTTTTTTTGTTTTTAAGGACATTTAAAAAGTTGGAAAAACTTGTCTTAAATAGTAAAAGAGAATGTTGAACTGAACTTCCTAGTATGATTAGATGCTGGAGCTGTCTGATTTCCCTTTGCCCCTCAGAAATAAAAATCAAAGTAATTTGTATTTATTTTAAAAAATTGTATTTATGTGTGTATTTCAGCTTACCAGCTCCATGTTTTTGCTGTACATGGAGCACTCAATTTCTTAACAAACTTGAAAAGCTGGTTGATTATGAAGCACACATTTTTTTTCAAAACTGGTTTTGACTGCTATTTTACTGTAGTGTCTGGAAGTCCTAATTATAAATCAGGATTTTTTTTCCTTGTTTTGTACTGCAGAGTCTATAGTTACTATTCAGAGTGTTGAATTTATATAGAATGTTTTTATGTAGTTGAAGCCAGTTAGTAAGATGTGGAGTAGCTGTATACACATGGCCAGACCTTTCCAGTTAGAGCTGTTCACTTTCTCTGTGCAAGAATAACTTTCCTGAAAGTGACAGTTTATCTTTGCACTCAGCTATTTCACAAGCATTTCCACCAGTTCTTATAGGGCTACGTGTGAAATAAAGTAAAACTCACCAAATAATAGGTTCTAGACAAGATTCCTTTAAAAATTCCATCTGGAAATAGAGTGGAAAAAAAACTTGCTGCACAGTCATGCCAAACTACTGAGGACTACTTTTATGCTTTGTATACAAGGTCACTTTAAAGCAGTAAACTTTTTTTTTTCTTTCTTTCTTTTTTTTAGTCTGTTGAAAACAAACTCGTTAGCCTAGCAGCCTAAAAAACACAGGAAGGGCACTTCCTATTAATTTGAATCTCCTATCAGGAAATCCTATCTCTGGAGAGAATATCTAAAAGTTTGAGTAACAGCGTATTTTTAGCACAGTACTTGTTTTCCACAATAGTTTAGAAAACTGCAGTTCAAGCTGACATTGATGTGGTTGGGCCTAAACAAATGATGGTAAACTGTCCCTTTTTTTATCAAAGTTTTCATGTTCAGGGTTAGTTTTGGGGGTCACAGTAGAAATGTTTTTGTCTTACTTAGAAGTTACTTACTTAGCCATTTTCTTAACTTTAGTAAAGAATCACTAAAACTGGGGTGTTTTTTAATCTCTAAATGCTTCTGGAATTTGAAGGGTTATGTTGTCAAAATTTGGTGTTAAAATTTAGTGTCTGTTGTTGCTAGGGCATTGTATCAGGCAAGGCATTTCTCATGTTAAACTGCAGAATATGAGCTCTACTGAGGTTTAAGATAATGGGTCAGCGTGATCCCTTCTCTTAGGAATTTGTCTGTCATAGGAAATAGTGGCTAATGGATTGGGTTTTAGTTTCCTCTTGGTAAATGTTACTGTGTTTCCGTTACTTATTTTTTAACCAGAAGTTGTGAAGTCTCTATATGCACCTTGAGTTTCAGAGTGAGAAGTGTTTTATCAAATACAGAAGAGCCTTAGTTACATATAGAAATGTGCATAAGCAATTACTAAAATTGTTGGTCTTTGCAAAATTTTTGTGGGTGTACAGTAATAAGTCAGGGCAAGCATAGACATTCAAATTCACATTTTAAAAATCTAAAATATAGATTCATGTTTTTTAAAAATCTTTTTAGAGTGACTTAGAAGCCATTGTTTCAAATAATATAGTCCCCATTTCTCCTTTTTTATCTCTTTTACATGTCTGATATTGCTGAAGGTCGGGAGTATACCTGTACAGCTTTTTATTTTTCTCTCCCATTGTTACAGCAGTTCTGTGAAACAAATCTGCTACTCTACTAAACAACTGCCATAACAGTTACTGTTCCCTTTCAATGCAGTTTCCAGAAGACGAGTTGCCTGTTCCTGCTGAGAGACTACCAGGAAGGTGTCACTCAGTGGTGATTAACAGGCAGGAAATCCTACTTGAATCCCATGCCCATAATTTCCTGTGAGACTTCTTAAATATTCATAACAAGATACCTAATGCGAGTAACACAGTAACAGAACAGGCTAGAAGAAAATTGTTAAAGAGACTGAAAACATAAAAGCAAATCTTACTGTTGATCAGGAAGTTTGCTATAAGCTTCATGAGTGGTTCCATAGTAGAAATTGTTTCCATATTTACACCTATTCCCTATAGGGAACATTTTTAAATGGATATAAGCAGGTATGGGAAATGTTTTTGAAGTCTGCAGTCTTACTGACATTATCTTCAAGGCAGAGTTTACCTCATTGATAGCTTATTTCTTCTTAGTCCACTGTAACATGCACATAAAAATACAGACAATAGTAAGGCATCAGCAGCAGGTATGGCTGTCGGATGACATAAATTCTTAAGTAAACAAACAGAAGTCTTAAAACCTCTTTGACCTCCTCTGTGAAATTTTTTATCGAATAAATATATGTTGGGGAAAAAAGAGCCTAGCTCATATACCTCACTTGGTCTGCAATGAGTATGAAAGATTGAATGCTGAGCATCCGTGTGCAAACAGGGCGAGGTTCTCTGACTTTCAGATGATGCAGAATGTGTGGGATTTCTGGTCCTTTATTAAAAAAGAATGATATTCTTGGGATGTTGAAACAAAGTGCTGAAGAACAGCTATTAGTTTGGAACACACATAATAAAGTGGCTCTCCAAGCAGATGGAGAAACCCGGACTGTGCCATCTGCACAAACAGTATTCTTCAGTGTCTCAAACCTGAAGCAGAGAGTTTAAAAGCAGATTGCAGGAAAAAGGGATTTATACTAATAAAGTTAGTTAGTATTCAGCATATCCTAGTACTCTCAGATGTCCTCCTCCAGGCACACAAGAATAAAGAAAAATTATCCAATAAATGGAAGCCATGCAGACAGTTGAATGCTTCTAATACTGTGAAGCTCCACATACAATTTTCTGGCAAGAAATAGATTGCCTAAAAGCCAGCCAACGTGGAAGAGAGTATAGTAAGATTTAAAGTATCATAATCAGTTGACAACATGTCTTCAGTTCCTTTATCTGAATCTAGTTTTTTTCAGGAGCCTTGATGTGAGGTAAACATTGGCTCCCCAGCAGCTTCAGGAGCTGGTTTTTTGACCATGAGCAATTTCTACCTCAGTGTTTCACAGAGAATGTTGGTAAAGACTTGCACAGCCCTACGTAGATCTCACTCCCTCCCCAGCTGCTTTTTTCCTCTTTTTAGCAGTATTTCCCTGTCAGTCACTTACTCCTCTCATGCCCAGCCTTCCTCTCTGGCGTCTTTCTCTCTCCAGTCTTATATACCTGTGACCTCACCCAGTCCTTGCCTACTTAACCTACTCTCAACTGTTTTCCTTTTCCTTTATATCTGAGTGAAGTCTTAAAAAATCATCTTTTATCTGGGTGGTGACTTGCGTCCTGGCTGCCTTCTACCAGTTCACTTATCTCCCCTCATTTGTTTGCCCTTTGGCTAGAGCAGGGACCTCTTGGGTTTGACTGTATTGCTCCAATGAATTTGAAAATTATTTGTTTCCTCTGTTACTTTCTGCTTAACTGTTTCATAGTTTGCCTCAACAGAAATGTGAATTTTGGTACTTTTCCAAAGGTAGGAAAAATGATTGTGTACCAGAGGCAAAGTAGACTAGCAGGGTTGTGTGTTCTTGTGATGAATTGAAAATACTTTTCTTAAAAATAAACATACAAATGTACAAATAAATGTTCTTAGGTAATTTTGTGTATATGAATGAGGGAGGAGACTATCTTAGCCTTCAGTTCTGCAAACTTAAATTTTTACATTTTAGAACATCTGCAAGCCCAAAAAAGTCAATTAATTACATGTTTAGGCTTACACGTGTGCTTGCAATTAATTTTGAAAGGATTAGGACCTTGGTTATGGAATATGTGTGCCAGCTACAGGATATTGTAGACATACATTTGAAAACTCCATGTTAGCTACTTTTTGCAGTGCAATAAGATTCCTTCCTTCCTCCTTTTATATTTTAAGAGAAGCTCTTTATTTTTTAAATATAACATTTTAAGTGACTAACTGCCCTTTGCTAATGGGAAGTGATAAGTACATACAAAAGCATGTGCGTGGGATGTGATGTCCATGTTTTATCTTTCCAATTCCACCATTTCACCACTTCTGCTAGTGTGGCGAATGGGTGGTGATAATGCTTACGTACAGATTCCTATTTTATGATCRCTCATACAGCGGTTAAAGGACCATAACTGTAGAAAAGCAGGTTCTAGCATTCTTTGTTTCTTTTCTATAACTGTTCTGTTTTACTTCAGATATGTTTGTTGAGTAGTTATTTTGCTTAGAGAACACATTGTGTTGTCCAAAAGGAAACGTCCATGTCAGTATACCCTCTGACAAGAAGAACGTGAAAAACTCTCAGGGCAACATTTGTGTGTAACAGGGGTTTGGAGTTTATTTCAAGGTAATGAGTGAGCTTTTGTGCTATTGGAATGATTCTGATGTCTTACTTTATTAACAAGAGAGTTGTATATAAAATAATGATATGTAAATATATATATATAAAAATATATATAAAATGTATAAATATAACTACATATATTTTAGTAGAGTAAAATATTTAACAGTAAGAGTTTCCTAATTATTTCATTCATTAGTACAAGAGATGTGTTTAGATTATCCAGCAATTATTTTTGAAATAACTTCAGATTATTAACTTTTCTATGAAACTCTAAAAAAATTCAACTATGTTCCGGTTATACTATGTAGAATTACTAAAAATTCTTAAAATCTCGTGTCTTCATTGTTCATTTCTACAAACTCACAAGATTTGCCTAAAATAAGATTTACTGCAATGTATTAAGAAATCTTCAGCTGAAATGAACCATTTTTTCTGAAGATTTTGTCAGTCTCTCTTTTTTTGTTTGCACTTCCTATGTGGTAAAAGTCATAACATCTGAGATGCAAGAAAACTTCCTCTTGTTATACACTTCAGCTTTGGTTTAGAAAATTGGCTAACGTTAAGCAAAAGAGTTGTAAAAAACCCCAAACAATATATATATTGTTTTTATATATAATATATATATATGTGTATATAAAATATATTTTTATATATCATTTTAAGTGAGTTTGGGTTTTTTTATTATTATTGTTTTGTATTTATAGTGAGATGTATCATCTTATAGAAGTATTCAAACAGTTACTTTTATTCTGTACTTTCTTGAAAGCTGTTTTGTGTTTTTTCTCCCAGATCAAAGTCTGTATAAAGTCTGCCCATTAAAGTTGATTATATATTCACACTTCAAAGTCCAAAGCCACGAGTCCGATCACATGCCTACCTGTTTTCAGAATGTGGTCCCATATACCTTCACACTTAGGTTTTTTATTCACTTTACTGTAATTTTAAGTGACTACCTAAAGGTGAGGCATGAGACAAAGGTGCAGTGTTTTGGTTCTGGAAAATGAGATTGGCAAAGGAAAATCCAAGCATGACATGACTGGTGTTATGTTTGAATTTGAGTATGAATTATGTGCCAAGTAGTTTGTTTGAAGATGTTCCTGTATTTTTAGATATTTGTTCATTTATTTATTTTAAAATACAGCCATTGGTTTGAGAACATGTGCTGTCTGTTGGCTGTACAACTAGATAAATAAGTGCTTTTAGTGCATGAAGATGTTCTTTGCATCTTGCCTCCGGTTCTTGTCCAGCTATTTTTTGGACCACTGAACCAAGTGCTGCCACTTGTGCAGGTTGGATGAAAGAGTAAGTGTCTATTACTGGAGCATAAAAAGGCATTGGGCACACCTGCTTCCTTTCTGGACTCTGGTACGCCATATGATGGGTGGAGAAAGCGTGGGGGCATGCTGGGGGCAAGAATGATTAACACAGTGTCTGTGTAACCCTGCGGAATCCCATGGTGGTTTTTGTGATGCCAGTTGCACCACTTTATGGCCATTTTGATGTTTGTGTTTCTATTTATCCAAATAAACTAAAACACTGGGATCAAAATTATTAATATTAGACTTTAATTTTGGTCATATTTTTGTGGACTGTCTCGACCTAGGAAAGTCTGATTGCAAACTTGTGTTTCTAACTCTACCATCTGTAGGGCTGCACTATGTCATTTTACATTTGTAAAATGTAAAGATAGAGAGATTTAGAATAAAGTAGAAATTAGACTTTTGCATGTGTGCTTGTGTTAGAGTCTGTTTATTTGATTATGATTATTTTTGAGGTAGTCTTTACTGTTGCTTCTGCTCAACTGGGTGCTTGCAATTGGAGAAACATGGTAGCACCAATCATTCAAGGATCCTTCAAGGATCATTTAAAACAAGAATCTGCTGAGTACTAAACAGACATTTAATAGCTTTTACACCTTCAGGGTTCACTAAATAATCTCTCAGACTATGCTGGCAAGTTGAAATTGTGTAGAAACAGGATTTGTGCCCTGTCTAAGTATTTTAACAGGTGTTCTGACATAACAGAACTTTTCTACAGTGTACTCCATAATTGCTGAGTGTAGATGCAAATGTAAGATCAGTTGTTAATTTACTTTTTCAGGAAGTGAAAAGAATATTTAGTTTGGATTGGAAGGGTGGTTTGTTTTGTTTTGTTTTGTTTTTTTTACTGTCACTGATATTTATTAAGGGTAGGAATCATGATGATATTTCATGAAACATGCCAGTTGTATGTCTAAACCAAAACATCATATGTTCATATATCATTTGATAATAAAACTGAGGCCAGAATAATCCATCGTATCAGCATCTGAAAGCTAAACTTACTTCTTAAAGGCCCATGTTACAACCAAATAGTACAGTTCTTGTGTAATTTAAAGCTTCTGAAACTTGTTTTATTTTGTTTTTTTTTAATGTCATTCTCAAAACCATGTAATCGGATAAAATTGTGTCTGTGTGCATGCATGTGTGCTGGGATGGAATATTTTTGTTTGTTTTGAAAAGCTTTTTGTATATATTTTTGTATATTTCCTTTGATGCCCTTATACATTTCTTTTAAAGCTGTTTTCATTCAAACTCTGGATTGAAAAGGACTTTGGAAAGCGGAAATCTTTTGCAGTAAGGCTTCCATTACTTTTTTCCATGAAACCAGAACTTTCTGGGCTTCCTTTGGTTCTTTTCCTCCTTTGCTTTCTCTGTCCCTCTGGAACTTTTCAATACTGCCATGACCTTTGAAAAGTTAAAACAGTAAAATAAAGGATTGAAAATAAAACCACTCAGAACAGTGCAAAAGTATACTGGGTATTATAAATTCTCTTGCAGTCAGTAGTCTGCAAATAGAAATAAGAAGGGCAAAGGAAGAATAAAATATGGTGACATTTTTCAAAAATATTTTGTGGAGCTTTTAATTTAGATGTGCAGTAACAATTTGGGGAAGAAAACTTCAACATTTATTCTCTCCTTAAAAAAGGCTGGATTTTTTTTATTTTTTTTTCCAACCACCTGCCACTTCATAACTGGTTTGTAAAGCAGCTCTTCTGTAGCTAAGAAAAGTTAACTGTTTCTGTGGTAATAAGGTAGGTGCCATCAGTGCTGCGCTAACACATCACTAAAAGATATGAAGAGTGTTTGAAACATAGTGTATTGTGTGGAGTATAAAATGGAATTTTATGGAAGAGAAAGTTGGAGTTACTTATCAGGGCATGCAAATTTGCTCTTAGGGGAAGGTATTTAAGGATACACATGAGGAAATTGAGGAATACATGAATGGATGGATTTTTTTCAGGGGCTGCAAAGGAGTCTGTTGCACAATGAGACTAAGTGAGGGATTTATGCAAGAACGAATATAGAGCCTGTAGGTAGTTTCTAAGGACCATTGTGAGATTTGGAGGGAACATGTCTACTTGTATGAGCATGGTAGTTGTAGAAGCATGTTGCTTCTCAGTTTCTGTAATGATCCTGCATTGTGTATAGTTGATTCACTGCTTGTGAACCAAGCTTGCCAGCTCACAGAGAGGAATCTAAATCTATAACAGTGTTTTTTCCAAGCGGAGTCTTGGAATTTTTTGAACTTCATCTATGGGTGGTTGTGGTGCCACTGATCAGGAAAACAAATCTTGCGGTCTTATTATTAGACTAATTGTGAAAGGCCTCATTTCAAACAAGAAGTTCTTTGGCAAGGCAGTATTTATAAATAAAACCATTCTAATCGGAGAAGGGCATGGCAGTACAGCCTTGTAGCTCACGTCCTTCTTCTGTGATAAACAATGATATGCCCCGGCTGCCCTTGCCAGAGCGGGGTAGTCATCCACTGCATTGCCATTGCAAAGTATTTGCAACAGCAACTCCCTCCTGTGAAAAATTAAAGAGTTTTTCTTTGTCTCAGAAAAGAAATTTGCCTTCAGGATGCAGTTTTAAGCGCCGAGAGAAGCAGGAGCTGGCTAGCTAGCTCTGTTGTTTCCTGATTCCAGTGGAGTGTGTGTGTTCTCGCTTGTATGTCTCTGCCTATCTGTCCCTTTTTGGATGCTCGTCATCTTTTGTGGTCTTCCTGTAGAGCTTCCTGTGTACTGCTCTCTGATGATACCGTATGAATCAGCAATGTGGGTGGTGTTTTACCCATCTGATAAATAAGAACACTGCAGCAACAATATTTTTAATATTTCTCATTGAAATCAGTCTCAATCAGAGAAATACTTTCTTAATTTGCACTGGGGATGCATTTCTGCGATCCAGTAGGGTGGGGTTTTTTTAATTTCTGCCATCTATTGACTAGGATATACAGTAGAAAGCCTTTTGTGAATGCCTGCCAAGCAGATGTTATAACTGTCCGGGTATACTGAAACAGACACCATCTACAGAAGCCTTGTCAACATAATATGGAATCAAATTGTGGCTGTTCAACAGTGTAATGTAATTTTTCATTGTGTCCTGCATTACTGGGCTGAACTACATGAGAATTAGATTGTAGGGTTCCTTTCCTCTTRGGAAAGGAATGGAAATTAGATTTCTCATATGAAGCTATCCCAGTGAAAGGTAATTTAAATAAATATACTTTGGAAAGGGTTTGGCCGAAATATATGTATTCGTATAAAGGGAATGATAGAACTGAGACGTAGGCTGAATTGTTAAGAACCTACTTTAAAGGTAAGGGTTAATCCTGAAGATAGTTTTGTCAGTAATGCTTCTTCAGTGTTTACATGGTCTCGTTAAGTCATTATTCTTTGAACATGACATAGTTATGTCTCAGCAGGGTGCCAAATAAGTGTTTTCCCTTAACACCCTTTTTTTTTTTTTTTGGCCATACTAGATTTGGCAATTAGATCTCTTTCATTGTATTAGGGTTTTTGTTTGTTTGTTTGGGGTGTATGGGGTTTTTTGTTGTTGTTATTTTGTTTTTTTAAGTCTTTAACCTTGGGTATTCTCCATGTCTGATCTTGTGCAATTGTATTTTGCTCTAAGTGTTTTGAGTGTAAGATGAGTAAAATAAGAACTGCTAGAATGCTGCTTTTTCCCTGGATCCTGTGTTCCTATTGAACATTCAATATTTCTGAAACTTGAGTTTCTGAGGAGAGTCTTAATTTTCTCCAGCAGTATGGATCATGGAATTCACCCCACGGGGTCATGCTTTGACATAGTTTCATATAGGTGGACAAAATGAGGTTAAGGTGGCTTTGAAATACAGGCTTTCTGATTTAATAGAATTTCCAAACACCCGTTTTGCAGAGAGAGGGTTATACCAGCTGCAGAGTTCCAGAGAATTTTAATACAGTGCTTATTAAAAAATAAGTACTCCAAATGACTGGGGAAGCAAACAGAAAACAGTGTCGTAAGCTTAGGTCTGTAGTTGGTGGTTTTGTACAAAGTACAAAACATCCCTTCTATGAGCTATGTGTAAAGAAGGTGCAGTATCTCTTCTTATGAGAAGCAAAAATGTAATGCATGCTTTTACCATGAAGTAATTTTGACTCAGAAATTGGAGTTCATAGATACTTTGAAAGGCTGAATAAAATGTGCTTAACCAGAACCCTACCACACCCAGAATACAGACATCTGTATTCATCTCCATCTCCTAATTATGCCTCAGTGCATCAGCAGATGAATGTAATGAAAGTAACAAGGATAAATCTTTGCTGTTTTGTTATGTTACTGGTGCCAGCACTGTTACAGTTTATAAATAAAATCAGTAACTGAGCAAAGCATTTTCTTCTGCACTGTGTATAATTTTTTTCTCAGCACAACCAATTGTAGAATAAGGGACTGGCTTGCACGTTTTAAAATGTTTCTTCTGTTTTGATGGAATCTTGCCATTTTGAGTGTTAGTCTGTGCTGTATTGCATGTTTTTACAGCATCCTGCTAAGCAGCAGCCCAGTGTTGTTAGCGACCAATGGATAGTACTGAAGTATTAATACATTAACTTTAAAATGAAGAATAGTGCTGGAAGAGTGTTTGTAGCTGTTCTCCAGAGACTACTCATGTCACACTTTTCCTGCACCTGTTCTTGAGTGCTGGACTGTGGCCCCGTCCAGTGCCCCAGCCTCTGCGTCCTTTGCCCCACTTGCAGTAGCACCTTCAAAAGGAGCTGTCACAAAATAATCCAATGTTTGATTTGCAGTGCAGAGTCATGAATGGAGAGTAGCCTGCCCAGCACATGGATTACCATGAGCTAGAAAGTCTCTTTGGAGCTAGGTCCTCTTGTCAGTGTGAATGAGCTATGGTGGGCTGTAGTAGGGATCCTGTGTTCGATCCCTCTCTCTGTCACTGACTCATTATGTGGCCAACAAGAAAGTCAGTTTTACTAGAAGTGTTGAATATAGTTGTTAAATCTGGATAATCCAATCTAAATATCTATAGTAATGCCTTAATTTGTTTTACTTGCTTAATTTACTTAATTTCAATAGCTAGCATAGCTGCCAATAAGTACATCAGTGCAGCATATCTAAAAACCTAAATATGGATTTTGGATTTGATCCCACAGCATTTAAAAACACGTTACTGTTGTTTACTTTAAAGATATAAAACTTTAAGCAAATGAATTTGAATATGACAATTGTCTCTTTCCCCCCACCATGCTTTTTCACTTCCGTGTAAAATAAAATTGTTTCCTCCCATTATAACATTGTTGTACCAAAGTGTTAATCATACTAGGTTGCTTCAGAACCTGTGCAATTGCAGAAGTGAATGATGTGGAATCATGTATTGATGGCTCAGCGCTCTATTCCACTGTGCTGCCATATAGAAATACATGCTCTGCATGTACAGGAGCTGGTTCAGACAGCCAGCTGCAGAAGTTTTGGCTACATGCTGCCCACTCCCAACCTCTGGATCACCACGCTTGCCTCCAGTCCTGTGCAGTATTCRTCTTATAAGTGTATGGAGGTGTGAGCTCTGAAGTAGGAAAAGCAGAGTAGTATCTCTACTACAAGATCCATTAGCAGCTGATGAAAGTTAGGGCACCCTGATGATGCTGTAGCTTAAATGGGAGTAATGCCTGAAGCTAAAAACTTTAACTGTCAGGAAGGTATAAAGATGATATATCACTCACTACCTTATGCTTAACTGTCTTTTCCCCTACCGTCTAGCTTTATCAAGTGCTTTGTTGAATATATATTGTTTGGCTAGCTTTCTGAATTTGACTTCAGCCCTCACATGCAGCAATAAAGCATTTTAGAGAATGTCAGTTAGTCAATACCAGACTTTTGGGGGGGGGGGGCTAATTCTTAATGTACATTTACTCATTGACTCCTTAGATATTGCAGATAATTAAATATGTTTTCTACTGGTTAAGGCAATGAACAAACTATTTTCCCTGAAGTAAATCAGAAAGCAGTATACCTGCTGTTAATGTGAGCAAATAAAGTTTTATTGCCAGGTCTCATTTCTTTATTTAAGACTTTTCCCTTTAATATACAGAGGTAAAGAAATACCGTACATTTTCATCTGCATTTTGAGACTGAAGGTGTAAACTGTTACTCTCTCCAGAAATATTTTTATATTCACTAGTCTCTTAACTGGAATCTCTCACATTGTCAAGGAGTTTTTAACTTTTTTGCAACTTGGTGGCAAAATTGCTTTTAGAAAGTGAAATTTCATATGCTGGACATAAAACAGTAGTGATTAAGTATAATTCAACTTGTAAGTAAGACTATTTATAAAGAACTTCTGAAATACTTCCCATTTTAATATTGGCCATATCAAAAACAGGAATAGAGATGCTAACTTCACAAATGGAGTTTTTCTCTGAAGAATCACAAGACAGACTGCAATAACTTCCTTTTAATCTGATGAAATTAATGCTGCTTCTTATGGCATCGGTTCTTTTAAATGTTTAAAAAGAAAATCTCCATTCTCTGCTAAAATGTTTCTGACGGCATTTTAAAGCTTTTTTAATAGCTTGCTAATTGTACTAACAGTTTCTAGACCCAAGGAGAAGCTTTGCATTGTTCCTTTGATGTCAACGTTTTTATTTCTAAATCTGTATTCAACAAGGGGCCTCATAATTCTGCTAATTCTACTTACGGTGACACTCTTCTTTAATTTTTTTAAAGATTAGCAAATCTGTCTTCTGTGATAAGCTCTCACAAATGAGTCCTAATTTTGGAAATTGCCGATTGAGCATACTCAATTTGTAATAAATAAATGCTAATGCTTTCCCTCATCATGCTCCTTTTTTCCCCACCTTACCTTCCCTCCTCCTCTTTTTAATGTGCTTCCTTTTTAACCTTCCACTATCACAGTTTCAATTATATGAAAACAAAGGGATAGATTTCGCAACTGAATAGAAATCAGATGTAACTACAAGACAAAACTTCTTTTCCAGCTCTCTTAATTGAACACTGCTAACCAGAAGTGGGTTTGTGCCTGAGAGATGGACAGTGAGAGTGCAATGAGTGTGCTGAGAAGATTCCCCTTTTTAATTGCACCACCGCCTAACTCGGGTAGCAAGAGCCTGACTCATTTTCCTCCACCCCATCTGTGTTGTCAGGGCTGGTGCGCAGTACGTATTGATAGAGCATGTGACTTCCATACAGATAGTAGTCACACAAATGTAATCTATAGTCCATAGGTCAGTTCAGTTTGATGTACTGACAAGGTGGGGTCTGCAGGGCAAGCACAGTACGCTGCTGCTTGCTAGGAGAAACACCCAGCCCAAGAATCACCCATTTCTTATTTAATCTGCAGTTACCTCCTTTTGCTTATGGGGGCTTTATTAACCAGCACCCCACCAGCACCACAATGCAGTTGTCTGTGATTCAGCTGCTGCGTGAGTTGCATGCAGTTAATAGGACAGGATAGTTTACTCTTTCTCCCACAGGAACCCCTTTGCTTCTGATATTCTTACTGATTTTCTGTTATGGGAGTTATTCTTGGCAGTTGAGAAGTATTTAGCCATTCACCTGGAAGCCCCAGTACTTGCCTTTCAGGTTGGAAGGGGATGGTCAAAGGCTTTCCTACTCATTTACCTCAACAAAACAATGAAGATGAAAGATGTAGTTGAAACTGTAAGTAACAACATGAGGGCTCCTGCCATGTGTTGTCTCTGTAGGCAGGCTGCCCCTTGACATCAGTGTCCCTCCAAGCATGCTTCACAAGTCTAGTGGAAGCCATCGTGTAAAAATCTTTTTATAAAACTGTAATTTGAACAAATACTAGAGGAAATCTTTGAACTTTATAGTATGAATTGAAGTAGATTTGGCCCGTAGTTATTCTTCTCTTTCTTCCCTGAAGCTTTTCGTGACTCAGCATTAATTATGATGAGTCCAGTGGTTGTCCTCTTAATCATCTTGATGAGCACTTGCTCAAACTGATTATTCACATAAGGATTCATGAACATGAATGAAGGTTGCATAATCAGGCTCAGTATATTTGAAATATTTAAAGGGTGGATCTGTAACTGATTATCTTCCTCTCCCAAAATACAGGACTCATTTGAGTCTTCCTTAGAGAGGACTAATTTTTTTTTTTTTTTTTTTATGCTTGGTGTTAGAGCTGGATTTCAATCCTCAGCATTAGGAGTGGTGTCAGTTAAAAAATCTCAGTTCAAGAACTTGGTTCACTTCAAGGAATTTGTAGATTTGTCTTGTTCTCTGGTCTGTGTTTACTATATTGTAGCCAAATAAAATTAGGAAGAGTTGTTCTTTGCTTCAGACCAAAGCCAGCTGATGAGCTGGATGAACAACGTTTTTTTTTAAGATACTGCCCATTTCCTGAGGCTTTTTCTTGCTAAGCCAGTGAGGAACGAGAATTGTTGATGTTACTGAATATCTTGTTTATTAAAATGAAAAGTTAGGGTGGAACAAATATCCAGAGAACTATTGGCACTTGTAACTAATTGAAATTCACTTAGTGTTGTCTTTTACAGTGGAATATTGTGTGGCTTTGGTTTGACTCAGTATATTAAATGCGTTTTTTTCCTTAATCTTTCAAATTCAAGGCTTGGTCCTTATGCTTGTGCTTCTTCTCTCTCTCTCTCTCCCTCTTTTTCTTTGTCTGTACTACCCAAGAGGGGGGAAAAAATTAGCATCTCAAATCAAGAAGACTGAACTAATTAATTTTAGTCCTCTTCCAAGGGCATAACTGCTGAAACGTTGTTTTCCTTTTAAGAGAGGTGCCAGGAGATTATAGGTATGTTTACTAACAGTGGGGTCTGCAGGGGCATGTGGGATGGCAGGGGGGAGTGTTATTTTGGGGGGTTGTTTTTTTTTGTTTTTGTTTCTTTTTTTAGGTCCACATGGGCAGCAGTGATGTAGCTTGTTATGGGAGTCCTTCCCTAATAATGTATTGGTTCAGGAATAATATCTGTATCCTCTGCTGTAGGTTTGGATACTGATGGCAGGCAAACTGGAATAATTAATGTTATTTAATGCATAGTGTTGTTAAGGAGAATCACTGTATAGCTGCTTGTCTTTTCTTCCTTTCTGTTTCATTCATAGCTTTTGCATCTCTTAACTGTGAAATGAAAACTTACTTGATCAAATTAAATCCTCTAACACTGACGAGTAAATTGTGTAATTTTAGTGCATTGGTGTCTTTTTTTTGTTGTTTCTGTTGTTGCTCCTGAGGCTCAAAATAAATGGTGAATCAGTGCAGTAAGTAGCTGAATTAAGTGGAAAGGGAAAGTTGTTTTCTGGTTATCTGGCAAAGACACTCTTTCTGGTGGTTGACGTATCTTTCACGTCAGTCATTCATGTACCAGTTTCTTTTGACTTTGTCATCTTTGGAGACTCTTCATATCTTTTCCACCTAGCAGGGGAAAGGTAATCAACTAACAAAACTAACAAGCTAAAATTAGACAAAATATAATAATTTAAAAAAAATAAAGAAACCCACAATGGGCAATACTTTTTTTTCTCATCATCTTGGCAACCTCCAGTGAATAGCTGCTGGAGGAGGAAGGGTGGTATTCTTTTATTTATTTGTGGTATAACATAATGGTGCCACACTGGAATTTCTGGGAGTCCCCTTTCCATTAACCCCTGATTATAAAGTGACTGATGGCTGCTTCAGTCCTGCTCAGCTCTAGGAAGAGGAGGAAGGGCCGCCTTTACTGGTGAAAGCCTCTTTGTGTGTGTGTGTGTGCACGCGCGCGCACACACATGTGTGTGTACACACATGTATAAGGAGAAAGGCTGAAGAGATTCTTGTTCAGCTCCTATCCCTGATAGCTGCAAAAGGGGAAAATGCTGAGTATATTCTGTCCCCTTCCCTTAGTTTCCACAGCAAAGCAAGGAAGCTGTCTCTCTGGCTGGCTTTCTTTGGCAGTGTATTTTAGATTTTCTTCCTCCTTAAAAGCTCTGGTTTAGAAGAACAGTTCTCCAGAACTTCCCATAAGCAATTGCCACAGAATACAGTTAGCACAATTTTTTTAATTCAATGGCTACTGATGAAAAGACAGTGGTGAGGCCAGTTATAAACTTGTGGATTCCTTCCGATGGTATTCCACAGAGCTGGGAACGGCAGCGCAAGCAGCTCAGCTTTCTGGCCACTAACTCAGGAAGACAGCACTGTTTTAGTGCATGTGTGAGTCATGCTTGTTATCTCTGTAAATATAAAAGGAGGAAGCCAGCAAAGTAGTAGTACTTCACTTAGAGCTCAAGTTATTCATGAAATATCCTTGAAAACTGAACCAAAACAAGCAGCTCAAGGGAGTTATGGGAGTGGCTGATACTTGTTATAAATCTAACAGTTTTTTGCCACAATAAATGGGTGCTGTTATGTAAATTGTGAGATATAGTCATTCCCGGGTGGGGGGAGCAAGGGACTTTCCATTATTCCCCTGATTCAATTTTAACAATAGATCAAGTCTGTGGAATTGTGTCTACCTGATAGATTGTTAGTGTCAATGAAACAGCTTCTGTTCGTGCCTGGTCTCCATTCACTGTAAATGCCATAGAAGAGGATGCTTTGCTAACAAGTCCATACCTCTTAGCTGGCAAACTCGATCTGCCTTTATATCAGCTCTGCTTGCTCCATGTTTATATTCAAATAAGCCTTTAGACTTCACGCTCTCTTGATTTCAGCAACGTGCTGGGAGCCATATAGAAATTAGAAGACGCCTTGAATCTAGACTCTTCTTGAGGCTGACGTCAGAGGCAGTAATTTGGAGGGGAGGGGAAGGCAGTGAGTTCTGTTGGCACTGTGCTGAACGCCGCCTTGAAGGGATTCACTGCTGCTGTCTCTGATATTTTTGTGGTTCTTGGCTTGACAACAACAATGCAGTAAATCATTACAAACAGAGAGAGGTCAGAAAACTCTTCATACAGGTAATCAAGCAGTAGTGAGGCTATGATAACATAGCTGTTTTCATAGCTGTTAAGCTATGATATTAATGACTGAGATGGATTAAAAGGGTTACCTGAAAGGGTAAGGTATGTCTCAGTCTTCTGAGCTTTGCTGTGCCTTGATTATCCTGGTTTGTTAACACTTATTAAATTGAGAAGTTGTGTAATGTTTTGCTTTATTAGTATAGACATTCATGGGCACTTTTTCAAAGAGGATGTCATACTACAGCGTTTGCAACTCTTTCTTGAAAAGATACAAATTGTTTTGAGTATCTTTATCAATGATTGTCTATCTTCTGAGAAACTTTTTTCGTGGGAGTCATTTCTCTTTCTCACACTTCTTTAACTAATTGTGGTTAAAGTAATTTTGGAACAGACTGGATAAAACAGTGCCAATCATAAATTATCTGCATTAATTTTATGTTAACTTGATTCTAAACGTTTCACTATTGTGATGGGGGGGAAGGCATCATCATCTCAGATGATATCGGTTAAAAGCACAAGGAATGCTTTCAGCTCTGTGTGCTGTATGAATAAGGCAGCAGTGAAAATAAAGTTAGGACCTGATTCCAGCTGAAGCGAAAAATCGGTATTTCATGCTACACTAGAACATTACATACCAATATCTCTAAATATTATAGCATATATAATTTGTAGTAGGGCTTAAGGTCTTTATGAGTAAATGTTCAAGAAATTCCCCCTCTACTCAGCCCTGGGGAGGCCCCATCTGGAGTACTGTGTCCAGTTCTGGGCTCCCCAGTACAAGAGGGATGTGGCACTACTGGAGCAAGTCCAGCGAAGGGCTACAAAGATGATTAGGGGACTGGAGCATCTCTCTTATGAGGAAAGGCTGAGAGAGTTGGGCCCGTTTAGCCTGGAGAAGAGAAGACTGAGGGGGGATCTTATCAACGTGTACAAGTATCTGAAGGGAGGGTGTCAAGAGGATGGAGCCAGACTCTTTTCAGTGGTGCCCAGTGACAGGACAAGAGGCAACAGGCACAAACTGAAACACAGACACTTCCATCTGAACATGAGGAAAAACTTCTTCACTGTGAGGGTGACAGAGCACTGGAACAGGTTGCCCCGAGAGGTTGTGGAGTCTCCTTCTCTGGAGATATTCAAAACCCACCTGGACGCGATCTTGTGCAATGTGCTCTAGGTGACCCTGCTTGAGCAGGGGGGTTGGACTAGATGATCTCCAGAGGTCCCTTCCAACCTCAGCGATTCTGTGATTCTGTGAAATTAGAGGAAAAAAATATTTAGCTCATATAAACTAAAGCATAAAGATTCAGGAGAAGACTTCTGAATTTCTTACTTTTTATATACTTGAGCAGTTATATGCACTCACCTTTCTGAGCATCATGGAAATAAGTGGAGTATGTAGCTTTGTAACTTTCTGAAATGCTAACTAAAATGATGAGGGGAGAAAAAATAGGGTGAAAGCTATAATTAGAAGTCTCACAGGAGTTTTGAGGCTTATGTTATACAATACTGAAATTTTGTAGAGTTATATGACTAGAAGTGCCTCTCCCAGTGGAGCAGAAATGCATGCAGTAATCTATTCATCATGTCCTCTTACTGGCTGTTAGATTGTTGTTCAGTATGTGCATGGTTAGTAAAATTAATCTTACTCGCATAATGATTTGCAGGCAAATAGCAGAGTCTATATACTTCAGTAGTGAAAATGAAATCTATCTATGCTTCTCTATAATGCCAAAAAAAAAAAAGAAAAAAGGATGAGATAGCAAGAGCTAAAATTTTTACAAGTGGCCTTCTATTTTTATTCAAAGAACGTACTGCAAACTGATCCAAACCAGGTATACAGGTCAAGGAAAATGTACAACTAGACAACACTTACTCTAATGTTTCTAGTTGACTTTACTGTCAGTCTTGTGGTGCTTAATAATTATGGAAGTATGCCTGCTAGCTGGTATGCACAGGGAGTAGTCTGGGGAAAAACTCCTTGAAAAAAGTAGCTAATGTTATCCTTGCACTATTTTGCTAGAATTCCTTTTTCATTTTTTTCTTTTCTTTTTTTTTTCCTCCAAAAAACTGGCTGGTGCTCTGTCCCACTGAAGAATGTCCCTTCTGGAGCCAGCAGCTCTGTAGGCATCTCCTGGCTTGCCAAGATTGCAGCCTTCTCTAGATGAGTTATGAGTGTGCCTCTCCAAGAGGAAAGGAAGTCTCTTCTTTCCTGTACCTTTGCCTGACTGTGGTTCAAAACATGAATAAGCACTCAGTAGATCTAAAACACAGACATATTGAACCGCGTTTCATTAATTTCCTGTATATTCAGAATTGCCCTCTGACAGCTTCAATTTAATAATTACATGAAAGGTATTACAGAAATCCATAAAAGCTTACATTTATGGTCAGCGTGCTTAAACAGTCTTACTGAATATATAAGCAATCTCTTCCTGAAACAAAGTGACATAGTTTTCAAATATATAGGCTTCTTATCTCTGGTACAGTGTATTCTGATTTTTTTAATTAAAATTGGACTATAGAGGTCTTAGAATAGATTTAAAGATTACAATGATTTTTTTTTTCATATCTTTGAAAGGTAATTTGGAAAGTATAGGGTGCAGGGTTTTTTTTGTTTTGTTTTGTTCTTAAGATTAGGTTGTGTTTCAGGAGGTTGTAGAGTAATTTTGCAAGGAAGTGCTGGAAGCCCCTCATTTTTAAGGTTCAAATATAGGAAGAGTTGGAAAAGATCTTAGACACAACAGTCTTCAACACATAGGTAGATGGACTAGGTAAGTTTTTTATGCTTCCTAATTTTTTCTTTCAGTTTTGGTGACAAATCAAAGGTAAGTTTTTATATAAAGTATACTGTTGTAATAGTATCACAGTAGGTGCACATCAGTTATAGATGCTTTTACCATGCAGATTTCTGTTTTTCTGTATTCCTAAGCTGCATGCACCTTTGAAAGCTGGAGTGTTTATAGGTTGCAAGGGGGCTAACAAACTGTTCAACAAGTTCAGGCAGCACCCTGCAAGAGTTTAGAAGACTAAGGGCAGAGGGTGAGAATAAAAGAGGAAATACTTGGAGCAATGGAAAATACTTGAAGCAATGGAAAGGAACAATAGCGGCATAGAGTAGAGGCTGCAGAAATAAGATGATTGTTATTTGCGTTACAGCAGGATGTGGTCAAGTATAGGACCCTACCTAATTTTTCCTCTCTACTTGTTTAATAAGACTTTTGTATTAAAAATGTTTCTTTTTGTAAGTAAACCTAAAAGGTGATCACACTTCCAACATCAGCATTTATGTCAGTTGAAGAGTTCAACAGTTATTCTGACTAATATTCTCAAAAGGATAATCAAAAATATAGGAAACGTTATCAAATACAGAATATAGTTCTCATCTTTAAGTTATTTTTTTCAACACTTATATAGGTCTCCTAGTTCTCTTGCAAGATCTTTTATGACCTATCAAGAGTTGCTTTCATTTTGGTTGTTTGCTGACATCACACATCTTCATATGTCCTCAGGGACTTCAGAGTGAGACCAGTTAGCCTGTACATAGTTTAGGAATTAAGACATTTCTCTTACACTGTTGTAAGAGATCTGTCCACAGCAAAGGCTCCTGTTAAGAGCATAATTCTGCTCTTGCTTCCAGAATTGGTTGATTCCAAACTGTGTTGTTCTAACAGGTTCCTCTGGCTCATTTCATGGACTGGATTACCAAAAGACATGTAGGCATTGCTTCAGGCTTCTTTATTTTCTTTTTTCCCTGTCATCATCAAAACCTTGGATATATATCTAGCCCGTCTACCCTGCTAAAAGAAGATTCATTCTAACAAGGAATTTATGGCCGTTTTATTACTACTTCTGCTGATGCTTCAGAAAACTTAGATCTGGTAAAAAAACCACAACGTTTGAGACAAATAATTTGCTCTAGCATTGTAAAACTGTTGCAGTTTTTTTTAATGCCATGTTCAAAAGTTACTTAGAGCATGCCTAATATACTAAATAAATTTATCTTTGTGCTATACGTTATGTTTAGCTGTGCAGGTTTATTGTCTGCCTTTGGTGTGATTAACACATAACAAGTAACTGGAACTGTGGAAAAATTTCTTATTTGACCAGGCTGGAGGCTTGCATCAATGCTTACTGTACAGAAAGATTCATATATTGGTTATTGATGTTTAATAACAGTGATAAGCACTAAAATGCATAGTGATTTTGGGTTTTTTTTTCCAAATTCTCAGATTGAGTTATAATGCAACATACACTAGAGGAATGATACCCTGTTAATGTATGAAATATCCTCTGATTTTTCATTTATTTTGAGCTAAGATCATTTCAGTTATTCCATCCTGATAGCTGTATACTTCTAACTGCAAAAAACTCTGATTTTCGTCATGAATCTGAAAACAGGGAAGTATTACTTGGATCAAATATTATGAAGATGAATTGAAATAAAGCATTGCTTAAAATGGTCACTGCTGGGAGAAGAACAAAATTATCTTTTCTGGGGAATCTAAATTCAATAGTAAAGAAACAACAAGCACTTCCAGTTTCAACAACAGGGAATGTTCAGCCAAGAAATGTAATGCAGGAAACCAAAAGTAGCAATATTTGTGCCAGTGAATCCTGTCTCAGTTCAGTCACTTTTGTGCATGCACACACACACTGTTTTGCTCACACGCACACACAGTTTTGCTGAGCAGTAGTTAAGCTTTTACATACTTAAAGAAAAAGCTAGACATAGAGAAACAGTGTGCTGTTTTTGTTGTTACTTTCTCATTGAGCAGAGCTATTGGCCAGGATATGACATGATTTTTTTTTTCCTCCTTTCATTTGAAGGAGTTAATATCACTAGAACAGTTTTAAATTTACATTTTTTTCCCTGCTGGTGAGCCATTTCTCTAGCTACACCTGTGATAACGGCTTATAAAATAGAGACATTGTGCTGAACGCTTTTTTTTTTTTTTTTTTTTTTAAATACTCGTGCTGAACACGTTTTTGACTACTTTTCTTTCTAGTTACTTCTCTATTCTAAGATTTACGGTCAATCAGCAATACTTCTGCAACTTCATGGGTTTGGGGAAATGGGTTTGTTAGATGTTTTGACAACTCTTTGGTGAAGATGTGTGGATGTACTTCTTTCTTCTGGTTGGATGGTCCTTTTGGAGAGGTTTGTTGTAAGATCAGATGACTTTGATGTAATTTTACAGTGTTACAGTCCCTTCACAAAGTTTTAGTTTTTCTCAAATCATTTGTCTAATTTCAGAGTCTTCATGGGGTAAAGATAGCTTTCTGTTTGCTACTGTCACCTGGGGCAGTGGTACCATTGTGTCATGTTTCATCATCATTTTAATTATTTCTGGAGTATATTTTTTATGGTTCTTTTAAAATCCATATTTTTAACAAGTGAAATGATACCTTTGAATTCCCAAGTTCTCTAATGTTTTGGAAAATCACCTCTATACTGAAGATTTTTCCCTTTGGGTAATTTGCAGATATTGGGAAATTTCAGATTAAAAAAAAAAAAATAGTGTAAGTTTTTTTTTTTTTTTTTTTTTTTTTTTGGCATTTTCTGTAGCAACCCTCCTGGAGCCTGAGACCAGTTTTGAGACTGTCATCCAGTAATTTCCAGAACAGCCCCACTTACCCTCCTGCTCCAAATGCCTTCCTGCTTGCCTTCCTTCCTGATGGTCTCTCATGTTTCAGAGTCAGGCTTTCCTTTGTTTTCCCTTTCCCTGCTTTTGGCTCCCATGTGATTCCAAATTATCCATCAGAGCCTTCCCACTGGGGCTATATGGAATTGTGAAAGTCCTCTCTGGGGCTGTTCACACAATATAAGGTCGACATCAGAAACCTTACATGGTTCACAACTCCATGGGAATCATAATTTATGTGGAAACTGTTCTTTCAGAAAAAGAAATCTTCCCTTCCCAATCTTATCTAATGCAGTTGAATTTTATGCCTGGAATTTGTTGGTGTTTGTGTTCCTGACTGGATTGTCCGAACCCTTGCAGACAGGAGGGACTGAAGGAATTGAAATGGGGTTGTTTTTCTCATTGGGTAGGAGGAAGAAGGCAACCCTGGGGAATCCTAAGAAATTTTGGTCCTTTCTTTTCCTGTTTTTCACAAGAAGTTTATATTCTGGTTGCATAAATTAGCTGAGTTCATTTTTGAGTAAGGGAGAACAAAGAACAAATCATTAAGTGTAAGTTGCATTGACTGTTTACTGAATGTTTACAAGAGAGATGTTGATACAGTTGGATAACTTCTGAAACCTTCRTTATCTCTCAAAGAATCATCTGTCAGCTTACAATTAAAAAACAAAAATTTAAAGGATGTTTTGTCTGATTTTTCATGTATTGTGGTGAAGCTAGTGAAAAGTTTGTTTCAGGCTTAATTATACGGAAATTACTATCTTTCCTTGTCTGGTTCTTTTTTAAATTTCCTTCTGCATCTTTTCTGATTTCCTCCTGTACTTAGGCCAGCAAATCTTATTTTGCATTATTTGCAAATAAGTTGAAGGTGGGAAACAACTGTCATTAACCACTAATGAATCTCAAAGAAATTTAAATGGAAATGCACCTAATAAATATTAGATTAGCCCAAACTGGCACTTTTTTGCACTCCAGATGCTCAAACAGCTCTTTGCAACCCATCTCTTTTCTGTGCTTTTTCCTTGCGCTTTCCTTGAAAGATAACCCTTCTGTCAGACCTGTTGAGTCCACTTTTTTAAGCCTCTTTTTTGAGTCCTCTTTTTTATTGACATAAGGTCCAGGCTTGACTTACGTGCAAGAACATGCCAAACTCAAAAGACCTAATACAACTTGTTCTCTGAAAACTGTTTTTCTCCTGATCATCTTCCCGATTATCAGGCTGGGAACCAGAAGGTGGCCCGTTGCGAGTGCTTTTCTTACGGATTTGGAGGGAAGCATGAGAAGAGTTTAGCTCCTTGAACAGGGCTTTTTAGTGGAACTTCTCCATAGTGTTGTGTATTGCTTTGGTTAGACTTCTCATTTTAATTGCGTCTGCTATGCAAGAGTTCTTCAAAGTGGATAGATTTGCAGGAGTGCAAAACTGCTGGTAGTATAAACTGATAAATATATGAAGAGTTATAGAAGGAAGTAAGTCCAAATTGATGTTACTTCCTTTAGTTTCCCTCTGAGAAGAGGTGTCCTTGCTTACTGTGTATGAAGAAGTCGTAGTGGTGTGAAACATGGTTCTCTAACTTATTTATTCATTCACAGTTCTGTCTTCTGAAGTACTGGAGCACCTTCTTATTTCTTTCTGCCTATATTTAAATTTTCTCCAAATGCATTGGATAAGCAGCATTGTAATGCATTATTATTGTAGTGAATGTAGAGTAATTCCAGGTTACTTCAATTTAGGTTTCTAYTGAAACAGAAAATAATGTGTAGCTCTGGGAGTTCTTACTCTTTGGACATCTGCTTTTTTTGGAGGGGGGAAAAAAAGAGATTAAGAGATTAAAACAGAGGAAGATGAAGAAAACTACCTATACATGCTGTTTCTTATTGTTCCCTTTGTGAAATAACTTAAAATACATAGCAGGAAGAATAGATCGCTTAACTTATTTTAATTAAAATTCAGCTGTTACTGATTTTGAAAAATGCTTGGCGCTTAGATATAATTATCTCAGAGCACTGTATGTGTCCTTTGCCAGTGAATTTAATCTGCATAGGAATAAAGATGTGAGGTTTTAGAAATACTCTTTTCTGAAACTTTCAGGGGAACAATGCTTTAAAAAATGTGTGGTATGGGAAACTTTGAAATTTGTGAAAAAGTTTAAAAGAATCCAATATTCTCTTCCAGATTATACTACCGTGACATTTTTTTTTTAATAATCTTAAATTATTACTGCGGTACTGTAGTCCTACAACATATAATTGATATATCATTTGAAGGCATTTACTTTGTTTTGAAACAGTGTTCATCATTTACAATTCCAATATACTGGAGGCTAAATATACATCTGATCCTCACTGCAGTACTGTGTTACATGCATTATAATCAACATATATGGAAATGGCTATTAATTTCCCAGGATTTTTTTCTAGCACCAGGATTTTCTGCATCTGCATATAACATTGGATCTCTTTTGAGTTCTTTAATCTTTAATCATCTAATATAAAATCAAACATAAAATACAAATTTTAATTGTGTTGAAGACCTGCCTCTTAAATGGCATGTATTTCAAATCAAGCAGGATTTAGATGGATCAATAGCAGCCTAGATCCCCCTTAATGATAAGATTTATTTGGTATATAATGACCCCTCTTTAACCTTTAGCTTCAGATACATGTTATTTATTTCATACATGATAGAAGAGATTTTGAATTCATACTATACATCTGTTGTGTACTGAGTTGGAGTAATATTCATCAAAAGGCAGTGCTTATTTTGATGATGTAAGGGAAGGTTTTGAATGAGACATTGGTAAAGGTTGAGAAATCCTGCCAAATCAACATTGGTTTTAGTGAATCTATGCTGATTCATATCAGCTGACCCTGCATTCAACAATTACAGATTAGTATTCATGAGATAATTTACTATGTTAGAAGGTTTTGGAAGAAATGTGCTTCTGTTTTCTAAAATACTGCATTTTAGCAGACATGAAAATAGTTTTCCTTAATTGCCCCAAGAAATTAAAATAGAATTGACTTCTGAATGAAAAGAAACATTTTCATTTCAAAAGGTACTCTCTGCTTAGCATTTTTCTTTCATTTTCAGAACGTATGTCACACTATAATGTATTTTCTACCTAATAGATACTGTAATATATATAAATACTATAGTATTATAGAGAGAGAAAGAGAGAGAGTGTGTGTGTGTGTGTGTGTGTGTGTATAGCGTATATAAATACTAGAGTACATTTTCTTTCAGCCAAACCAGACAACAGTGATTGAAGTGCCTCATGTGATTGGTAATGTAATGAAATAAAACACTATTGTCATCAAAGACTTGTTTTTATGAAGGAGGTCCAGAGTTTAGTTTCATTTTGATTTTTGTAGTTTTATTATATGGCTAGTAGGTCCTGTTTTAAATAAAATCTATTATATATGGTAATCACAAAATTGGGCTGTCTGATATGAAGAGAAATAACTGACCAAAGAATGAGACTTAAGTGGAGAGAATCCTCAGCTCATGTTGTAGCTTCTACATTTTGGAGATGTCTTTCAACTGTACATCTTCATACGATATATGTATATGATCAAATCTAAATACTGCTGAATGGTAACAGAAGGCCATGAGTCACTGAATCTTTCTCTTTTGTTGTTGTAAAATATACCATAAAAGGTGTTTATGTCATCTACAGGGGAAGGATCTCTTTCAGTTGCAGAATTTTTTAAGAGATCCCAGTAACGACCATGAACACCTATAATTCATTTCTTTCAGTAAGGAATGGCAGGAAGAGAGATTTGGACTTCTTACTGTATATCTCTTAAGACACATACTGAATAAAAAAGTAAAAATGTTAAGTCTTATACATGCATATTTTGCTTCTAAATAAAACCATTCTTATGCATGTATGTTTTGCTTCTAAGTAAAAACATTCTATTTAAAATGTAATTTAAACCCTAAAATTCTAATACAGCAAAGTCAGTAAATCTCCACTTAAAAAATTCAGTTTGCAAAAATAAATGTTTAAGTTTCAGTAGCATAATAAATTTATAATTGATGTTCTCTGATTAGTGAGGTAGAAGTGATATTGACATAGCAATGGATCTCATTTAAAAATATTGCAAACAACTGGTTTTTTTGGGTTTTTTTTGTTTTTTTTTGTTTATGGCAGGTCTTTAGGCTACACCAGCTTTTGAGACAGAGTTTATATTGCACTTACAAAAAAACCTCATGTTTTAAATCTCTCCATTCGGGTATTATTGTAGTTTAGACTTCAGAAATCTGAACACCTCAGAAATTCTATGAACCAAACAATGCACATTTTGAACAAGTTTGTGGTGTTTGCACTAAAATGAAATACTGTAAAATGTTTTACAGCATAAGCAACCTAATTATATTTCTAAAAAATGAGTGAGTTTTTTCTATTACCATTTAAATGTAGCATTTCTAGCACATACTTTCTTCTAACATTAGCAAAAAAAAATTATGGAAAGAAGGAAATAGACATTATAATAGTTTCTGTCTTAGTGATAGACTCATTAATGTTTGATGCAGTCTTTTTTTGCAACTTTCCTTCTCCATCTTCAGTGGGTGGGCACAGCCTGGTGTAACGGAGGTGGCAGCAGGGACGCACAATATACTGAACTTTCTTGGTTGCCTTCTCCTTCCCAAGCCCTGTTTTTCACTGTGGAAAATTATGTATGTGTTGTGCTGTTGGGCAGAACTACCTTCAGACCTTCCCTGTGCAGCCTCCTGTCTGGATGATTCCCTTTGAGATGAATTTAACCCAAGAGTGAATATAGTCCAGCAGGTGATAAATCTAAATGACCTAATTTAGCTATGAACTTACAAATGTTTATGGTAATACTCTTCTCTTAGAGAAGCAAATCTAGCGCCTTGAAAATTGCAGTAGTCCACCCTATTCTCAAGAGCCCSCAAATCACCCAGAAGGAGTGATTAGTTTTCCAATCTCTTTTTCTTGGGCCAAGTAATTGAGAAAATGATAGCTAACAGTCATCATTAACATGTGTCACCTGCTGCCACCTCAAATGCCTCACAGTCAGGGTTCAAACTAGGACAGAGCTCAAAGATTAGCTCTTAAAAAAAAATGTTGGGGGAAGTTGTAGATACAAGCCAAGTCTCCTTTCTAATATAATTGAATTTTTTGGGGGTAAGTTTTAAGAGTAGACCTAGATTCTAAAGCAAATTAGGCTGATCTGAATGAAGGACTATTTATTGAATGAGTGTTCATACACAGGGATGTTACATGGCTTAATAAATCTTTTAAAAGTTAATTCCAATTAGTTCTCCAAAGTGGAAAAGCTTTATTTATGTGTGGAAAAGCTTTTGGTAGTGAGGTAGTGAGTGGCATGCTTATCACAATGCCTTGTGATACAGGAAGAGATGTTTAAAGGTGGAGTAAGCATGTAGGGGCTATTCAATTTATTCTTGAAATAGACATATTAAAAACTATAGTGTGGTACAATATTTCTCATTTCTCACTGTTCACAAAAGGGGGCACAGAAGAGCAAATATTAATGTAAAAAGTAAAATACGCTCCATAAGCAATAACTGAATTTCATATCAAAACTGATCAGTGAGCATACCTGCAGCAAACATTATGCAGCACTAATTGGAGCCATAGCTGTGATATAAAGCAGCCTGTATAATGTACCAGAGAGAAACTCCAAAGAATTATTTCAGACCCTGTTCCTCAAGAACTGCATGATAAATGCATGCAGCTTTGGAATCCAGCAAAGCCTGTGAGTCAGTAAAAACTCTTGTACTGCCAGAGAATGAGCTGTTTAAGTCTGTTTCTTATGCCTGGAAAAGAAAGTGGTTATTTCCAAATAAGTCTTTTTTTTTTTTTTTTTTTTTTTTTTTTGATGATAAACCTATATTCAGGACCATAAAACCTAGCTGCTTTCCAAGCTGTCCAAAAGAACCCACAACAGTTTACAGCTTGAAAGGAAGCAAAGGCTTAAATGTCTGGCTCTTGAACTGAGTTTCAAGAGAAAGTAAAAGAGTGCTGAGCATTTTGCAGTGCAGTAACAAACGAAGCTTTTATCTGCTTTTTTGAAAGGGGGGACAAATTTATTAACCCATCCCCAAAGCCTTCAGCAAACAAAACAGTAAAAAAATTGTGGAGCGTTAATCAGAGTTATCCATATACAGTTACTCCTATATATCTGGATGAGTATTAAGTCTTTAATATGAGGTAAAAATAAAGAATGAAATAATGACTAATACAAGATTGTCCTGAGAAAAAATAACAGGAGCATGGTGTGGGTGCAAAATATGAACAATACTAATAAGTATTCTGTGGTGAAATGCATGTGAACATGTGAACGAGCATTTTTTTTTTTTTTCTTGACAGCTTTCAGTTTTGATGGTTTGTCTGTTTAATAGTTCTGCTGGATTCAGGAGATTTCTGTCTGGCTCCAAAGCAGCCAGAAGGCTGTCTTCCTCCAGCAGCCTACCATGGCGTTAACACAATTACATATGTTTTCCAGATAATTTTTATGACCTACTCTTCTTTTCACCAGCTGAGCAGTATGAATAGTAACTTAGACATTAGTCTCTAGGCTAATTGTGGTATAGACGAGGTGATCTGTTCTGAATGCATGATCACTAATTTCAGCAGTTAATTAAAGACAGGATTTTTCTGTATAGATCAGAATAGCAAAATGATGGATTCTAGTTCCAAGATGGAGAATGCCCTTTCATCCATATTAAATGATATCAGGGAAAGCAGTTTTAATCTCAAGGGTTTTTTTGCTTGGCTCTTTTTTCTCTTTCATTGATTTCTTCTTTTTTTTTTTTCCTAATCCTCCTCTTTAGACTATAAATGAGCATATTTCTGATAAATCGATAAATACAGTTCATTGTTTAGGTCCTGCCTCATGTCACTATTGTAACTACCTGGTCTGTCTGCTTGACTTTTTGGAGATGTTGTAGTGCACATTTTGAGCCACGATGTAGTTGATAAATATCTTAAGATATGGTGTAGAAGGGAACCTATAATTGCTGTTTTCTAATGAAGTTCCGTGGGTTTTTTTTCACTAGGAATTTTGAAATGTTTCCAGTTATACCATTTTATAAAGTAGTGAAGCACATATGCTATATCTGGCATTTATTCTCAGTGTTAAACCTTGCTCTTCTGCTTTTCCTTATGTCCATTCTCTTCCTTTATTTTTAGAATTTTCTGAAGTCTTGTTTTCTCCTCCAGAGTCACTACTACGGTATTGACTTTGCTGATTGTATCAAAGAAACCTAGCAAATCTCATTCAGTTAAATGGTGTCAATGGCAAGTTATTTCCATGATGTGTGACTTCTGGAAATGAAAAATTAAGATTTGTACAAACACAAACAGATCAGCATGTTTTAAATTTGCTAAATATGCAACTTTGTAACTTGAACAAAGAGAGTGAAAACTGTGTTGGCTATAGTATGTCTAATGCACAGTGCCTCGCTGGAATTTGCATAAACCTGAATTACCTTTCAATAAAAAAAATTCATGCAGTAAATTTGTTTAGAATGTTTCTGAAATTACTTTCTGGCCATACGGAGTTACTTATTTCTTACTTGAAGTCATACCTGTGTGTATGACATTAACATATGACTGTTTAACCAAACTGATTGTGCTTTACAGCATGAGGATCAGCTGAGTGAAATGTTTGTAATCTGTTGGGGAAGCAGCTTTGTGTTTTCTATTTAGAACTAAGTACATTCTGTGGGTGTTTAGTATGAAAAGTAAAGACTTAATGTGTGCAGTGTGCATGTTTTAAATAAGTGTGAAGAAGGGAGCTATAATGACTGCTCCGTTTTTGTTTTTTGGGGGTGGTTTTTTTCTGTTGGTTTCAGCCTTCAGTTTCCGTAAGTTAGAGGGGAAATGCATAGAAATACAACCTAAAGGCAAGGAAGGAGGGAATAGGAAAAGATTTCTTGTCATTCATAAATTAACCTTTCATAAATCAGCCAACTTCCTGCTTTCCTCCTCTGCAGTTTTTAACCTTACCAGGTTCTTCAGTTTCAGCTTTTCTTTTGCAACCTGACTCGGACAATATGCTTCAGGGATGGCCAAGTATAGTCCGTGGTCAAATCCAGTCCCCAGGATTCTACAAAAGCCACTCACAGTTTAATACAAAACTAGAGAACAACTAGACATGCCCACTTCTGTGGAGATCTGTGGAGAAACTGTTAGCGTCTCTTCCCATGTTGTGCTGGTTATGAGGGGCAGCTGTCTTCTGCTCTGTTTGATGCCAGTTGGGTATGGTGTACAACTCCTTGGCAGGCTGCCACCATGAGATTTGGATGAGTAGTTTGGTTTCTCCCAGAGTATTTGTTCTGCTTGCTGCTCATTCTGACGTCTTTATTTACTCATCGCATTGGAAGGAAAGACCAGCCTTAATCCAGGCAAGGCCTGTTGATGAAGAGAAAAGGCTACTAGTGCTATCTATCTTTAATCTTTTTGGGGACATGAAGGCCCTAGCAGCCTTTAAGTTTTAAGACAAGTGTCTGTGTTGGCACTGAGACTACCACCTGAAAGTTTAATACTGAAAATGAACTTATCTCTTATGAGGTTTTGAGAGGGTTCTGCATGAAAGCAGCCAATATGATGGTGCCCTTACCATGAAAAATTAAAAAAATATATCTGAATATAGCCATATTGTTAGAGCTGTGTTTCTCAGTTGCTTTGAATAAATAAATATTTTACCTCCCCCATTGTATTTCTGAATAAAAATGGGGAGACCAATGTAGCATCATCAGTTTAAGTATGCTTCTAAAATACTATTCAAGGAATGTTTTTAATACTTCCCTTGGTTTTAAGATATATAGCTTTTTTTTTCTTTTTTAATAACAGTACTCCTAGGACAGTAGAAGACAGTGCTGCCTGCAGAATGTCGTCTTTAAAAAAGCCATTTCCTTCCCATCTCCTCCTCCTTGTTGCTATCACGTTTTTTGTGGAACATGCAACAGGAAAATGCACTGAATAACAGTACTTTCCTTAATATTAGTGAAAGTAGATATGATGTAAATTAAGGCTACTGAATTCACCTTTTTCTTTGCTGAAGGATTGCAGGGCATTTTTCAGCATATGAAACCTGCAGTCGAACAACAGAGGCTTTTGAACCACTTATCAAGGTTCATCAAATACATATGGAGTTCTGTTTCCTGCATCGTCTCCGATATAAAGACAAGGCAAGGAGGGAAACATAACTTCCAGACCTTTTTAAGATCCTTACAGAATGTATCCACTCAATCATACAGGCATAGTAATTTCTACAGTGTCCATTCAGTACAGATTTTGGAAGATTTTCCTGTTTAGACTTCAGCAGAGAGAAGATGAGGTTGCTAAACACCTGGAGTTTTAGCAAATTCTTTCAGTTTATTGTTTCTCTCTCTCTGTTTTCTTTTCTTTTCTTTTCTTTTCTTTTCTTTTCTTTTCTTTTCTTTTCTTTTCTTTTCTTTTTTTTTTTTACATAAATGTATTAGTGCCAGACCCATAATATTGCCATTGATACTGTCAGTCATAGGTGAAGAAGGTTTGGGTAGGTTTGTTATTTTTTTCTAAATCAAAGGCTTTGCTCACACTTACAGCAATGAAGTTACAGGGAGTTAAGGTATGTCAGATACAATGGATTACAAACAGAATTCATGGACACCCATGAATACAGTAGTTAGGTTTTATGGGAGAGCAAGCATAACAAGATCTCTGATAACACTGAGAGACTGACCACAAATGTTTGCTTGCCTCAGTTTGATGAAACTGCTTGTCAAGCCTTTGATCATCATGGAATCAAAACATGATCTCTAATTAAACTTTTGTTTCCTCCTTAAGGGCCTGCATTTTAACAAATTTTGGTACTTTTTTCCTCACTAATGGATCTTGTAAATGGCACACATGCAACCCACTTACCAGAGCTGAAACAGTATTTGTGACCCTCCCAGTGCTATGCAATATCTGTGCAGGAGGCTGAGACAGCTTCTGCAGAGTGGCAGCCCCAGTGTGTGCCTAGGCAGAGCCTTCTGTTCTCCTGCAGACAGTTTTGTTCTTCATGTTTCCTCTGTTATACTTGACTGATGTGCTGACTTTCGGGAGCAAACACTGCAAACATTTCTGGCTTTTTGCTACTTAAATTGAAAAGAGGGTGACCTACAAAGAACAAAAGACCTTCTGACCTCCAACTGGTATCTTACTTTTTTCCCTTATAAGATGGAATGATCTTATTTCTCTGTGATTAGCACTTTGTGAAAGGTAAATGTGATTGCTAATCTAAATTTTCCTTTAGATAAATATTTGTCCTAGTCAAGAGCTACTGGGGCCTCTGAATGTATAGGTAGCTTTCTACATCTTGGAGTCCAGCTAGTTTTCCTGTATTGTGAAAAGCAGAATTTTGAAAGAGAAGGAGGAAGACTATTTGTAGGTAGTGATCCAGGAAAAGAGGATTACTGCACAAAAATCTCTCGCTCTAGCAGAAATTTGATTTCCTATTAGAGAAATAAGAATTTTTTTAATTAAAAAAAAGCCATATTCTAAATTCAAACCTTGCAGCAGAGCAAGAGTTACAGCAAACAGTGCTATAAAAGGAAATGATTGAAAGGAAGAAGATGCAGGGGAGAAGGGTACAGAAATCTTCTGGAAATCCTGGGTTCTGGGGTTCCTTTATCCCATGCCACAGATAAGAGAAATTTCAGTCTTTTCTATGAACTTGCTGTGAATTGCTTAGGTTTCTATTAAGTGATACTTACTATTTTCTTAACACATGCAAAATTCACTAGTATGACATCAATGCACTCAGCTACTGTAAATCTACTGTAATCTAAATGTGCTGTCAGTGGATTTTGGGTAAAGACAGTTTTATCAACATGATGGAAATCAGCTGGGAGTACTGATATAAAATGGGGAGTGTTTCGATATCATGTTGATGTCTAAACCAATATATGATTGTGTTTTGATCATAAAATTCAACTTATTATAAGAAACATTTCATGTTCTGTCCCATAATTAGTGAGTTAGCATGCATCTTTAGGAGTCCCCTCTATCTGCTTAATGTTAATCTCTTTTTAATTAAATCTCTGTATTTAAATCAATCATTTAAAAAGTGTATTACAAAGTGTATATCAAAATAATAGTATGAAGCGCACCAAAACATTAACAAGGTGACAGAGCCGTGTCCTTATCACGTATGCTCCATTTCCAGCTTTCCAGTCCTTTAAAAATTTACCTTCTTCTCATAACATTTCTGGGCATTTGTGAGCGTGCCATTTAAGGAAGGGGGTCTCGTGCTGCACAAGTCTCCTGCTGCTTCCTGTGTTAGACCCCAGAGGATGGGTAGGGACCATGAAAGCGCCCCTGCTAAATGTATAGACTGCCCATTGCTAACTCTTGAGTGGGCCCCCAGGTTGCTAACCCGCAGCATACGGTACTGTGACCGTGAGGCTGCTGGGCTTTTGCTGAGGTTTTAGTGCTCAAGCGTTTCCAAGAGCAGTGGGGGATGGGTGCAAAACAAGCATAAAACTGCTTCCCACTACTTCTTCCCCTCCAGCTATGCGCTCTTTAGTTTGATTAATAATGTCCTGGCCTACCTGCAAGCAGGCAGAGGTGTTGCTGGTTTAATATCCATTCTGTGGGGAGTTTGGTTTTGTGAAATCACAGCACTGCAGTGATCCAGTGAAGCTAAATATTGTTCACCTTTAATCCAATTTGTGGTTCATTTTAGGCCAGAAGTCTTTCTGAATAAAAATACTAATCTACCATGTCCAAAAAGGAATTATGATCATTTTCTTATTGACGGGGAGTTTAAAGCTCACTGAAGAAAATAGAAATCTTGAGGATGACATCAATTGGTACTGGGTCAGGTCAATAATGCTTTGCTGTCTTTTTCAATGCAATCCTCTCTTGTTCCTTAAGGTGAATTAAGGCTATGTTCTGTTTTAAATTGCAGACTTTTTGTTAACCATGCAGTTCAGTCTTAATACTAGCGTTTGCATTAAAACTATAATTCCATTTCAAAGTGCTTGTGTGTATGTGTGTGGTAGCTGCATGCTGATTTGTTAAGTAGTTGTCTCTGATAGTACTTATGAACAGAGTAGATAGGTCCTATTAATATGCTTTTTTTTCTGAATAGCAGAATGTAACACAAACAGTCTGTTTTTTTTCTGCACCAACAACTTTTCTAAATTAACTTTATAAACTTGTCTTGCAGATTTTATGGAAAAGTGCTCTTGGCATTTCTGAAAGAATTATTTAGGGGGTAGATTTGGAACATTTGTGGCTCCAGGAGATTTGATAGGGTATGTCGGTATGTCGCTATTGACTTTGTCCCAAGATCTTCAGCTCCTTGCTGTGTCCTGGAGACTCTCCAGAGTATATTGCACAGGAGAATTAAGCGATTTAGTATAGAAACCTTGCCATAATAATAATGAGAATACATAGTCTTTCTCAATAGACTGTGTTGTCGCTTTATACCCTTTTTATTCAGTTTCCCAAAGCTTCTTCTAGGTATAATTTAATCTAAATTAATTCCAAAAAGCTCAGTTTTGCTTTTCTTCAAATAGATTTAACACTTACTGAAAATATGGGCTTTCTATAAGCCATGTAGATTACTAGAAACACCATACAAACAAAGAAAAAGCTCCCTCCAAAAATTGTTTCCTTTCTTAATGAGTAATGGTTCACTTACAGGGACTGTGTCCCATTTTGGCTAACACCTTGGGAGGATACTGCATTTATGCTTCAGCAGATAAATAAGCCTTCCTGAATGATTGTTAAATAGCCTACCTTGGCTTATCCCTGTAACCAGTTAGTTAATAAACAGATTTAATCACTTTAAATACATGTTAATTAGGTTAAGTCAGAATATGGATCAATTTTACACACACCAGGCAACAGAAGTAGAAGCTTTCAAGCTCTTATTTATAGAAGATGCCGTTTTGTGATTTGCAGAGAAAGATGTTGTGTTTTAGTTTGTTTTTCTTCCTTTTTCCTGATGATGGAAGTTGGCACCATGTTTCAGGAGACTAGTAGTTTGCCTGAAACCCTGAAAGACGAGTCAGCCATCTTTTGCTGTCCTTTAAGCAAGCTCTGCTTGGCGTCTGATTTGACCCAACAGAAATAAGGTATGTTTCTAGGACTGAAAAGAGTGTGCCTGATTTATAAAGAAGCTGCCACTTCTTTATTTCAAATATGGCATAAAACTTTTTATTCTCCCTCAAGGCACATTTCAAATCGTTACTCATCACCATCCTGTAATATGTCTGTGGTTTCTCTGGAGAAAATAATGTTGGGTTGCTGCCTTTAACATTTGGGGGCTAAATTCATTCTTGCATGATCTTGTTCAATGCAACAGCTTTTCATCTGAGATTAAATTTTACCTCTTACTTCAGTCCTGCCTGTTCTTTACTCTAGACAAATGCTCACATAAAGGGATTTGGGAAAGCAGCCATAAGAAGTAGGTGATAGGATACCATGTAGCTTTGCATGCCTAGGATGAGTCTGAAGCTCATTTTCAGAGTTTATTTCCAAGAAATGAGGTAATTGTTTAGAAAGACAATCTTCTCGGTTGGAAAACACACAAATGCAACCATTTAAGTTTGATGCAATTTTTGCAGAGGAAAATTCCCACTGGAATAATTCATTATTTTGAAAGGGACTCTCCCAGTCCTCTGATATTTCTAGAAATGCAGTTTGAAATTACTCCTTTCTCACAGTTATGCTTTAGGCAGCAGAGGGCACTCTCTTCCTTTAAGAATGTAAGAAAGTATGACTTAAAAATACAGAGATGAAATGCTTTTCTTTGCAGTGCTTGGATCTCCTTACAAATTATATTTGTGAAACTTATAATTGTGAGGAGATATAAATACAAGATTATTTTTAATATAATACTTCCACCTTTAAATTGAAACAGATGTGAAGACATGATATCTTTTTTTGAAAATCTGCTATTTGTTTCACTGTGCCTGTGTTATATTCACTGCAGGCTTTTCTTGAGATAGTAAAAGCAGCAAAACTTCTGCAGTTCCTTTGTGTAGGCAATTGAATGGGATTGCTGAATTTCTGAACTTCTTGACTCAACTGACCATAACCTCTACTCTACAAAGAGGCATACAGTCTTTTCAGTTCTAGCTATTTAAATCTATGAAGCCAAGCAAAGCTGTTATTCCTGTGATCCTTGAAAGCATCTTTTATGCAAGATTCATTCAGGCTTTGTGCAAGAGTGAGGCTCGGCAGGAGTTTTGTGCATGTGTGCACTTCTTAGGTGAGAATTCACCTATATAAACTTTTTTTCTTTTCTAATGCACTCACTGTCATATTGCAACAGTTGACTGAGGCACTGGATTCTTGGGGGATTGTCAAGTACAGCCAGTTATTTCACTTGAAAATGGAATGAAAATTTGAGTATGTCCATGTTTGTATAAAAGTCTCTTCAATAAATTCAACTATATCAGTATACAAAAATAATATTGCAGAAAAATTTGCCATTATTTACAATAGTATTATTGAACACCGTTCTTCAAAAACAAGTGCTGGGACGTGAAGCCTGCTATAAAGCTCTTAAAACCTGTGATGCATGTAAAGTAGGAGAATGATTAGTTAAAAATTACAGCAATTTATTCTAGCTCCTTATGAAGTCATTGTAGAGAGGTTGGCAATTGAATATATCTTTTTTTAACCCCTATGGGTTTCCAGATCCATTTTTCTTTTCCTGCGCGCAAAGCAGATGGAAGATGCTCTTCAGGAAAGCTTGGGGGGGGGGGGTTGGTTTGTTTGTTACCATGTTATATACCATGGTCCAATATGCCTTTGACCCTGTTTCCTGGTGACTCACTTGTCAAGTGCAGACTGTTGAACCTCATGCATAGCTAGCAAGCGTGGTGGCATAAAAAACACGTCCCTGGCTCAGGGACTGATATCATTCTCTGCTTGCCGTTGTTTAAAGCCTCAGCCTGCCCCAGTTATACTGGCTAAATATGGAGAGAGCTCTTTGATTCTTCTGGCTTTGGGTATATCGCCCTTCTGCCTTTGCGTACCTGACTTTGGAATTTGCCAGAGGAGAGCTCCATACAAGTTCCATACAGGAGTTTTAGTGAGATTTATCTGGGGTTTCAACCAGAGTAATTCTAAGAAGCCATCTAGTAGTTTTCATTTTTGTTGTGTATCTACTGACTGGTTTAGCTAGCTTGAGAAACAGTGGTTATATTGCTTATGTTTCTATGTCTGTAATTATGTATTATAATTATTTGTACAATTACTGCACAATATTTGTTTGAAGATGTCAGATTAAAGACAGTTTTTAAAAAAAAAATTGCCAGGATACTTACTTTTGTGAAAACCTGATTGTATATGCACACTTGGGATGTGTTAATGAAAAACGTTTATTGATGATACTATTTTTATATGGACAGAATACTAATTTGGATTATTTATGTTAGCTGCAATAACTGTTGTGGGGAAAGATTTTGTTGTAAATTTTTGCTTGTGTTTATCCAAATCTGAAATGTTTTAAAGTCAGTTTCTACCACAGCAGATTTCTGTTAAATTGAAAAATAAGTGACAAAAGTTTTACCACTTGGGCTTGTCAGTTATTAATTGTGAGGACCTTGTGATACTGTAGCATTGTTGCTAGTGACTGTGTCCCAGAGAAGAAGTCTGGATTTAGTTTTATGTTCAGATTGTTTAAAATAGCAGTGTTGAAGCCCAAATGCTGCTGGAACGTATTTCGAGCTTTCAGAACTTAAGTAAGGGTTTCTTCACCAAGGTCTTCCATTGCTTCCCTGGGAATCCTAAAGGTTTATCTGAACCAGAACATGAACGCCGTAACTTTGATACCCCTGATCAGAACTTGTGGTTAAAACCTACGGATGTTTGGTGATAGCAGAAATATTTGGAATACAAGTCAAAATGTAATGGTCTGAGACTATCTTCTTTTTAAAACGAGTAGTAAAATAACTTTGGAACCCAACTCTGGCTCTCTGTACTTATATGGCCTGAAGTTTGCTTGTTGCTTCATTTTCTTCAAAAACAAATTAGCCATACCCTGGGAAAGAAACTACACTTGTTGAATTAATGGAAGAAGGTCCTAAATTTATATAAGTAAACTATACTGAATTCCATAACCAAAGAAGCAGGGGAAGCTCTTTCTTCATTCACAATTAGCATACCTTGCATATACATTTTTTTAAAAAAAGATTTCAGCAGAAGTGAGGATAATAGAGAAGGATACCACATTTAAATATATGGCTTATCTTGAGCAATAACAGAGCAGAATACCTCGCCTCCCAACAGGATAGCAGTAACGAGTTGGAGGGGAATTGCTGAAACAGTTGGAAAGGACACAGTGTTTGGCTGATCCTTAAAGAGGCTTTCTGAAAGTCAGCAGCAGAATTTGTCCAGCTTTGCATGCTGAAAGCCTTGTCCAGAACGTAAAGCAGTTTCTGGTTCAGGGAACTTCAACTGTGGAAGAAGTGAGAGATTTTTACGGCACCTGTCAGGAAAATATTCACTAGCTACACAATTTCAGAACCAGTGTGTAAGGTTTCAGCTAGGGTGTTCAGCTAGTGCCTCATTTATAATCCATTGCAAATGTAACATATCACAGACTCAGAGTAAACATTAAGCATGGTCTTTTTTGGCATAGATCTCTGCAACCCGCTGTTCAGTTTTTGGGCATTGGTGTCATCTGGCAGCTCTGCTTTCCTAACCCTGGCAATATTTGAAGATTATAGCAGCATACACAGCAACTAAAAGCCAAAGTTGTGATGCTCAGAAAGATCTAACCTCATAAAAATATTATCTAAGAAAGAGAGTAGCCACAAGTCCCCAAGAAATCCTGAAGACCTGACTGAACAGTTAGGGATATGCAACTTTTTAAAGAGATGATAAAACAGTGCATCATTTTTGCTTAACAGGTCTGATTTTTATATAGAATATATTTTATTTTAAATCTGAAAATGAAGCAACTAGATCTAGTGTAAAAAGGAAGGGGAGAACAAAGGAGTAAAATGTGAAGTTAAATTTTGAGTTTCTTTCTTTCACCTCTGTTGTCAGAGAGAACATTTATATTTAGTGATTCCAACAAGTGCCTGTCCGTAGCTGTAACAAGGGAGAAAGAATCCAAAGTGACAGTATAAAAGAACTCTGCTTCACATTGGACAGTGTATCTGCCTGTGTTCATGAGCTTGCCCTGAGTGCATAGGACATCTGAGAGGTTACTGAGTTATCTCCTAGGATCTTGTGTAGTCACGAGCTCCCCCTTTCCCTTCCAAAGAAAGTCATGTTTGATTTTAGCAGTTGCTCTTCCTTCTCAATCCAGGAGCAAGGAGAATAAAAACTACTTAGAAATCGCTGTGACATTAGTAGTTAGATGCAGTCAATATTTCAAAGATTAGACCACACACAGTTCAATATAATTTTGCTTTTGAAAAACAAAGAAATTTACACCTGTAATTTTTATCAAGTCTGAAGTCTCTGAAATGCCTCAATATACCAGTGCCTGATAAATTGCCTGGTGTACCAGACTCAGGCAAAAGGTTGGAGATATTTCAATGGTTAACGCTTTTATGACTGACCTAAGAAATGCTCCAGCTTACTACTGTTAGGCATCTCCTTCCTGGCATTTGGAGCTCTAAGCTTTTTGAGTGATGGCTYAGAAGTTGTATACAACTTCCCATCTTCATGGAAAAGTTTGTCAGCAGAGCTGCCCTTAACTTATTATTATTTGCTTCTTATTATATGTGCCTATTTTCATGTTTTTAGAGGAGTCAAGGGTGAGGAGGGCTTTGGTCTAGCACGTCTAGTGAGACTGTGACTGTCTAAGTGCAAATGCCTGAATTTATAACACATACTGACTTACAGCTGCAGCCTTTTCACTCTCTCAGTGTTACAATATACATCTATAGACTGTGCAATTAGGTTTTACCTACCAGAAAGCATTAGGACTTTTAGAGTTGCTGTGGTGTTATTATTCACTATGGGAGATTTTGGGAGGTGCATTGGTGGAATGAATATGTCTTACTATGTTTAAACAAAGTGTAAAACATTCTAAATCAGAGGTGTTTAATATAAACTATGGCTTGCTTTTTAAGTGAGAACAAGTAAGACCTGTCTATATGAACACATGCAATTGCAAATGCATTTTAATATGATAACATAGGAAAATTGCATGGTAGTATGGACAAGAAGCCATTTTGTCATGAATTAAGTTATAAACTTTTCAGGTCAGGAGCCGTGTCATCTCTGTTTTGAAATTTTCCATTATTTTTGGATGCTATAAAACAATTTTGGACATTTGTACATGTAATTGTTAGAAATGTACTTACTAAAGCTGCTGTCCAGCTTTTTTAAAATTACTGCCATTAAATAACTGATTTTACTTCATGCATGAGATTCAAAATTTATATTTTGTTCATACTTTTATGTTATACAGAATGATCCACAAGCTAAAGACATTACATAAAGAAAGTGGTATAATTTAGTTTATTTTAGTGTCTTTTCCATTCTGTGCGTGTTGGTAAGGTTCTCTTTTTTCCACTTTGTCTTATGACCTGATCATACAGAAGAAAGCTAGGTAATGACTACTTTTTAGTGATCAAAATAAAGAACACTACAGTGAAAGGATAAGGCAATTCTTCTCTATGCTTTGCCTTCATTGTCTGTCAATCTACTAAAGTGAGTTCAGTCTTTTTGGAGCTTCAYAAAAGAACCACACTCGGCAGGCTCTTGACACCAAGGAGAGATGACTTGCTACTTAGTTTCCCCTGTTTATCTGCTTTTTCATTGTCTGACAGTCAGCTAGATCTGAAATCCTGTTGCAGAGGTTTTCTGAGAGAGAAATTTCCAACCAGTTTCTGACTCATAGTTCAATTCAGTAAAGGGACAGCAGTCTTCTGTGACATTTGTCTTTTAGGGTGTTTATCCCCTTCACTCCATTTCCTAGGTGGTGCCTGCTCCTCACAGGAGAGGGAGATTCAAAAACAAGCAAGCAGAAAAAACTTTCCAAAAGTTCTGTGTTTTTTGCTTCACCGTCCTTATGCTTCCACAGTTCAGAGTAGCTTCCCTGGTCTTGCATGTTTATCATGAACCAGGCAATTGAAAAACACATTATTCCTTTTGGCTGTCTTATCTTTCATTTTCTGTGGGGTCATGAATTGTCCAGGAAAAGATAAAGAGCCAGTCTTCTGACTACCAGGATCTTGGCATGTTCTTTGAGCAATGCTGCTCCATACTAAGGTTACAGAGGAGAGAAAGCAGTGTTACTGTTTTATGCCTTTTTGGTGGATGAAGCTTTGCCTCAGAGGTCTGGCTAATGTGTCGTTCTCAAGAATGATGCTGCTTTACAGAAAAAGACTGGTTTCATTCCTTCTAAAACTGGAAAGATTAAATGGATATTTGGCACCATTTCTTTTTCTCGAGTTTATTCTGCTATTACTGTTCCCATAGTTAACTACCATGGTAATTCACTAAAGTATTACTTTAAGTAAATTAATAAAGTCTAACCCGATCTGAGTGTACAAAAATATCTAAAGGTAAGTGCTTCATAGTAAAGTAGCGTCAAGTCATTAAAGAAAGGAAGTCTTGCACAGATCCTAATCACCATTAATGTAATGCTACATGGTCAGAGAGCACTTTCTTGATAGGGTGACCTTTTTCTTAATAGTAGCACTGAATTACAAGAACCTTCTCAGCAGTATGTTTCTCTCTTAAAGTAGATTTTCTAGGATCTGGTATCTTCAAGTACCTTTTGGAATCCTTTCACTTTCCTGTTATTGGGGGGGGGGGGGRGACCTTCCCTGAAGTTTTAAATCCTTTTTTTTTTAGCCCTGGCAGTACCAGGATGTGTCAGTCATGTCACTTCATTGGGTATTCTTGTGTGACCAGTGTAGGTTTTAAAAACACACGGTGACCTATATTTTTCATATATTGTGTCTTTAAACAGTTTTGACAGAAATGACCATCATATCTTCACCATATCTGTTGGAAGATGTGTAATTCTACTGTGTTTTGTTTAGAGGGAATGATGAGAATACGTAATTCTACCTCAGAACTACCATCTTTCCCATCCTGGAAGCATATTGTTCTAAAATAATTCTCTTAAAATTAAATACTACACTGTAGCAAAATGAGTAACTGTAAGCAGTGGCGAACAGAAAGCTGGCCTAAAAAAGCAGGGGGAGGGGAGGTAGACAAATGCTAATAGCAAGGTGAAAAGGAGTGTCATGGGTTTGTTGGCAGAAATTCCTGGATCTTGCAACAAAAGAAATTGTTATTTTTTCCTTCAAACCCTTTTAAACACAATTTATACATTTGGAAACTGGACTGAATTATCCTGGCTATAGAAAGCTGCGTTTTAGCGTCCAAGAACAGAGTATTCTCAGATTGTAGGGGACAAACTTAGTTCTTCCCCAAAGTAGCGAGCAAACGAAAGCACACGTAATAGATCTGTGAAACTTGTTACTAAGAGAAAAATTTTCTTCAGCTAAGCACAGATATGTTTCTCTAAACTGAAGTGATTGTTTAGACAAAGTGTATTTTTGTAGTCAGAGATGTTTAGGGACATATGAGTGTGTGTGTGTGTTTATGCGTGGGTATTTGTGTAATATGATACGGTTTGCCATTTAATCCTTCCATGACTAGTGATGTAGGCAGATCAGGTTTTGTACTGTCAGGAATAGAACAGTTTTCACCATTTCAAGTTGACAATAATTTTCCCTTACAGGTTGGAAACCAAGTTCATTATGAGTTGTGTATATATCTGTCCTATTGACATTTTATACTAAGGGTTCTAGTAGTCACTAGAAAATAGTTCTAGCTTGTGTTTAAGAAACAGCTTCTTGTGACTTTTCGTCAGTTTGTATTTACCAAAGGCTTTTCATAATGCTGAATGACATTTCCTTTATTCTTGTAATTAACTATCTCAAATAGATTAATAATCTAGCAGTAATTACTGTTAATTGGACACTAATATGATTGTGCTTTCACCAGTGAAAATGATTGAGCTATGTGTTGTGGTAATTTTATTTAACTGCACTTCTTTGTAAAGTGTTTTGAGATCTTTTTATTAAAAAAATATGTTATATAATGCAGAATCTAAATGTCAGTATTTGTTTTGTAGAGTTGTAGATTCAGGAAGGTGTTTATCATATTGAATGTGGAGGTATCAATTCTCTTACCAGAGTTTTTGTAAAGTACTCTGCTTAGACTTACTGCAAACAACAGAATTAGGACAAATATCCAAAATCTAGCCCCCTTTTGAGAGGGAGAAGTAGCAAAGTTTAAGTTACTTATCTTAACATCACTGTAAGATTGCCTGCTTGTCCTTCTAGTAGAGAGTGAATTGCTTATGGATGCTTCATTTCTTCTCTTCTCCATGTTTTGTTTTGCAAACCTGGTTTCTTCTAGATAGGGTGATTGCCAGAAGTGTTTGTTGAAGAAGTTGTTTCAGTTAACAGAAATATTTTTATGGATACAGGGAAGGGAGGGAAGGGGTGAATAAAAGTGGTAATTCAGGCCTTTACATGCAACTAGATATTCTGTCAAAATAACAGTAATGTGCGTGTTGGTAAATTTATGTTGCTTTTATTTGTTAGGCAACAGCTTAACAGTGATAGCCAGGCAGCCTGAAGCTTATATATGGAAAATATGAAAGTTGGACAGGAAGTGACAAAATGATCACACCCTTTTGTGTTGCTCTGTAGTGTGATTTGCATTAGCCAGACTAGCCTGTGTGTGTTAGCTTTGGACTTTTCAGACCTATTTACTTTTAAACAGTATCTAAATAGTGCTGCTGTAATTGCATCTTCCTATAGCTTTCCTCTCCCTGAATAAACAAAGGGTATGTTCCATCTCACAGGAGGGAATTCTGCATTTCCTGAGGAGAACTGTATGTTTTGTGCTTAATTTTATAAGCAAATTAGATTTCTAACAGTTAGCCACACTGGATGAACTAGTTATTGGAGAGTAACATAACTTTTTACTCTTCTGAATGACATCAGAAAAATCTCTAATTTTGTCTCTAACAAAAACTTTTGTTTATAAAAAGAGGTTTGGAAACTTTAGGATAGAATAGTAGGATAACTGTAGAAGAACATGCGTCAAGATACTGATTCTCTGTTCTCAGTTAAAAACTAATAAAATATGTTGTGTATTGCTGGAAAGAGTAGCTGGTACAATGCTAATCATCCTGCAGTCACTGAAAAAGGTCAATAAGGTATCAAACTGCCTAAAAAAATTATGAGATAATAGGTAGTAAATTGACACTATGGAGCCTAGAGACTCAAAAAATACATTTATTTTTAATAGCGTTTATGTGCTAAATAGTATGGCCAGAAAGACCAGCGTAAAACCATAATGTTATTCAAGCTCAATTTTAGTTAGTACTAATTGTTTTTAACACTGTGAATGGTTTTCTGAGGGGACTAACAAAGAAGGAGAAAATAAGATAGCTTTTGGTATCTTCTCATGCTCATAGATTTCCTGGTTTCAGAATCTGATGGTATTCCAGGAAATTCCAATTTTCTTTGGGATAATTTTTAAAATACTGACAGGAGTCGAGGAAGAAAGTCTCAACAATCTGGGGTAGATGTGATTTGCTAAAGAGAATTGTATGACTGTTTTTATGAGATCTGTGGCAAATAATGACCAAATTATTGCAGTCATTCTTAAATCCTCAGAAGGCCATAAAACGATGGTCTTTGACAATGTCAAAAATGTGTCAGACTGAAAAGTTAGTTATACCATCTAGTTTTTGCTCATGCAACGTTACAGCTGACTTAGTAATTGTATCTTAATTACCAGTTTGAATTTGGTGATACTTGCAGAATCTTTCAGTTTTGTCCCTTTTTTTGTTGTTTTTTGTTTTGTTTTGTTTTTTGTTTCAGTGCTCTGATAGCAATTATTAGTGACCTAAAGAAAGAAATCTAAGAAGGCGCAGTTGCCTAAGGGACAGCAGCTTGAATATTTTGTTTCAAGTAATGTTGATTTTGGGGTATAGCAAAAAGTATTAGTGAGGACTAAAGTTATGGATACAGTTTATACTGCAGAAACTGGTTTAATGATGAGTGCTCACATTTTTCATGCAAGTAGTTTTGAGTGCTAACATCAGAAGTAATGTTCCAGATTTCTTATTATATTAGTGGAAGGAAACTAAAGCCAATTAGCAGTAGTGACAGCACACATCATGCATGATTGAGTCTTCTCTTGCATTAAATTTATGCTTATGCATCTTATTAGGTTTCGGTAGAATTACTTTTGACTGTTATCAGAGTAAATGAGAGAAGAATTAAGCCAATAGAAGAGATCCCATATTTAGATTTCTGACTCTGTGACCCAAAATTAGAAGCCAGCAAAAAATACTGACTGACAAAGACTCCAAGAAAGAAAGAAATTGTAGTCTACAGGAAAGTATAGTACTTCTGGGGAATCAGAAGACACAGCTGAGGTTTTATACAGATTCTGCAAAGTCATATTAATTCAAGGGCAGGACATACAGAACTTATAGATAAAGCAATACAAGACTTTGGATTATTCTGTAGTAATTATAAGTCTAAATAGATAACTGAGTTAAACACTTATCCTTTATGATTATCTCTACTGCTGATGTAGAATATTTGAGCAACTGTTGGAGAGCAAATATTTCAGTTATGATAACTTTCTAATGAAAGCTTAAGAGCAACTTTTGAACAGTGAATTTTGAATGTTCTTTTAGCATTTTGATATCAGCTGGCCATAATTTCAGGGCTCAGGCAAAATAAAAAATCAGTATTTAAGTATATTGTTTTATCAGTTTGTCATAAGCAGTGAGCAAATGTTTGGGGCATCATTCTTTTGAAAGAATACAAAGCCAATCGAATATATAACTGAACTTTTCCATGAAAAAATCTTCCTGTTTCACAAAGCATTGGCTCGTGCTTAACAGAATAGCATTTCTTGCTTATTTATTGTAAGAAGTTGGAAATGCTTCGTGGTTTATCCAGACATTTTGAGGATGGGTGGACAAAATGTTCCAGAAGAAAACACACTTCCTTAGAATTTACACACTTGGGTTCTGATAACAGAGAACATATATTCTCTGTACATATATCCTTCACATTGAATTTGGAGCTCTTCATTTCCACTTGAGTAAACAATAGTTGCAGGTACAATTTTTTTTTTGAGTAATGAGCAGTAACATCATTTTCCTGGGCTGTCTAAAAAAGGATGGTGGTGGTGGGGTGGGGTGTGTGTAAACAGAGGATAAATTTCTTTAAAAGAACAAAAACAGTCCTTATAGCGTGCGTTCACCTAATTTAAAATGGAAAGGGGTTTGTGTCCTTACCTGAAATGCAGACTAGATTCGAGAACAGAATCCCTTAGGTTTTTGCTTGACTAAGTTCTGTTCTAAGATCTATTCTTCTTTTTGTGTGTCTCTGTGTGTGTGTGTGTGTGTGTGTGTGTGTGTGTGTGTGTATGTACACATATATATGTACCTAAGTGTGTATGTAAGAATTTTAGCACAAATCACAAATTGTTCTGCTGTACTTTTTTGGTAGTTCTGTCTTTGTTGGCTTTAACTAAATTTTAACCATATTCAGGATAGTGATGTATTTATTTGAGGTTATTCCCAATTAGCAACTTCCAATTTTAAGAGATTCCTTTTTAAGAATCTTCATAATTTATAGTATGAACTGTGATTAGAGAGTAATTCTAAGAAACTAGCTTTTCTTTCTGTAGTAATAACTTCTGTTATGCTTGTGGTAACATTAAAAGCTTTTTTTTTTTTTTAATGAATCTCTTTGAAAGGCAAATTTCCTCCCTTCTCCCCATTCTGCTCCCATCATAGTCTAAATTTACCAAGTTCATTAGCTGCTTATCATTTAAAAAGTAAATATTTTGTATGCCCTAAAATCATACCTGAAAATTTTAAAATGAAAGCTTTCTTAAAAAAAMCTTAATTAAACATGAATTTTAATGTGACCATTTTATGTGTTTCATCTAAGTAACACTGGATTAGGATGGATTTATTCCAGAAGTATGAGTTCATACACACATTTATTTATTCCCCTTCTCTCATATCATCCCTATTACTATTTTTCTTTGTTGGAATACAGCTTATCATTGCTTATTCATAGTTTATTCAGTGTTTTTATTTATTCCTATTCATTTACCATTTTCTTTATGGTCTTCTCCAATCGATCAACGTTACTGTTTCCTTTCTGCACCGTTACAAAGTTCATTCACCCAAATATAGATTTTGGTAAAATACTCATCTCTGAATGGTACAGGTTTTCGTTGTCTTTTCTATCTTTATGTTGTCCAAGTGGCACAGGTTCAGTTGCTAATGGGTGGTTCAGCTGGCAGGTTGGATGACAGGTATTCTGTTTGACAGTGTCTAGTGGCATGAAGATAATAGTATGTTGATCTTTCTCATTTCTGGAATTTCCTATACCTGTTGTTTCCTTTTTCATCTTTACAACCTTCTTCATGATAATTGATTTTCAAATTGTATATACACATTGGTGAGATGACCAGTCTGAAAAAGTATTCCTGGTGATTGTGTTCACTGTATATGAACTATCTGCAACCATAGAAAATGAAGTAAGTTTTACTGTTTTCTTTGTTTTGAATTAGGCTCATGCACAGTTAGTTCGAGAAGTGGATGTAGAGAAGGTGTCAACTTTTGAGAACCCCTACGTAGATGCAATAAGAAGTTTATGGAATGACCCAGGAATCCAGGAATGTTATGACAGACGACGGGAGTATCAGTTATCAGATTCAACTAAATAGTAAGTATATAGTGGTTACAAACAACTGTATCTTACTTCTGCTCTTTCTAACAAAGCAAGTTTTAGCTGCTTATGCTATATTTTTGTATACGTGTGTGTGTACAAATGTGTGTGTGTGCATGTGCTGCACAAACATACGTGAATATGCACTTAAACTGAATTTAAAGTCTACTTTAGGATATATCTAGTTTAAAACTATATTTGTGTCTGTTTCCCAGAACATAAGCCTATGATCTTTTGAAATTTTACAGAAAGATAATTACTAGGGAGGTTAATCACTGATGTTTTTGTTGTTATTTTGTTAAATCTGTTCAAGTCCTTACTATTCTCTGACATAAGCTCACAAATGCAAGCTGGGCAAAAATACTTTCACACAGTATAATGACACTAGTGAACACTGAGAAATGCAATCAAAAGTAGACCTCCGTCCAGTTGATAAAAATTATAATGCCCTAGAATTTCTGTTTTCCAAGATTTTCTGCTGTCATATTTCTTTTGCAGTCTTAGTGGTGAGGTAAATAGTGCCAAGCAAGTGTTCTTGTGTTTTATTCAACTGCCTTTCCTTTGTGCAAACAAGGCCTACATTTGCAAGAACATGCCTGCCAGGACAGCAAACATGTAACTGAGAACAAACTTCAATTTTTAAATGGTGAAAAGAAAAGACTTTGGTCTCCACAAAAAACTGTTGTCAGAAGACGAAAGGTGACTTTAAGTGCAGTCCATAGGAAAATGGGAAATGGAAAACATAGTAATTATTTCTGAAAGCATTTTATTTTAAATCCCATTTTTATAGATAACAATAATAAAAATGTTTATGTGACTAAACTTGGTCTTGAATGCTTTACTTGTACTTTCTTGGCAGAGTTTTGATAAAATAGCGATGTAAAATTTAACGCTGGAGCCTGAGGACTGTCTAAAAGTTGCTTTCAGGAATTTCAGTTGCTCTGACAAATGTAGCGTCTAACTCAGRTAGAATGTCTCATCTGTTAAAAAATGGATGATGGTAGGGCAGAATGACCTTTTGATGTTGCCCACTACAAAAAAATCTAGCATACTTCATTATTAAAGCCATAGCAAAAGCTTCCATGGTCTGCACTAGAAATTTTATATCAGCTATGAAAATTAATCTGATGATATCATTGCGGTCTCCATTTGTCAGGTTGACATGAATGGAAGCATCTCATTGAGAAAAGCACTGGAGAAAATTAAAGGCACCATGAAGCTCCCACTAAAGTCGTTGGAACATGGCCATAGATGTAGCAGGTCTGGGATGAGATTTATCTGCACAGCAGTCTGTGCATTCTTATCTAGCACAACCCTTTATATATGATTGACTCAAGACAAACTTATTGATATCTTGCTGATGTAATGTAGGCAGTTAGGAAGCTACCAGTGCATAAATTAGGTCTACTCGGATTTGCTCCAGTGCTCTGCCAATGTTACTACCACACCATATTCTGCTTCTGCTTTATCTGCCCCATTCACAGGATTTCTGTTGTCCTATGCAGCTTGCTATCCTGTGAAGCTGATTACCTTCCTAACCTGTCGCTTCTGTTATTTGTGTGTGCATACTTTGGTGCACAGGGCAGTGGAATCTCTTCTATTGCTTGGATTCTCATTGTCCCCATTTATACAATATTGTGTTTTATTTTTCAGTGGTAAGAAGGCTAACAGAATATCATAGGAATTTACATATAAGTGATATTCTCTGAAGTGTGAAAATAGTAAAAGAAAATTTTAGGGACAAATTAGGCTGACAGTATACTTTCAGACTGTTTTCGTATTGAATGAATAGCCAACATAAGTAGAAGGTGAAACAGAGCCTTCCTTGTACTTTGGATTTCTTATATTTGTAGGTCCTAGCTTTGATTCCACAATAGATATGATACTAGAAGTTCTTAAAATTGAAGTATAAACATACATACATACATAAAAGGGGTTGGAGGGCAAAAATGGAATTAATGAGTCTCCAAAGTAGGAAATTAAATATCTGATGCTACTTCAGATCAAATTTTACTGAATACCTTAGTTTTGGCATAGTTCTAATGAAATTGTCACCATAGCAGATCTTTTGAGTAGTGTTAAAAATAGTAGGAAACAATTAATTAAGGAACTATAGAAGCAAATTTCTAGTAAATTCCCTTACAAAAGATTAATATATTAGTTGATTGGTTATTTTTAAAACTCAACATATTTAGCCATTTAGCTGCATGACTTTTGCAGATTTGCTGATTTTAATTATAATAGGCTATAATAGGTTCATATAAACAAAATCCACAAGCAATTAAAAGGAAGTAAGCACTCAGTGCTCATCAGCTTATTGAGACTTAAGTAATTTATTCTGACTTGATGTATAAAACTGAAACAATAGTTTGTTGCCCACCAGATCTCTTTTATTTTCTTTTTAGGCATATGTGCTAATGTTACACTTATTCTTAATTAATCTTTTGTGTGAGTCTGTCCTTTCATCTTCTACATGTTTATTCCACCATGCTTTTATCATATCATTATTTTTATCTGTTCCTTGTATATTGCTATACGGTTTTTCCACTATTGGCACCCATTGTTTTCTAAATCTCTCACTCTGGATTTTCTGTTTCTGTCACTGATCTAAATTCTATTTCTAGTTTCTAATATGTCCTGTTCTTTCACTTTCTGTCATCTTTTGACTTGCTTTGTCATTGTTAGCAACACTTTTGATGTTTTTATACCTACTGCATGTATACCCACGTTTTATACCCACACTGCAGGACTACATCTAGATGTGTTTTTATCAGGAGAGGTGAGGGTACTGTCTAAGAAAAAAAAAACATTTCTGAAAGGCGGGAGTTGATTTGAATCTCTTGTTAGCTCAGCAATTATATTCCATTCTCTCCCTTTACCAGTGGATGCTCCAAAGGTTAGGTGATCATATTGTTTTTAATTTCTAGACTCGACTCTCACCTGTGGTAAAGTGAAGAGCACATCAGGTAAATAGAGATTATCCACTTCCCATATACATTACTGGGCAACTTATCCACTTATTTACCACTAAACCACTTCCCTTTATGGCTTCAAAGATACTGTTCACAGTATGAGACAGATGTAAACCAACACCACAGTGTGGAGAGCCTGAAATAATAGCTGTGAGAGATGGGATCTTTTTCTCCTTCTTTCCCATACAGGGTGTTAAGGCCTTAAGCCAAGTGAGAACAAGTTGCCAGTCAGGAGTCTTGACTGTATCTTGGCTTTTCAAAGCCTGAAGGAAARGGAGGCAACAGTCTTGCCAAGAAGAGGAATTTGTTGAAGTAACATTTCACTTTTATGTTGCAACTTGCAGAGTTTGGATTGTAACTAGAGTTTGTGGAGACTCATCACCCTTTTTTCCACAGCATGACAGTTAGGTTTTTCCCTTGCTGAAGAAAAAGTAGGAATTCTTTAGAGTTTAACTGGAAATTTTCCTATTATGGAAGAATTATGTCATTGTGTACCTGCAGCTAAGGATTTTCCAGTTCCTGCACAAGTAGTGTTAATAATATTGTTTAGCTTCCCTTCTCTAGCTGTGTTTTATAACACTTCAGGTAACGAAATATAATTCTCTCTCAAGTCCCCACCCCACTYTATCTATGCCAGGCAGTGTTTAATGCATTAGTTAGCAGGGAATAAAAGAGATCAGTCTGAATGTTGTCTGCTCATTAAAGTTCATGTGTCACCTTTTGCCAAAATATTGTATTAAGTGTAGTGCTTTGGTCAGCTAGTAATTTGTGTGTGCTAGTATGCTATCAGAGTTTGAAGTCCTCCATAGCTTCAGCTGAACAATTAATTCTCTCCTATCTAGCAGTAACATTTTGCTTCCATGTTACACTTCAGAAGTAGATGCATTCTAAACAGAATGTGGTTAGGGACCCTCAAGGAGAAAGATCAGTATATGAATCTAAGTTATTACTACAACAGTTTACTGTGTTAGCTGCTATTGCCTCTGGTGATCAAAACATAATTTTTTTTGTTTCATGCAGCTCTAGGGAATTCTTAGGGCATCCTGTGTCTGTGTGAGATCTCAAAAAGGAGTACTATTGTAATTTTTTGCAGGACTCTATGGAAAGCAGAGACCTGTTATGCTGCTAGCTCATGTCACTGGTGTAACAAATTATAAAGTGAAACAGCTATCTGTGAGAAGAACAAATTCTCATATACGCAAGCATACCATTATTTAATAAATACTTTAATATTGTTAATTGTTTTTTTCCTTTCTTCAGAATATACTTGAATATTTGTATTTTTGTGTTGCAGAATAGTAGATTCTGGTTTTATGTATTCACAGTTTACACAACTTATTTGTGGATAGTTTACAGTAAAATAAAAACAGCAAATAAAAATGACAGGTCTATACCATGTGAAACAGTATAAGATAAAGTAGAGTAGAAGAACTGTGCTTACCCTATCTTATACAACAGACGTACTCCCCAAATATAAGAGGAAGGTCTAAAGAAAGATGGGACATAAAATGTGCTGCATACCATATTCATGCATCCTATAGAGAAAATGAAAATCAAGCAGTTGAACTAGGGAAATTCAGGAAGGGAAGGTATACAGCACGTATTTCTTTTGGGATCCCTTTTTTTGTGCAGTACTGAACATGCTTTTAATATTTGTATATATTTTTAACCAGGTTTCCCATTAAGAATTTTTGAAAAGTTTACACAGCGTTTTTAGGTCTGATGACTTGCTTTTTCAGTCTTCTGCTAATATTGGGCTTTAGCCTTGTAGGAATTCTAAATTAAGAGAGGCAGCAAGGTTGGCTTTGGATGGCAGAAGAATAAAAAGAACATAGTGCAGCCTTCTTTCCACCTCCAACCTCACTTCCCACCTCACTGCAAAAATCTTAGATTTACTGTATTTACTGTAGACTATGATTAGATAATCCTGGAAATGGGTAAACATGCTTCAACTTTTTGCCAGTGATATAGAGGCTCAGAAACACAARCCTCCATGGAAATTCTGAATATGCAGCCAATACTTGTTTACGTGTAGTTTCGTTCATGGCTTCTGTTAGCACATTGAAAATTGATTCCATTTACTGTGTTGCATGTTACCAAAGAGGAACTCGTCTGTTATTCTGGCAACTCTGTGAGGTAGGAAGAATCCTGCTACAACAGCTTTAACGTTTTGCTTATGTGGAGACAAGAAAGTTATATGCATTTTCAAAAATGCATGAAAAGCCTTTTCCCTTTCAAAGCTTATTGTTTCACAGCACATGGTCAAAATTAGTGCTAGTTTAGGGTAGTCTCATCAGCCATTTCAAATTTTTGCAAAAAGAAAAAAAAACAAAAGACAACAACAACCCAGTAAGGAAAGCTCCACCCAATTCCAGAACATCCAGGCCCAAAAGGACAGAAATATAGCAAATTTAATTAAATAGTTTGCTTAAGGAGCCTTAGTCATAAGTTTTGATTAGAGTTTTGTTTTCACTTGACTGTCACTGTACGTGTATGAGGGATATTTTGTAGAGAATCACACCTATAAACTATTGTAACTTTAAGAAAACAGATTTTTGCATTAAATGTAAGAGCTTTAAGGTGGAAAAGATGTAAATGTTTACTATTACTATCATATGTGGAGAAAGTCAGTCAAGCTGTATCTGCATTCACATGTGGTTGAACACACTGAAACCACTTGTGTATGAAATGATACTGGTAGACCTTGCCTTTTGTAGCTGTGGTTGTACTGAAATCTCCTGTACAAACTTTTTGTTAAACAGCAAACTTCAGTTTCTTGGGGTTTTATCCCTGTTCCCTTGTAGTACCATGCTCACCATATATATTAAGAAAAAGTCTCACCATTTGCCCACTATGTTGTAACAAGTCATTTTTACGAATTTTAGATTGACCCTTTTATTAGTGTCAGTAATTAAATTAAGCTGTATACTAAGTTCAGGTTAGAGTTACAGAAATTCTGATGGAATTATTCCCAAGAAAGTGCTACAATATCACCTGATTATTGCAACATAAATCTAATCTCAAAGTGAAGAAGAGTAATTCATGGTTGGAGGGTTTGTTCCTTTGAAGTGCTTGCCCTTGTTCGTTCATTTTGAAGTTGTTAAAAAAAACTTCATTCAAAGTGAATTCAAGTAAGTTTTGATAGTCCTTCTTCATTAGGTGGTGTAACTCTGCGAAAATGAATTAAGGCTGAATGAGTTCCTTGAGCTGCAAGATGATAGTGAAAAGGATTATATTTAACTTCCTGACAAGGGTTACTGGCTAAAACTCTTCTGGTTTGTTTACTGAGGTTAGGAGTCCTGTCGCTTCTTTGCCTGATTGCTATATAAGAAAGACATGTGGGAGAATACAGAGCCAATTAGTATACTCCTATTATCCTGTTCCTTCTGCTTCTTTTGAAATACGGACAAACACAACCTCTGAAACACCATCTCTTGCCAGGGTATCATTAGCACCTGGTAACTTCCTTGAAGGTTGGCTGCCGTTTTGGCCCTTGCCGTAGAGAATATATAATTCATTAAAAATAAGTACTTCTTTCTCAGCACTGACTAGGAAACAAAAGGTTGTCTCTGCTGCTGGTCTGGGTGCAGATCGCAAGTGTGCTACGATACTGTGGCAGCCTTCCGTGACGTCAGGAGAGAGCTCCTGTCAGCAGCTCGTTACACACACGTTACCTTGGCAATGCACCTTGTGCCAGTTGCTATAGCAACCCTGCTGAAAATTACCTCAGCAGCCACTCAAATTCATTTTTACAAAACTAATTACAGCTATAATTAACTTTTTAAACTTGGTCTGTACTATAAATTTCCTTGGACCTATGCAATTTTTTTTTTTAAGTAATTCTGTACAGTTTTCCCAGTTTTGTTCTTTTGTATAAAGCTTAGCTGAGTGAGTACCGTTTGGGTGAGAGGCCATAGCTACAATATGTCTCATCAAAATAAGACATTTGCTAGCAGATGATAAAAATAAATTCAGAGTGCCATGTAGTTCTGACCTGAATTGTTTGCACAGTGGCTGCTAACTGCAGCACTGACTTCTCAGTAATAACTGTGGTTTTCTGGTTTTGGACTCAACCACAAGTCGATTGCCAGGATATTCCCAATATCCGTATCATTATTATGATTTTATATTTTGACATTAATAAATGAAGAAGATACCAGTTTTGACAATTGCTGGCAACGCTTTTATTTTTTCTGTGAAAGCTCAAGTATATGAAAAGTCTTCTGGTTTGTTTGCAAGACTGCATGGGCGTAGCAGTTTCTTGTTAATACTGAAATGGCAGTTGTGTTACAAAAGCTGATTGCAGAATTTGTGTATGCCTGCATGCATGTGGTGAAGCTCCTGTGGGCTTGCAATATTTACTTTCCTTTTTTTTTTTTTTTTTTTTTAAGTTAGGCCCTTATGCTAAAATATCCTGTGCTTGCCTGTTAAGTGCTTAAAATTTTTGTATGTACCTACTAGGACAAAGACTTGTTTGTCCTCATGAGTGAAGTGTTTAAATTTGTCACTAGCTTGATTAGGACTGCATTAGATAAGTGCTTAAAAGCCCATGGTCAGTCATGTCTTAGTAAGCAATTATACAAAGAAATAAATAAAAATCTTTACTTTCTGAAAGTACTGATAAATTTTAGAGCTCCCTTTCTGTCTTCACCCAAAGCAGCCTGAATTCAGAGACTCTCAAGATATTTCACATAGCCCTGGTGTTTTGTTGGGGGTCTTATAAACTGAAAGTCTTCAAGTCCTCCACTGCTTGCAGAGACACCAGTGGAGAAGCCAGTTCCACCCTGCTTCCCTGCTGGCAGCTCTCGCCTTCCTGCACCACAGCACTGTGCGCCGATGCTCCTTTTCTCTATTAGGCAAATAAGCTGGCTTAATTTGAACAAATTTGATAGTGTTTCTTCACTGGTTCAAATCACTTGGACAGAAATAGGTTGTGGAGCAATTGCACATGCAAAAGAGCCAGCAGCTGGAGAGAGACCCTTGGACAGAGGTGCAGTGGCAAACAACTGAAGTGGGGCTTCCTGCTGCACAGTTGTAGTTCAGAAAAAATTTACATTAGCTAGTGTGTTTGCTGTTTTTATTTAAAGTTGCTGCTTGGTAAATGATTTTTTTCTTTTTCTTTTTTAAGTTTTGTCAGTTTAATAACAGTAGGATGCAAAGTCAGTGTATACAGTGCTGCCAGTCCACAGTATTACTGTATCACCTGGTGACTGGTGAACTTCTTTAAACCCCAGCTTTCGTATGAAAAAAAGAAGGAAATTTCAGCCATATTGGTATGAGGAAGACTTGAAAATATAAGTTGCTATTGTTGCAGTGAATTAAGCTATAATAAACCAGCTAGATGAAATTCTAAATGTTCTGTGGGGTTATGGTGACAGCTATATTAATAATATTTGAAAATTTTGTGTGCTCTTAGCATGTGTTTAAATAGTAATATTATTCCAATTGTCTTTTCTTTTTTATGTAAATATTCACTTGTATTCATTTACATATTACATATTCCTTTTCAGCATTTCGAAATAGCCAGTCAACCCAACAACTAGATTATTTAAAAAAATCAATTCATCACCCTGTTCCTCCTAATGCAATGTAAAAATGTTTTCTTCTTCTCTGAGAAGAGATCTTGTTTTTTTGCAAATGCAGTTCTATGGACATAAAAGTACACTGTTATGCAGATAATGCAAAAATCATGATATTGATATTGAATGTAAATATGGTGATTTGTTTCCTTTGGCATTTTGGGTAGATAGCACATGTCTAAGGAGAGAATTCATTTCTGCAACATAGCAAAATATTCAGATGTGGTACAAATATTCAGATGTGTACTCGGTGCAGTAGAGAAGAAAGGCCTGTGTCAGTCCCAGTGATACAAGGATAATATCTTTTGTAATTAATTGTGCTAGTCTGTATTGGAGGAGACATGAGTTTTAAAGAGAGACTTAAGGAAATTTTAGTGATTTTGGAAGTGTCTTGAAAGGAACTTTGCATTCCTGCTGCAGGCAGAGCTTTCAGTATGATTTTCAGAAACATGTTTAGTAGATGATTTTAATAGAAGACCGTACAAACTGCATTAAAACCTGAATTTCAGCAGTAGTATTCTTCAACAGGAACGTTAAAAAAAAACGTAAAAACAAAACAAAGAAAAACTTACAGAGGAAAAAGCTCTTTTTTATTTTAAAATAATTTCATTGAATATTTGCCCCATTCTCAAGACATGAAAACAGAAGTAAAAGCAAGGTTATGCAACTAAAACCTAAGTAGTCAATTTTCATTTAAAAATGAATACAATGATATGTATATACCTATTAGGTGTTAAGTTAGAAAGAAAGTGGCAGAGGTTAATGTAATTATTCTAAAACAAAAATAAATTGCAGATGATGTATTCTAAATTGCTTTTGTTGGACTACAGATACTGGTTATGACCTGTCAGTAACACAAAGATTTTTTAAAACAATTTTGTGCGTCTTACTTTTAATGGTTTTGACACTGCTTCCTTGATTCTGGTTTTGAATGCATAATTTAGGAGACTTCTTAGAAAGCTCTGCATCCTTAGATCTGTTAAGTGAAGACACTAAGGGGAAGAAATGACACTATGTAAGGATGAGTAAAGTCTCTATTATGGGCTGTATAGGCTGTTTGAGGTGCTAGTGGTGAAATGAGTAAGATGATTTCTGTTTAGTGCATGTGTAAGTACAGAACTTGAGCAGACCTGAATGAGGATGAGGAAAAGGTATGTGTTTTTGAAGGATAAATTAATGCTTCTTCATCTTAACAGCATCAGTGATTTGTGCTAGGATGGAAAAATCCCCATCTGCCCTTTACACAGTAACACAAATGAGACTTGATTGTTTAATAATGTCCTTTTAAATGATTGTCTTTCTAAAATCAGTCGGATATGCACTATTGCATATCTTGTCCACTGTGCTTGCAGTGCAGAAGTACAATAACCAGGCTCACACATTGGAGCCTGCAGCTGAAGCTTTCCAAAGGAACACAACAAGATGATTGTATGGATGACCCCCCTACAAATTTATTCTCTTAAAATACTCCTGCTCCCCTGAGTACCACTGTAGTATGTAATAACCCACAATGCTTCTTTGCACCTTTTTTATTTTTTTCCCCAAACCAAAACCGTATTTTTTGTCAGAATGAGAGGGGAAGAAGAGGCCAGTTAGTGTTTCGGAGTCTTTGTGGGTTTCATGTTGTGGCGGTTATGTATTTTGTTCATTTGTTGTTACTTCTTTTCACCCAACAAATTGATGATCAGCTTGTCCACTCTGCCTTTTGTGTGAAAAATCTAAGGGCAGATGAAACGCTCTGATTCTCAAGGTCTTTTTCCTGTTGACAGAAACTAGTCAGTGTTCTGAGAAAATATTTTCAGAATAGTAGCTTCTGAATATGATAATGTGCCTCAGATACATAGTTCAATGCATCTTTCTAAATATATGTAATTTTTTCACATTCAACATTTACTATCAGCTTAATCTTTCATGAATAAAATCTTAGTGAGGAAAGTTCGATAATATTTTTGGCTCCCTCACAGATGTAACAAATTAATTCTTCTGTATTTTTGCTGTAAAGTAGAACAAAAACTGCTTTGTTTCTGTCATTGTTCATAATGAGTTGCTTTCTCTATTTCATAACAAATCATTCAGAGCATCTAGAAGTAGTCTAATTATTCCTTGTGTGGGTTCATTTAAAAAAGAGCACCTTGAATAATAACCGTGAAGAAAAGAACATGTTCAGAGCTTCAAATACGTAGCGCTTTGAGAAATTACAGGGAGTCCATTGCTGCCTCCCTTGGAACGAATCAGGGCAGCCTTAAGTTATTTTAGCTTGCCGGTGGCTAACTCTGACCAGCTAGTCGTTCTTGTGCTTGAAAGTAGCCAAATGCACAAAAACTTCATTTTCTGCAGCAGTCTTTCTCTCAGACAATGTACCCTGGGGAGACCCCAAACTGTCTGGAGCACTAAATTTGTGTAACGTACAACTCCTGGATCCAAACAGGCTATCACACATTGCTATGTTGCCCCTCTCTTTTTGAAGCCTCTCTTTTATGAAGGTTCATTAAAACTTCCTGTGCACTGCTGCTTTATGGTTGAAAAACACCATTAAGCAGTAGCAGAAGAATTGTGTGCTGTAGCTAACAAGCCCTTAAAAGCAATTTTATTGCAGTTTCAGATTATTTGCGAACCGACTGGGATGTATTTCATGTGCTGCAGGCGTATTAACTTGATCAGAAGTTTCAGTCCAGATACATGAATTTCAGGTGCTAGAGATCCAAACAGATGATCATAATGCTCTCTTCTGATAACAAGATCTAGAGAGTTTTTTAATTTGTCGGGGGAGGGGGGCTGTTTTTTTTTTTTAAATCTCCAAAGTGTGCTATTCATCCTCCTACCATTTTGTAACTGATAATGATTTCTGCTAAATCAGTTAAGTATTATTTGGGAGATTCTTGTTTATCTATCCATGTATCTGTACAGACATTGCAGAGTGAACATCAAGAAATACATCATAGTTTCAGAAAAAAATGTGCCATTTTATTTCTTACAGCTTTTTCTCATATTATTTGTTTTTAAATTATCCAGAATTGAGTAGTCGAAAAACTTGAATCTGTGTGAAAGCCAAGCAAATTTATATGACAAACAGACTAATCATGCTACCCCTCTGCAGAATTTATTTGAAGCTAGGAAGAAATACAGGAAGGAAGAAAGGAGCACACCTTTATACTTCCTCCCCTCTTTTATGCCGACCATGCTCTTTTTTCTGCTGCCCTTCTTCCTATCCCACACCCCGTTTCCTTTCCCAGCTCCTCCCTGCTCTTTTCCTCAGTGGGATTATGGTGTCACTGTCTTGCATTCCTGTTGTTTCTCCCTGTCTACAGCTATCTTAACGACTTGGACCGCATCGCAGATCCGGCCTACCTGCCAACTCAGCAAGATGTGCTTAGAGTTCGAGTCCCAACAACAGGGATCATTGAATATCCGTTCGACTTACAAAGCGTCATTTTCAGGTAGAAAAATGAAACCTATTTGCTTTGTTTCTTTTGGTTCTTTTTACATTAGTAATATCATGTATAGGATGTTGGTTAAAATTACACAAATACAAATTATTCTATATTTTTTAATTTTGAGCTCAGGCATATTATTTTTGTGATATTGTCCATGTATGACTAGCAACTGATGTTAAAGATGTCCAGAGGATGAGAGACAAATAAACTTGTCTTTTTCTAAATATATATTACAAATGGGAAAACTGGAATTCATTTTTCCATAAAATGATTATATGAAATTTTCATTATGAATAATAATCTGATAATAGTCATGTGTCCTCCTAATTCATGCAGATTATGAAATACAGAGGTACAACTAATGTACTTGATCTTTAGCGAGAAATGACATTTTGCAAGTTTAATATCACTCCTACAAATACTTTTCCCCACAGCTCATTTTGAGTGCAAATACGGTTGCTTAAAAAAGACCTATGCAATTACAATTGCAAGTTAGACACCTGAATGTCTAGTTACACTGAGATGCCTAATGAACTGGAAGTACACACTGCCAGCAAATTTGAGTTTTTATTTTGGCTATTAACARCTTTAGTGAATACATATTGTATTATGGTTATGCTCTTAAAAATTGGACAGCCTTGACAAGTTGAGAACTTTGGTGATATCCTGGGACAAAGGCAGGCCACCAACTTGATTCTGTGCACATGTTTTTGTGCTGAATATACAGGGCAGAACTTTGCAACACTCCAAAATCATGGTTAAGAAATTTTGATGGCTTTGAGATCTGTAATAATTTAAATTCAGAAAGCACATAAGACTAAAAAACAAATACAGTAATTTTTCTGTTTCAAACACATTCCGTTGATTTTAAATGCAAATGGAAAAATTATTAAGGAAGACAGACCAGCTTTGTTTTCAGCTAAATTCTTGAATTCAATGTTCGATACATGGATGTTTATCTGTTAAGCTGTTCATGGAGTTGATGCAGATGTTGTTAATATTGCAGAATGGTGGATGTAGGAGGCCAACGATCAGAAAGAAGAAAATGGATACATTGCTTTGAAAATGTCACATCTATCATGTTCCTAGTAGCCCTTAGTGAATATGATCAAGTGCTTGTGGAGTCGGACAATGAGGTAAGCAAGCATCATCCTGAAACAGTGTTTTCGAAGAAAAAGTAATTTCACTAAAATTCATTTTAAATTTAAAATATTATAAAGAATTGATTAAAACATAAGTTTTAAGAGAACTTTGGTAGAAGTTTGTGTGTTTTCACATAATTATTTGAGGATTCAATTAGTTGGACCAGTAAAGTGTATTGATAGAATGAATACTCCATGCTAAACAGCAAAACTCAAAGTTGCTAGTTCTTTTGAGACATTTTCAAAGCCGACTGGATTGTCCAGTCCCGGATGTTTTCCAAATGTGTCTGCCAGCATCATACACAACTACATGTAGTGGAGTATGAGGTACTACAGGGATCAAGAGGCTAATCCTCAAAAAACACAGCAGAAACTGATCTTCTGCATGGAGCATTGGTGGAACCAATCTATTTTGTGTTAAAGTGGAATATAGTTGACTATAGAGAAATGTGCTTATTGTAGCTATTTGTACAGTTAGTGTTGTGCAGCAGAGTCGTAAAAGTAGGGCTTAGATGCTTTGAGTGGTTGCAAGGTTCTTACGGTTCATAACAGGCAGTGGGAATGAAAACAAAATTCATAGTTTTTTTGCAGACAATAGAACAAACACTGAAGTAATGAACCTTATTCCATTGACTTAAGGGATAGGATTTATTTTGGTTTATATATTCTGCTTGTGTTGTTATTTCAAAGAATAACAGAAGTAAAACGATGGATGGCAATGTATGAACTAAGCAGCCAAAGCATGCTAGTATTTGTGTATACAGTTTACAGAGTAAGCAGATTATCTAATTTTTAGATTTTTTTTTTCTTTCTTGAAGACTATTCCAGTTATTCATTAATCTGACATGAGTTACTCACCAACACTGTTTTATACTAGTCTTTTTACACTCATTTACAAAAATCAAATGAAAAAAAGAGTATTTTAATGTTCTTTATAACTGTATACATGTTGATATCACTGTAGAAAGAGAATGGATGAGGTAGCAAGGTAAAACACATGTCCCTAGGCACTCATGATTGTATACTCAATGTTCTTCAGTATTAATTTTTTTAATGAAGTCTGGGAGCTCTGAAATTCTTTAGATTTACACTCTTTCCATAAAAGAAAGAAATCTCATTACATTATTTAAATCCTCTCCATCTCCTTAAAAAGCATGGCTGTTACAGAGAAGAAATTTTCAATTGCTTATACAGTAAATACATTTCCTCATTTTGTTTATTTTTGGATTCTTTTAACTTGGCAAGTTCCAGAATGTTTTTATTTTGTTTTTTAAGATACGTATCTTTGATATAATGTTAATTACTTTTCCCAGTGTAATGATCTAACAGAACCACACCAGCAGTGTTGTGTTTTTAACTAGAGCCCAAGTGTAGAGCACAGAGTAGAACATGAATGACACAAAAAAAAAAATAGAGTTGTGCAAAAAGCTTATAGCATAACATACATCCTACTTAAGGGTGTTGAGAGAACATTTGTACTCCTCTGGAGATGAATTTCAGACTGAAATATGTGGTATAACCAGGCTTTTGGTCTTTGTGAACCTTTTTGTTTTGTGATGGACGTGAACAAAAATACATTGGATTAGTCTTTTTATGGTAAAGGAGATTAAGCAGAAACCTCACTTTCATGATTTTGCATCTATGTTAGTGTGTTAAATTATTTATAACTTGGGCATAGTAACAGGTTTTATGGGAGATGGTGGTTCACTTGAATCTAAAATGAGGGACATCCCTCAGTGAAAGCTGATTAATAATGCATGCCAACCTCTGTTTTAAGAGAACAAAGCATGACTGAATTTAATTTGGTTGGTAGTAGGAGACTGAATGAAAAATCTGTTCTGTGGATTTTCACTGAAGGCTACACACATAAGTTTTGGGATGTAAATCTAGTCTGATTTATATATATCAATATAAAGTACAGTAATAGAAAATACTGTCTTATGATATACAATACTGAATTCAAAGCTGAATTTACGGAGAGGGGTAATCTTAAAATGAATGGTTGACATTCTGTCATAGTGATCTAATCTACCCTAATGTGATCTCTTATAAATTTGGAAGCTAGACATGAGTAGATAAAAAGAGGACTCAGTCAGGCTTGGCTCACTTAAAGCCAAGCCAGAAATGTCTGGTTCTGTCTTTTTCTGCTTTGCATTATTCTTTTATAGCCACAGAGTCAACACAGAAGTATCAAGCTTTTTAATTATACAAGTTAAAACAAAACTGGAAAGACTGGAAATCCCATAGAGCAAAATTAGTTATGATAGTTCTCAAATGTTGTTCAAAATAACCAAAACAGGCTTCCAAACTTCCTGAAATTAGCTATTTATCACTCTGTGTTCATCCTTTATAAACAAATGGAAGGATCTGTCTTTATGAGAAAGAGAAGTTTAACACACTCTGCTTCTCTATTAGGTGTATCCTGTTCTAAATAGGTGGCTTGTCCAAACTTTTGCTCTCATTGGTCAGATAACTTTAATTTGCAGATTACGACTTAGAGCGTCCCTACTTCTTCAGAAGATGGAGCAATAAATATCATCCTTGACTGACTCATTCAGAGTATACAATCTTGCCTTGTGTTCCCGTCAGCTAAAAGGGTTCATATGTTACGAACCAAATGGAACATATGAACTGAACATTTCCTTTCTGTCTTGGGCTCTCCTACCACTCTAAAATGATGCTTAAAGTTGTGATTGCTTTTCCATGACTTTTTTTTCAACTCTCATGGAAAAGATCTTACTTGTAAAGCTGTTTTGATTTTTCAAGTTTTCACTTTTAAAAYATGTTGTGGATGCAAAAGCTCTAAAATTCCTCTTTGACTTGAAGATTGTTCTTCCACCTCACTGCTTAACTATTTATGTTTCTCATTAACACCCATGAAAAACTTTTGAACCTTTTTGTCTTTTGGTTTGAAATATGTTCATAACTTTAATTCAAACCAGTTTTTGTTTTCAAGTCATGCATAAAAACCTTGGTGGCACATTCCAGCAGCCTTAGGCCGGTGTTCCTCTAGCTCTGTGATGGATTGAGCCTGTTGTGGATCTAAGCACCCACCTGGGCGTCTTAATTCTGACTTTCAGCAAGCTTTACCCTGTCTGTCTAGATTTTGTTGGTATACCAAAACACTGAGTTATTCCTCTCCTTTTCCCATCCAAGTATCACTAAGCATTCCAGTCCCAGAAAGCACAAGAGAAGAATATATTTCTATATTCCGCATAAAACAAAGTGTATTTTATCTTAATGATGGTGTAGCAGAAATATGGAAAGATTTTAAATATGTTAGTTCTCACCTTAAATATAGAAATTTACAAGAAATGTACATACTTTTTCCTCCCCTCAGTCATGGGGTATTTTTTCACACTCTGAAATGTTCAAATCACCTTTAAATTGTGTAACAGTATTAAAATTTCAACACCAAAGTGATAGAGTGTGTGTAAATGTTCTACTTTCTTCTTATGGATAACAGCAGTATTACTCTATGATAGAATCTAAGCCTCCTTTGATCTGTGTGCCTCTTACTCAAATTAAGAGATCTGACTCAACAACTTGCAGTGTTTTCTGCTCCCTTTGCTTTTCTTTCATGGCCTGATTAAACAGCATGATTTTTGTAAGATGGCCTACTTTCTTCTTCTAATTAGTCCACTGCATGATATTGTCTGAAGTCTTTTCCCCTATAGTATGTATTTATGAAGAAAACTATGCTTTCTTAATGATCTGTGTGATTCCTTTTAGTTAATGCATCGTTTCATTAATCTCATTTTCATGTATGAACATAAATGTGTAAGAATTACTATTTGCCATTCAGTGTATCCATCATTATATACATGACCCTGTATCACTGTGAAACTGTTTTAGAGCTCTTAAGACTCTGGTTTGTATTTGCAAAGTGTAGTGCATGGTAGACTTTCTGCTGTAAATCTGTTTCTTCCCTTGTTTAGCTTATTCAAGAGAAATACATTTGGATTATAAATCAGATGAAGATACAGTGAGTTGAGAGGTTTCGCTAGGATCTCTCAAGGGCTTTTAGTAACTGAGTATAAGGGGGTGAGTTGGGCACCATTTCTGACTTCATACTCTTGGAAGTGTTAAAAGTCTTCAAAGTTTGGGAGAATGTATCATAACTACTCTGTAAATGGATGTCATGCATAGAGAATGAAGCAACTGTTCAGACTGCCTGTCTTAGAAAACCCAGTGTAGAATGACACTTAAATGATACATTCATGAAACTGCACCTCAGTGACAAAGATCTGTAATTAAAGAATTGGAGGTTTCCAACCTGAAGAAAAGTATCCATGGCTGCCAAACTTGTATTATAATTATGACTCTCCTAACAATCAGGACTCAGAAACAATGTCATCTCTCTCAACTATGTGTCTAGTTTGTACATAGCTGAGCATCTGATTTTGGTGCAGAAAGAGTAAAATTACTAACAATAATTTATTTTAAAATCTCTTTCAAAAATTTCAGCTTGTGTACAGATTTGAAATGCCTTTCTCTCCTTAAATGCAAATAAAAGGAGGGATACTTAGCTGTTCCAAATTCTGTCCTTAATGAAACAGTAAGTTTATCTAGATTCATATGTGGAAATGAGGACAGAATTTCATCCAGAGGACATAATACACTAATTACAATATCAGTACTGTAAATTAAGTAATCTTCTCTCAGTCTGATATGGCGTGATGAAGGGGAACGTGTTATAAGTTAAATTAGCAGACATGTTTGACCTTTTCCCTTTTCCAGAAAAGTCTGACAGGATTAGTGGTGAGAGGAAAAATGAAGTGATCAGCTCTCCGATAAATTAGTTTATGATGTATTATGTTCTATAGGTCAGATTTTTGCTGAGTTATACCCACAGATCTGGAGAAACTTGCAATTTTATCAGACCGGAATTTTGAACTTTTCACAGAATCACAGAATGGTTGAGGTTGGAAGGGACCTCTGGAGATCATCTAGTCCAACCCCCCTGCTCAAGCAGGGTCACCTAGAGCACATTGCACAGGATTGCATCCAGGTGGGTTTTGAATATCTCCAGAGAAGGAGACTCCACAACCTCTCTGGGCAACCTGTGCCAGCGCTCAGGCACCCTCACCGCAAAAGAGTTTTGCGTAGCTTCAGACGGAATTGCCTGTGCAATTTCAGTTTGTGCCCGTTGCCTCGCGTCCTGTCGCTCGGCACCACTGAAAAGAGTCTGGCCCCATCCTCTCGACACCCTCCCTTCAGATACTTGTACACGTTTATAAGATCTCCTCTCAGCCTTCTCTTCTCCAGGCTGAACAGGCCCAGCTCTCTCAGCCTTTCCTCATAAGAGAGATGCTCCAGTCCCCTAATCATCTTTGTAGCCCTTTGCTGGACTTGCTCCAGTAGTGCCAAGTCTCAGTTTTCAAATTAGAGTTCAAATTAGAATCAACTTATCTTTTTAAATAAAGGATGTTTCCTAGAAAAAGTATATTAGTCCATATTCCAGGACAGGCTGCATTCAAGCATGGATCACAGATAGCTTTTCTAAACAGATAAATCTCAGGGCAGTAAATACGGAAATGAGTTCCAGCTTTCCAGGAGAGTCAGTAATCACTTGCAATTATGGGAGGACTTGAGACAGTGTAGTATAGTTTTAAAAGCTGGGTTCCTAGAAAAGAGATTTTCATGACCTTTACAGAACTTGTTAAGTAACTAGTACTAGTAGGAATGGCAAAACAAAGAACAGTATTTAATGATGTTTGGACATATTTTTCTTCCAGATTAAMACGCTAATAGTTTGAATCATATGATGTCATACAGGTTGCGTAGGTTTGTGGTGTTCTATGAAAGCATGGGCTTTTTATACTGAGGGCTCTTTCTTTTTCTGTATTCCCAGAGGAAAACAGAAGAGACACTTAGGCCACAGTTTCCTCATTTCAGCTAGATTAATGAATTAAACATTGTTAAAATTATAATAGGCTAAATGAAATTTTGAAATTTTCTAAGCTGTCAGAGACAAAAATTGTATTTTCTGAGATATCAGCAGAGACTGAAAAGTTACAGAAGGATTGGACAGCTTAGAATATTCACTGATGAAAGGTGACTTTTAGAGGTAAAACAATAGGATTGATCTGAAAATCTCTTGCACAAAATAAAATGGGGAAGAAATGCCAGTTTAAATTATTATGACCAGAATTAATACATTTTGTTTATATATAAATAYATATTTTTTATTTATATATATATAAAATTGTAAAATATAAGTTTGTAACAGGATTGGAGATGAATATTTAGAACTGTAATATTCTTTCCACTTTGATTTTCGAGTGAGGAATTTCATTAATACCCAATTATATAAATACTAAATATGTATTGTATATATATACTTATATTTTATATCAAATATCCATCTCTGTGTCTTAGGAAGACAACATTTTCTCCATTATTTTACTTACTAAGCACTGTTTTCATTGATAAATGGAACCATGTATGAAAGAATCATTGAAATGTGTCTCTGTTACTACAGAGAGCTTAAAATATTAACATGAATATAATCTTAAAAGCCTGTATTTCACAAGTTTACTTGCTGGTTTTTCACTGATCTGGAGTAACAAAGCAAATAGAACCAATCATCTTTACTTTTAAGGTCTAATTCATTTATGTGCCTCATTCAGACAGGTAATTTGTAACCCTCTTATGAGAGTTGCTTACGTTATTGGTTCTTATTAATTAGAAAAGGAAAAGGTTCTTTTCAAATAAAGACTTCTTTTTTTTTAAGCTTTTGTTTGGGTTCTAAAGCTCATGCTATGTCTTAATAAATTATTTCATTTAGCTGTAGCTAAAATTTGTTAGGGTTTTAAAATAATAATGTGTAATTGAATTTCTCTTAAACCAATATTTTCTTCTCTTGTCTTTAGTCATTAGAGTTGTCATCTAATTTGCATTAAAGATTTAGAAAGTACTACCTCATTCATGTTTTTACAGGTTTGATCCTAGATTATAGTTCTTGTTGAAAAGTATTGCAATATATGAAGCAAGCTGGAATGGCTTGAGGCTTTGAATTTTTAAAATCACAGCAAAATTGATTACTTAGCTTAAGAAATTCTAGACCGTGCCTTCAAGCTGTGTCTGATCTTGCCTTTACTTCCTGTGTGTCTGGCTTTCCTCCTCTCACACATGTGAAACCATTATCTAAGCTCTTGTCATCTTTTCTGTGGTCTTGACAAATGCCATATTGCTCAGTGTATATCCACAAAAATGCTGCCGCAAAAGCTTTTTGCTTTTACCATGTATGCATCTTTCCATTGGCTTTTGTTTCCTTACCATATGGAACCAAATTACTTGTTGGCTTTTAAGGCACTTTATCATCTAACCTGATAGGATAACCAAACTGATTTTTTTTTTCTGCCAGTCTTGATCAATCATTTGTAAAATATTCCAAGAAACACTTTTGCATTCATTCATTGCCTTTCTCCTTCTTCCAAGCAGAAAGAGTTCCTCAGAAACTTTCCATATCTGCCTCATCACTGCTGTGTAATCTTCATTCTGCTGAATTCCCCTCCATGGTGATGCAGCCAGAGACCTGCGATGATGACTGCCTCTTGCACTGCTCCTAATTCTGTTGCTATAACTTGATGCTCTCTCTTTCTTCTTTCAGTATCATTGTTGTCTTCTAGTTTTATCCTTAGATGATAAACTTTTAAAGCAGTGACTTATTTAGGAATGTGTGTGCCAAGTGCAGCTGTAGTCCCCCATTGAGTCTACTAGGTTTCTGAAATGTAGCATGGTGGCTTTATTTAGCAATAGCTGAACAATAACTATAGCTGAATCCTACCAGTAGGAAAGTGTAACATTTTTGGTGTGGATGTGAACAGAACAAGTAGGTCCGGAAGTGACTGAAGCAACATTTCCAAAAACCACTGCACAGACCTTGCAGGAACACAGGTGGGCACTCAGAGAAGTAGAAGAAGAAAGATGGAAGGAAGAAGGGCCATGTGACTGGTGGAGTCCCTTTTGGAAACAGTGTAGAGCTTAAATAACCTGGGAAAAGTTGTTTTTAAAAATTCTCTGTCCAAAACATTACTACCAGGGATTCATTAAAACTATCTAATGAGTTATCCTTATCTGTAAATACAGTGGCCCTCAATAAAACTGTATTTAGCTCAGTTTTCATAGATCACCAGAGCTGAAAGATGATGACTGCAGATGAGTAAGTGAAGTAAAACAGGTTGCCTCAGAGAGGCTGTAGGATCCTCGGAGGTGGTCAAAGCTTGGCTGGACAAAGCCTTGAGCAACCTGATCCAGTGACAAAATAAGTCTTGCTGGGAGAAAGGAGTTGGACAGGTGACCTCCACAGGTCCTTTCCAGCATAAATTCTTCTGTGATTCTAGACAGAAAAATCTTAGTTGAGCTTGACCAGTGAAAGGGAATTTTTTTGTTGTTTCTTTGGAATGGATGGGTTGTGCCTTTGTGGTCACAAGATACGGTTTTACCATAGTCGCTTTAAAATCCTGAAGAATTCCACAGTACAGTGCATATTTGATGTAATGTTTGATGTAATGTTGCTACTTTCACAGTACTAATTTACAGTGAAGAACCATTTTGCTATTTTATCACAAATAACACTTGTATGATTAAAAAACGGGGTATTCAGAAAATTAGGGCTACTGTACCTCAGCTGTAACTACAAATTGAAACTGAAGGAACTTTACAAGAGGTTTTCTGCAATGCTTTAGTAAAGTCACTATGCAAGGACATGATTTTTTTTTTTAGATGGGAAATTTTATTATCCTTAGATTGCCCTAGGTAAAGTAGGTTGATGTTGCTTGGATTGTTAAAAAAATATTCATGTTAAAGTATAATATATTAAGTTACATGAAAACCTAAAACCCAGCATAGGTATTTTCAATGTGTATTCATTTCTGTTTGTAGACTGGTAAGCAGACGCAGGCTTACAAGCTCATGTTTTGAATCTGGACAGAGTACGTCTGTAAAATAGATAAGTATCCAGAGCCCAGATGGAACTTCTGTAATGTTCATCAGTGTGTTCTGTTAATGGATGACAAATTGGAACAATGTTCCAGTCACACTTTCTTTTGATGTAGGCCAAAAATATGAAATGGCATGAGGCCACTTTTAAGTTTTCAGAGTACTTCATTCTTCATGGAGGCGATTATCTGAAGAACGTATTTCATTTTTACATCAGAACTATCTGGTTGTTAACATCTGGGCATGTTTCCACTTTTCTTCCAGCACTTTGTGTTCCTTATTCACAGGCTAGTCCTACATGGCTTATGATGAGGGCTGAAGGAAAACAATGTTGAGATCAGAGCACTTCTCTTTTTTTCTGCATTGTGCAAAAACATGTAATAATCCTTTAGTAGTCTGTTGTTTTCATCATCATTCAGCAGCCCAGAACAATTGAGCACAGGCAACTCCTAGATAGAATTAAAATCCTCAAATGGTTTTCATAAGTATTTAACAATATTATATCCATTGGGAAATAAAATCTCCAGAATTCATTGTTTATTTGGAAACTAAAGAAAAATAGCACATTTATCTTCTGTGCCAAACCATTTGCTGTAGGTATTATATCTCTTTATACATGTTCACACACATGTATATGTATTTTCTGTTTGGTATGTGCATAAAAAAACCTTTTGAATGTAAACTATCAGTATTGAGATGCATTTGCATAAGACCCAGAGCCTGTTCATCTGTGTTAAAATGGGTGGCTCATAATAGAAGTGGGAGGTTGAATGAGCTTGGACCATTTGCAGAGGCTGCTAGAAATGTTCCTGTTAATGTTACTGTTGGCAGTGACTACTGGGGAAGAAGCCACTTTTTTTTTTTTTTTCCCCAGCAACCAGTGTCAAAACTGACCAGAAAATAGCCTTTTTCAGTGATAATTTTATTTTAAAAGATTTTTGCCTGTTTTTCTCAAAAAAAGAGGGTATTTATGAAAAACTATATTTTCCAACATGCATGATATTTAATCAAAAATGAATTTAACAACCATTTTTTATTTTAAAAATACTTTGACAGCAATGTTTGGACCGTATTTTTTGGACAGTATTTTTGTGATTTGATGGTTGTTGAAAAATATTGATTTCAGCTGTCATTTGATCTGTCTTTGTCTCCCATGAGGGGTACATAAAATTGCAATATATTTTCAAGTTAAATATTGCAAATTTAAATTGTTGAAGAGGTTAGAGTTCTTCTCCAAGGTATAAAATACAGTTCTTGGCTGCAGAGATGTCTTTTGAGTTTTCTACCAGCAGTTCTTTTTGTCAGGCTGGTCTGCAGAAAGATTCAGGATAAGTGAAGAAAATAAAGGAATCTTTCCTGAGCTCTGTATGTGTTTGAAGTAGTCTATTACTGCGTCTGAGTTACTCATCACAATATTTGTATGACCATTACAGTTCTCTCTCAGATGGGTAATTATAGAAGACTTAAGACTCTTCTAGTTTTGATACTGGAGTGTTTTGTTTTTTGGTTTTTTTTACATAGTAGAGGTGTCTGCATTTACCTGCCGCTTTCATGGTTTCCTCTTTTATTTCCCAATTTAACTTTACATCCAGCAGCCCTACTATATTCCTAGCCAAACTGTAGGATCTTCCTGTGCCGCCAGACAGTGCTGCTACTTAAGTAATTGCTAGAAGCCTTATTTAGAGAATGGAGGCATTCCTAATGAATGTAAACTTCCCAACACAAAAAAGGCTGAAATGCACAAACTTTTTTCAGCTTAAAATAATGCTGGGCTGTGATACTAAATAACTTCTGAAATACTAACCCCTGCTCTGTGGTCTTTGAGGGCTTTTTTTGAAGCTCTCTTGTGTCAGTTCCTCTTCATCTGCAGTTATCATCTCTGTTTGAATGCCTTCTCACTCTGTTAATCAAATATATTCATCTGTTATCAGCATAAACATAAATATATACACAGTGCCAGTTTGTTACTAAAAAAAAATCTCTCTGTTAATCTCACTGCATTCTCTCTCCACATTTGAATGAAATTCAGTCCCTCAAAATCCTTGAAATTACAGTTTTGTTAACATAAATTATTTAAATTACTAATAATTTATGAGAAAAAATTAATCTGCATTTGGGGGTTTCAGATGTTACTTACAGTGTGCCCACTAGATGCCACTCTAGACAATCATAAAGATATCTAGTTGTATGAAATGTTCCACTACTGATTCTGTACTGTTTCAGATTAATATTGTACTCAGTCTTTTCTCTCAAAACACTGGGAAATGCTTCTTTTTCCTTTCAGTGGGTACCAGTAGTTACTGCTTTGAAATGCTTCTTTTAGTCCTTTTCAGGTATTTCTCAGGATTTGACTTGTTAGAGCCAAATGACAATAAATTACACCAATTCTGTTATTTTTGTAATTGCAGAAGTAATGCCGATTTTTCCAGAGCAAGAAATAGCAGAGAGAATTTTAACATATACATCCAAAATAGAAATCAGTCATCTTAACATGAGACTGAAAAAACAGGATCAAAAAAGTATGTGGAAGCAAGTAAACATTTTTTTTGTCTTTTAAAAAATGAGGCAGAGTAAGAGTTTGGATTTGGCTAAAGATGTGAGAAAACAGTTTGTTTGACTGATAATATTTGTGTTAATGTTTAACTGTCATACAAAAATTTATCAGCATGAAATGTTTTATTTAGTAAAAGGTTCATGGTAGAATGAAATTTCACTATATTTGTGCTGATATGTTTCATGAAACATATGTTTCTAGTCATAAAACTGGATACTCTCATCATTTGTGAATAAGTAGAACGTTTTTTCTTAATGTTGGGTAAGGCACTGGAATAAGATTGTCCAAGATTATACGATCTGCTTATAGCTAACAAATTTCAGTTCACACGTGGACTCTGCCCGCTGTGTTTTGTTTTGTCTGTGTTACATGATGGGGTATGTGAACTGGAGCGGTGGCTGCACCAGGTCACGCGGGGCAGGGTGGAAGAAGCCTGCGCCGGCATTGTCAGCGGGAAAAGCGGAGCAACTCCTGGCGACGGTACCATGCCTGCATGCTTGCAGGACTGCCTGCAGACATAAGCAGAGCAGGGAAGCTGCCGAGGCCAGCAGGTCTTGTGGGATGGCAAAACCAGTGGTCCTGCTGCTGGTTTTCCTTAGGGTGGGCTCCTGGAAAGCCAGGGAGATCGCAGCGAGCTGCGGCTGCTGCTGTTAGACAGGCCGCTGCGGAGGTTGGCATTGCTGTGGGGAACGGCTGCCAGGCACTGAGAAGCCTTGAGCCAGCTCCATCTGCACATTGCTGTACATTAGTTGTTCACAAGTTTCTTTCTGCAGCCTTTTCCATTGCTGTTGAGACAGGATTTTGCCGTAGGCAACTGGAGAGGTAGGACTCTCTGGTAAAATCAGACCTAGTTCTTGAATTAGCTATTAAATACTGCTCCCCACTGCTCCTGCCCTCGCTTCAAAGAGCCACACTGTCTTGCTCGGCTTGGCAAGGCTTCCCTCATATTGCGTCTCACATAAAGTCAGATCTCCAGTGCTGGCCTTGCCTCATATTCCTTCCCATCTCTATTTCCAGAACTAGTTCATAATTCTTTGGCTGTATAAAACGGACAAAACCTAGTTTAGTTAATGTGTTAGTGACCTCATGCTTCCCTTAGTAGTTTAGAAAATTAAGAACTTAAAGTATCTGTATTTTTCAGAGTTGCAATAGAAACATATCTAGTGGCTATGAATATAAACTTCAGTATTGCTGCCTTAGTAGAGATTTGAGTGACTGAACCATGCATGAATTATAGGGCATAATGTGCCAAGAACAGCTGGTTTGAATTTAATTTGAATTCCTTTTCTAATACAAGTTTTCATAAAAACAGTTCTAGAGTTCCTTCTGTGATTCATAAAGCTTTTCTTATGAAATATTTTACAGCTTTTTTTGTAACCTCCTGTCCAATCCTGAAAATAATAGACATGATTTGCACTTATACTAGGGACTTCTTTACGCTGCTCRAGTAGGAACTTATAAAGTAAAAGTATGTTTTCTACTCTTTCACTGGTATAAATTGATTTTTATCTAAATGAGAACCAGACCCATCATATATACTCATACACACTGTGACAGTCTCCCCCAGTATTTCTTCTAACATGAGAGGGTTTTGGTTTATGGATAATTGAGAATCTCAAAAGTATTTCCAAATCTTTTGAACTTGACTAGCTAATGTTTGGCTGGTTCATGATGGCAGCTTTTTAACACCGGGGAGACTTAAAATACTGAGAATAGTATAGAGACTAGAGAATATGATGCTGCATTCAGACAGAAGATAGTAATTTGATATGTCACAGATACGTCGTGTCATTCCCCCATACTTAACTAGTAGATCTGTGAGCAAAGACAATACCTCACATATATTCCAAAATAAAAAGGGAATGTTGCTTTTATTGCTCCCTTTCCAAAAACAAAACACAAAATTTTCTTTAGCAGAAGTGGACTGCAGTGGATTCATAAAATCTTGTAAAATAAAGCGATTAACTGCAAAAAAATACTGTAGCATAAAACTGTTCCATACTTAAGAAAATGTGTGCCCTGTTAATGAGAAGCATTTTTCAGAAAGTGAGTAATTCAATGACTTTGTGTTGTCAAACATTCTTTAATTAAACTGATTAAAAATACTATGGTAGTTATGTTGCATATATGTTTAATGAAGGAAAATGTTAGGTATGCAATGGTATAAGCTATCATTAGCGATGGAAAATAAGAAGCTCAAGAGAAATTTTAAATAATAGTAAACACCTGGAAAAAAATAGTTTTATCTGTCATGACATCCATAAAAGCTGATTTGCTCCTAGGCATTGAATAATAGAGGGATGAAAAACTTGAGCAGGCAAATAAGAGATGGATTAGTCAGRAAAAAAAAAAAAAAGAGTTATTGCATATTTTCGGAGTAATCCTTGAATCTCTTTGAAAGGAAATAGCGAAGCCAGCTTAGAACTTTTAGTCTGTTCAAGGTAAATCTCAGGACTTGTATTACTTTACCTGCTCAAGCAGGTACAATCTGCTGAAGAAAAATCTCTAAGCCATCTTTCAATTGCTGTAAAACATCTATAGAATACACGTCTGAGTGACCAGCCAAAAAAATCTCTTTTCACCATCATTAACACAGCACTCTTCCATTCACCTCTGAAATAACTGGAAAGGGTTTAAAAACGCAATTTGACCATAGTATAAACTGTTGGGAAAATCATGAAGGGCAGGAAAGTTCAGAACCGCTGATCCTACGCTCCTCAAGGGCCAAGAGCATGTGTCCTGCAAAGAGAGGGTGAGGGACCGGAGCTTGTTTAGTCTGGTGAAGAGGAGGCTAATATTTGCCAACTTGAAGAGTGGTTGCAACTTGAAGAGCAGTTGTAAATGTGCCATGGAGACAAATTCTTCTAGGTAAACAACACAACAAAGATCAGAGGCCACAAACTGTGACTTGGGAGGTTCAGGCTGGACATGAGGAAATGGCTTCCCCTTGGAGGTTAGTTTAGCCCTGGGAATAAACCCAGAGAGGTGGGGAAATCTCCATCCTTAGAAGCTGTCTAGACTTGTCTAGACAAAGCCATGACTGACCTCATCCTGCATGGCCAATAGTGAAAGGCTGGACGAGGTGAGCCCCGGAAGTCCCTTCCAGCCAACATTTCTGTGTGTCATTTCAGTGGTGCTTAAGTGGAAGGTATGTGACAGTCAGCATGAGCACTTAGAGAGCTGTTTACTTTTAAACAGATTAAATATGTGATTGTAACTTGTTCATATCATATGGTGCCTAATGGTCTCAGCAATGAAGCAGCATCCCTGCTGCTTTACACACAGAATCATGCTCTGTATCTTCACCCTAAGTTATAATAGTAACTGCTCTCGTCTAACTGCAGTGATAGACCCTTACTCTGAAGCCACTCATTTAGGCAAACTAAATGTGTATTAGGTAGCAGCAGTATTATTGTATAAAAGGTCTACTACTGGAAATAAACCATAGATTATTGTTTCTAATTTTATAATGAGTAAATTCTGGTGAAATAAAGGGAAAATTCTTCTCCAAAGTTAAGTGTCACTGTGTCTTAGTACAAAGAGTATAGAAGGTTCCCTCTTGGGAAGAGTTACGTAGAGATAGAAGAGCATATGGTGATGTTTTCCTACTCCATTTCTAATAGAGCAGCTTACAGAAAGATTTCTTTATTGACCTATGCCTGATGGTAAACAAAGGAGTCATTTTGTTGAAGTACATGCATATTTATAATTAGAAATGTGCTTAAGTACTTTGCTGAATCCAGATTCTTTACATATTAATAACAGTTTGTAAGAAATTAATTCTTCTGCTAATATTTATCTTTGGGGTTTAAGTTTGATATTTATCAGCTACCCCCAAATAAGTTTACTGCACTTGCTCTTCATTATAAATATGCTGAGTTGTTTAGTGACAAGTTTAACAAAAAGAGTACTTAAACTCAAAAATTCAAATGGCAATGTTTTCTTAGACAGTCCATCACTTTCTATTAGTATTTAAGCTACATTTCATCGCYGTGCTGGTTTTGTTGTGCCTTTGCTTTTTGTTAAACTTGTCTCTCCTCTGTCAAACACAAACTACAAAAAGCAGTTTTATTCCAGTATGTGGGCCTTTCCATAGAAGCCAGAGGTCAACAGTGTTTCATAATAATACATTTTAATTTCAGGTTTTCAGTGGTGGCTTCTGGGACAGTTTTTAAAAACTGTTGAGAGTTTAATATGTATTGAACAAGCTCCTGGCTACCTTCTTCATAAGGAAAGGAAAGAGAAAAAGCCAGTTAGATCTCACTTAATTCAGGCAACTGATAAACATTTTATTCACTTTCTGAGGGGCTCAGTTTTGGAAAGACCCACCCACCTGAAGGTGGGGATTTCAGGAAAGGAATGGAAGATTTAGGCCCTATAGGTTTTATTATTGTTAAAACTAAACACCAGGAGAAGATACAAGTATGGTCAATATACAGAGAGTATTTGTCTTCTCTTTAAAGCATGTTAGGAACTTTATTTTCTCACACTTTAATAGTTAGAGGTAGTACTGTCTATACTGTAAGTGTAATTTGTGGCAGCAAAAAAAACAGGCAAMAAAAATGGTTTTAAATGGTTTAAAAGAAAAAAAAAAGACTGTGAAGTTAGGGCGTGTATTCACTAGATTCTTTCCCCTCCTCTGACTCACCACAAGTCTTCTGAAAGTTTTCAGCTATGATATTATTGTTAGATCTATGTATTATGAAGTTGTAAAAGAAATGAACAACAAAAAAGGAACAGAGATAACATTCCGTTTTAGATTTCTTTGGTCAAAACTATGGTGCTACCGTAACATATCACTGCAAAAACAGCCCTGTAATTTATGCTACTGTTATATATACCTACCACTTTTCTTTCAGAGGGTTCCCATGTACAATACAGAAACACAAAAACAAGCAAGGTCTGTAGGAGGAGGCGATATCTTTTATTAGACCATCTGATGCAATTGGAGAAAACATGCAATGAGCTGAAAGGGAATGCGAACTTTTTAAATTAATATCTTTACAGGGCCTTGCAAGACACTCTTCTTAAATATACGAATGATATGAAATCTGCATTGCATCCTTGAAAGTGATTGAGTTGTCCTCTTGACATTTTTGCTCTATCATCTTACTGCAAACGTCTTTTGAGAGGGCAGAGTTATCTGCAGATCATTGTAATGTGGCCAATATTCAGAGCGGATAACTGGTGACATCTGAAGTCTTCCCTCTGCTGTAAGTGCAGACAGCAGCATTGTGTGGCCTGTTCCTTGAGAAGGATTAAGGAAATTGATTGGCCTCTCAATTATGGATCTTAAGGAGAGTGACCTTTTTCTTAGCTGGTTTGGACAGCTTATCACCCTTTGCCAGATTCCTTAGAAAGTGTTTCTCCAGCCTTCCTGCTGTCTTAATCACAACTGCTTCCTTCATTCTGCAGCCTAAGATGCCGTAGGCTGTGCTGTAGTAATGTGCACCCTAAAATAATCCCTGTGCTGAGGTAGTTACCATTCCTCAGAGCTAGCCAGTTAGTCTGCAAGACTTCCCAATAGCCTCAGCTGGTACCACTGTATAGAGCTAGAATCTCTGAACCTTAGGAAATAGTTCTCCTTCAGAGGACTCTGGCAATGTACTGTGCTTTTTTACCATTTTTCACAGTCCTCTGGGTTTGTGTTAATTTTGTTTATGACTGGATAACTGAACACTAAATTTGCAAGGATGAGTGTCCACTGCTGTTGCCTCTTTAAAGCCTGTTCTTGCAGAATCGGGGGATGGATTCAGACTTAGTCTGGCTCTTTCTGGAAATACAATTAACTGAATGACTTTTGAAGGCAAGTAACTTCTATGTGAAGAGAAACTTATGACTAAACTAGTGAACACAATGAAGAGAAGGAAGCTGGGATAATCTGATAGTGTTTTATTGACTTCAGTTACTGACATCCTGAACTATGTATTTTTCTAAAGCAGTCTAGCCTTTCTTTCAGCTCTGTTAGGCTACACATGTTAACCATTTCTTTAAATGATTTCTCAAGACAATGATTATTTCCTATAATATGATATTAATTTTTCAGAAGAATGTCTTCTAGACCACCTTCTTAATAGCAAGCCTTCTTTCTTGGGATCTCAGACTGGCCTTGACTTAACTGAACTTTCTTTGAAGTCACGGAAACCTGCTTCATCTCTATCTGTTGAGTGGTATCTTTGGTAGATATCCCATCCAGGAGAGGTTTAGAGCAGAAGCCTGAAGTCAAGTCCAAAAGGCCTTTAGAGACATTTATAAACCTGTAATAGGGAAAAAGTGATTATGTGGTATAGAATGGAATTCATATTATATGGAATTCATAATTGATTTACAATGCAAGACATACTCTTATATAAATTGAAGACACAGTATTTTGGTTTTTATTGTATATGTCTCCTGGGATTTTTATGGTTTGCAGCAGTTACAGAAGTAATGTTGTAGTTGATAAAATGCTAAAAAAATGCCTTTTCTGTTTCGTCTTGTTTGGCATCCCTTTCAAACAGAAAATGAAAATGCATTCTGTGTTTAATAACTATCTTTGCAAAACCATTTTTCTGGAGCTTTCCTGGAACAAGGGTCACAAATTTATCCAAATTGATGTATTTTTTTTGTCTGTGTAATTCTGTGTTATGAATACGAAAGAAGTACCAGTATTATAGATGAAAATATTGCAGCACTTTTGAAGAGATTTTGCAGAAAGCAGGTAACCTTTATATAAGTAGTCTCTATCTTTGTTTTCTGTGCACTCTTCTTATTGAGAAGTTTTCGATAGCTCATAAATTTGCTATGAAAGAAGAACACAGTGTTAATCCACTGGTGATGCTCTTTCACTTTCTGTGAATATCAGATTAGAAGATACTGAGTTTTAATGAGTTCAGGTAGAGACTTAGAATTTATACAGTGGCTTGTAAGTTTACATTGCCTTCCCTATCTTTTTTGTCAAGCTATCAAAGTGAAAATTATTGCTGTGTAGTTTCTATTGCCGTGGCTCTATAGCCTTTGTTTAGGGTCTTGTATAGACAAGACGTCTATACAGAACGTTGAGAGGAAAACGTGGTCTGATTATGCTTTAATGGTTGATCAAAGGACTTAGGTTTTATGCTCAGCTCTGCTAATAGTTTAATTTTTGTATTTTCTGAATGAAATCCTTGCACCATTGAAATCAAAGTGAATTATAAGAACTGACTGCAAGAAAGCAAGGATTTTACTCCTCTACCTTAGATTCTCCTCCATAAATTCAGCTATTTATTCTCAACCACCACTCCAGCAGGTTGTAAAGTTTGATAAACTGCTTGAAGATCTTGTGGTGATACAAGATGGCTAAACCATCAACTTCTTCAAAATTGATTTTTTATGTTTCTTGTAGAGTTCCTATTCTCAATGCTTATGCAGGTCACTTTAAAATACAAATTATTGCAAGTCAAAATACATTTACTGCAAAATTGTTTGAATTTTCTGACAGACTGTTGCATGACTTAGCAACAGCAGAATTTGCAGGATTCACCTTCTTACTTTTGTTTTCTGGAGCCCTGCTGAGTGATGAAACTGTTGTTTTCAGGGGGCAGCTTCTAAAACCTTTTGTGGGTAGTTATCAGGCCTGCCTTAGAGTTTTCCTAATAAAGAAATGAGTAGACTTAATTCCTGGTGCTGAACTCAATATGTTCTGAATGTGTACTAACTGCATCATGTCAGCCTAACAGTTCTTCAGAATTGCATTGAAGCACAACGTAATTTTGCAGTGTCAGAAAGCCCTTACAGACATAACTGTAGATAGGCTTCACATCTATTTCAGCTATAACATAAAGTACTTTTCAGGAGCAGTTAATCAATTGAAGTAAAGGCTCGCCCAACAGTATTAGAAACAAATTTACCATTTCTAAGGTTTTTTTGTCATAAGCCTTTCACGTTGGGGAAATAGTCTCAGGTTATCAGTGAATAAATGCCAAATCTATCTGTAACTATTTTAAAGCTGATCTCTTTCTAAGAGTTAAGGATTACTTGCTGGTGAAGTTTGGGAAAGGCATATAAAACAAAAAAGGTTCCTAAGACTTGAATCGGGTATTATATCTTGTTGTGGTATATTTGTCCCTGCCTTGAACTGCATGCATTTCAATACCCACAGGTTTGTGGCTGGTCATAACTGTGCGTAGTTGGATTTTACAACAGTACCTGTTACAGCTTTCATATTCATGACCTGTGTTTTAAAGAATACTTATGCTTGAGTAGTTGAGTTTGCAAAAGGAAAACTGCCTGCATATTTAATTAATTGCCTACTTATGAATTGTAATTGAGTCAGTTAAACCTTATGTTTCAGTAAGAAGGTTCCAAAGATTAAATGGTTCTGTTTATGAAATATAGTGGAGTTGTATGGATTGAATTCAAAATTTATTTAAGAATTGTTTTCATAATAATTTTCCTAATTTTCACCACATACATTCCTCTCTCTTTTTTTATTTTTTTATTCCAGAATCGTATGGAAGAAAGCAAAGCACTCTTTAGGACAATTATCACATATCCATGGTTCCAGAATTCTTCAGTCATTCTGTTCTTAAATAAAAAAGATCTCTTAGAGGAGAAAATTATGTACTCCCATCTAGTTGATTATTTCCCAGAGTATGATGGTGAGTATATTGCCACCAGAGCTCATGCTCCATTTACACTGCTGTAATGACAGAATGTAATAGCTTTGTCCAAATGGTAGGCAGACAGATCCTTCAGTATATTTCACTTAAAACAACAACAAAAAAGGTGTTTCATTCGTATTAGGCTTAGAGGTTCTCAGGACAAAGATTATCACCCACTGTTTGCATATTCATTGCAAATATATGCTTAGTACATCAGATGATTGGTTTGTAGTTTAGTGGTTTGCTGGTCTTTTTTTTTTAGATAAATTATATGAAAAGGAAAAACTAATCAAAAATAGCAATTTTTAATAATCCAAATTTTAAAAATGTGATGGAAGTCTTGTGGGACTTTTTTGGTTGTTAGGATTTCATTTTATTCCTTTATTAATTGCGAATGGGATGACAGTACCTTTCATGAAAAATTGTTGATCCTAGATAAATATTATCATACTAGCAGTGGACTGCATTTTGTCCTTGTTCATAAGTTGGGCTTGATAAAGTAATTAAAACTAGGAGTGAGATTTTGAACAGAAGTATAAAAGCTAAAAATAAATAAAAATGCATTTCTCGTTTTTACACATTGTCTTACATACTCTTATTTTTTCTTGAAGTTTTGTTTTGTGGCTGGATGGCTGAAGAGAAGTGTCATAAGTTCCCTGTGGCATGCAGAGAAACCAGTATCACTCCTCCCACCCTTTCATTATACCATTTTTATTTTGTTTCCTATATTTTAATTTTGTCACTTATGTGAAGTTTAATGTGCTTGTCCCAGAAAACATTATGTGGATCACATCACTGTTTCTAAGGAAACTGTACTTTCAGAAAGTTCTCCTGAGGTGAAATGTTAAGTATTTTAAGGTAACTGAGTAGAGTCTTTGGTAACAGAGAGAGAAAAATCTTAAATTCAAATAATAAGAAGATTGAAGAACTAAATATCCCTAAATTTTAAAAAAATAAAATCTCTTATGCCCCACCGGGGGGTGAACAGCAAATTTGAAAGCTGCAGAAAAGATTAAATCTCTAATTTTCAAAAATGGAGAGTAATAATAGAAAAAGTTACAGCTTTTTTCCTGTTTGAGAGAAAGGAATCTGTTCACAGTGAACAGCCCGCAGGACCAAACCATACTTATTTATCCGTCAGTGTGAGGTTAGTTTGACAGTGCTATACAGAAGACAACTGGCAGGTGAATAGAAAATATTCATGTCCTTTCAAGCTTATTTCATGTGACAGGTGTCCTACATGACGTCCTGAAGGTGTGAAAATTTTACAGGCGCCTCTCTATTTTCATCACTCAAGTGGAGATACACTTGTGTTAAATGCTTGTCTGCAAAAAACAGACAAAATTCAACCAGTCAGCTCAGAGAAATCCTCTTCCTCCTGTCCTTTGCCACTGTTTGGGGGGGAAAAAGAAGGCTTCGGACCAGCAGGGTGGTTGGAGTCAAGACCTGAAAGTCTTCAAGTGTCTTTGACTCTAATTCTGCCCGTCTTGCTGGACTGAAGGCCATAGACATGGTTAGAGTTTGGTTGAATTTCTTCGGGTGGCCAGGTGGGCTTACATAGCCCGTGGCTCACCTGTGTCACTGTGTGGTCCCCCCCACTGTTCCAGCGCCCTGTTTGAGGACCTCGGTGGGGGTCAGATTTGGGGAACTGATCAGAATTAGGTATTTTTCAGCCGCATCGTTTCTCTCTTGCCGTTTCCTGTGTGGTAGCACAATGAAGAAGATAGAGTAGGGGTGAGAACCACTAGCCAGGGATGGCAAATGGGACTGATTAAACTAAGCAAAGCAGCTCTGCTGCACAGCATGTCATAATAGCTTTGGATGAGGGAGGAAGACTGCGCGATGATCAGAGTATCGCATGAAGGTGTCCTTTCATCACTAGTACTAGAAAACCAACTGGGACTGGAATGAAGAACTGGGAGAGGGAGAGAGGCAAAGACGGAGGGGGCCACACTTAGGAGGACAACAAAAAGACCAATCCACTGAAGCACACTCCTCTCCAGAGTCTCCAATGAAAATGGATACGCTCACCAAACTATCCAAGCCAAATTGTAGTACTTTTTTACATTGAACTTGACAGTATTGTGTAGGTGGACCCTTTGAAGACTGCTAAATAGGGAGCAATCGACATCAAACCTACTGGTCACCATGTTAAGTCATAACCACTTTAAATTGTAAATCTAACATGGACTCATGAGAGTTGTGCTCAGTGGCACAGAGTCTAGTTGGAGGCCTGTAGCTAGCGGTGTCCCCCAGGGGTCAGTCCTGGGTCCAGTCTTGTTCAACTTCTTCGTCAATGACCTGGATGAAGG
>NW_020448464.1:902657-963797 GCF_003343035.1 Apteryx rowi | reverse complement strand
GGTGGCAAACCTCCTTTTTAACCTCAATTTTACATACTTCAGCTCCATTCAAACAAAAATTTAAATTACATGATAATCAGCAGAGCTGTTATTAGGTAAGAAAATGGGGATACAGGCAGTGATGCAGTGAATTTTGAGATGGAGACAGCCCTAACTAATTCTAGTCTGTAAAACTGTTTAACAAAATTCTAGAAAGTTGATGAAAACAGTAAATGACTTATTTTGAAGAAATTGTTAACAGTCTTTGAAAGTTGTAACACTCTCCTTGAGAAATATTGCAAATTTATTAAAAGTAGAAAAAACACTAGTGAAATTCAGCATTTCTGCTGTTTCTGTAGAATCTGGGTGACCAGGCCAAAGGCTGGAACCTGTTTGTGTTTAGAAGCTGTAAAAATTGTGAACAATAGGTAGTGCTGCCTCAGAGAGGTTATGATCTGTCTCCATGCTCTTCTCTACGTCTCAGCAGATGTAGTCGGTTTATATGTGTGTTTGTATGTGCATATGTATGGGTATGTCAGTGTGCATACACCACTATATTGCAGAATCATCTCCCCCCCTCCACAAAGATTTGCAACAGATGGATACCAGAAAGCATGTGATTTCTCTTTTGTGCCTCCTGTGCTAGCTAATTTTTGCAGCCTTATCCAAATTAGGAATGTTAGCAATTGTAAGGTTTAAGTATTAAAAATAAGTTTTATTATGCAATTACTGAAAGATTGGAGGTCAGCATGTGCTCACCTAAGAAAATAATTTCATAACTACTAAAGGATAGAACTCTGTAACAGCTGAGCACTGGTATTTATATGGCTACGTAACAAGATCAGGACTAATGAGATAGGAGCAGGAGGAGGCACAGCAAAAAGTGCCACATACATGTCGTGCAGAAATTATGTTCCAGAAATGGGAGGGCAGGAGGATAATGGCCTATGAAAATTGCACTGGATCAGTGGAGCAGAACTGCAGCACAAGAAAACAACAGCTTGTGGCTAATGTTCCTGCTTCCACACTGCTCTTTCGGCTGTGAGCATGAATGAATCCTTACTCTGCTAGATCAGAAGTTGTTATATTGCCTGCTGTCTCATGTAAAGCTGAACATGCGGTTTGGTTACATAGACTCTGTGTCCTTCTGAGAATTACAGCCTTAATTTAGATCTAATAGGATCGTTATCATATGTAATTTAGATAATAATGGATTTGTTAGAACATTAACTTTCTGCAATTGAATAGCTTCAACTAGAGAGCATGTGTATTTTATTATCACTAAAGTAAGTGAAGTTCTATTGATGACAGTGTCAGACCAGTTTAGGATGTACTTTATTATGCTACCTATTAAAATCCTCATAAAATTAGTAATGTTGCAGTGCTAAAAGAATTTTCTTCTTGGTGTAGACTGAAAATTGGTCAGTCCTCAAAATTTAAAAGATTTATTGATATAAAGTAACTAATTCTTCTGTTACTCATTTTGTGTGGTTATAGATCATCCATTTCATCTCTCCATTTTAAACATTATAAGGGGTAATCAGCAGGAGAAGAGTAGCTCTGACATGATCAACTTCTGGAATTTCCTTCCATTTTTGTTTTTAATAGTTCCTACTGGGAATAAAATAGCCAGTGAATGGTAGTATATATTAATAAAAAAATTTTCCTTTCTTCTCTTTTCTGCTTGAAAATTTCCCCTGTTGAAGAAGCTCAAATAGTGAACTGACTTAAAGAAAACTGACTTTCTCTTCTTCATTATCAGGACCACAAAGGGATGCACAAGCGGCACGAGAGTTCATCTTGAAGATGTTCGTAGACCTGAATCCAGACAGTGACAAAATTATCTACTCCCACTTCACATGTGCTACAGACACAGAGAATATCCGCTTCGTCTTTGCTGCTGTCAAGGACACAATCCTACAGTTAAACCTGAAGGAGTACAACCTGGTCTAACTGTGCCTAGGAAGCCCTCCAAGACCACCTTTGTGTGATTGAAGATATACAAGAGGGACTGTATTATCTGTGAAAACAATTTGCATAATACTAATTTATTGCCGGCCTGGACTCTGTGAATGTCCACAGAGTTTGTAGTTAATATTATGATTTTATTTAAACTATATGGAGGAAAAACAAAAGATGCTGAAGTACATTCACAGCACATTTCCTCATTTTTTAGGCAAAACCTTGTGACTCGATGTGTTTTAAATTCTCAGTCGTACACTCACAAAGGATAGCAGTTTTTTGCTATTGAAGCAAAATCAAGCTGGTTTCCTCTTTCCCTGACCCTTTCTCTCTCCCTCCTTCCTCTCCTTTCTTATCTTTTTAAAGGTACAATGGCCTTTTTTTTCCCAGTTGCATTCCTTGGTAAAATATTTTTTGTTGAGTGATTTGGTCAGGAAAATACTATTATCAGAATTTAAGACATCAGACATTCTAATATTACAGTGTGTACTTTCTCTGAAGGATCAAAAGTATTGATACTGTGATTTTTAAATTCTTGACATGGGTGTTTTCATTCTGTCTTCACTTTTGGGGCTAGAATATTTGCGATTGCAAAATAAAATTACAGTCGTGTATGGATTTAAAGTTTAACCATACTGTCGCAGGACGGAAGGATGCACAGAAGACAGTAATGAAATAATTAAGACACAAACCTGGGATGTACGTGGAATATGATAGAATCTCTTTTTAATTGCCATGTGCCATTTTTTTCTCTTTTCTTTTACTCACTTATGCCAAACAAAAATGTCATAGACACTACATTTTCCCCAGTGGCTGCAGCCTGAAACAGTGTTTTTTTTTTCAGTTGTGTGGGCTTTTCTTTAAGTTAGAGCTTTTTTAAGTGTTTTTTTCCACAGTAGAAGAATTATTTTTATTGTATAAAACTAATGTTGCCAAATCTGGCTTTTTATAAAACTGATATTCTTGAAATATAAGATACTGATTAAAATGCCAAATTGATGGATTGGGAACTGACCTGATTGAGTCAACTGCCAAATGATAAACAAACATAGTTTCAGCTCATATGTTCCCTTTTTTAGAAGGTGTTCCATTTTCTAATGCCAAAAACAACAGTGTGAGTGAATATGCTACTAGGTGCACCATGCACATGCATATGGTCTACTAATTTAAAGACAGTTTAACTCTCTCCTTATGTCAGAGATGGCATGAGATTGCATAGAATGTTTTCTGTAATAATATCAAGGCACCTTTAGTTGCACAACGTAAACTTATTAATGAGTGATCATATTCAGGAACCTTTCTCGATAAGGTTGCTTGTTAACTGATTCACAGACATTTGATAGGCTTTGCGCAAAATAGCCTCTCTCAATGTTCTTTAGAAAGATTTATTAATGTAAATGGAACAGTGAGAAAAAAATCACTCTTGAAATTTAAATGTGCAATTTTTTAACAACAAAAATACAGCACACATTGATGAGCCTTTATTCTGCAGCTTAGGTTGAAAGAAGGTGTTTTTTGACCATATACGTGCTTGCTAGCAAGCTACAGAGAACTTAGAGGTCAGACATGTAATTGGATTTATTATCTGCGATGCCAAGTAGCACTAGCGTGCACTTAACACAGAAATTGCTGCCTCATAGCAGCAGAGAGGAGGTGGAAAAAAGAATGGCTTATTAGTGGAGTACCAAAGTTACCAATAAATACTAATGAGGCGTTTTTCATCCTTAGCCCTCCCAACTCCAAAACAACAATAATAAGAACAGTTGCTATTTTTTGCTCCCTTATAAAACACCTTGTAATTTAAAACTGGTTGTAGGTATAGTGCAATTATGAATGCTATAATCATTGTACATACATCTATATATATATATATATGGCAGCATCCATATTGGCTTTGTAATCATTAATTTTTGGCAAATTGAATGTGCTGTATTGATATGTATCTATGTAATTGTATTGTATGTCTTATAGCTAATTCACATTTTAAATAATGTTATTTTATTTACTTTTTTAAGAGAGAAGAATGTAAATTTTGTCAGTTTATTTCTGACTAGGGATTTGTTGTTGTTTTTATTTACAAAACAAAAAGACTTACTATAGTACATAGCGGTACTAGCATCGTGCTGTATAAAATCATTTGCACATTCCTGAGTAGAAGTAAATCTGAGACACCCAGAGGACCTTCACATTCAAAACAATGTTTAAATCTTGTCAGGGCTTTACACAGATGTAGAAACTGGTTTTGTTAGAACTTATGCCATTATATCTAGGATTGGAACATAAGCTCTTAAATGTAAACTTAATTTGTATTTGGCAGATTCACATTAGGTTAATTTTACCTTTCTAATAGCCTTTTTCAGAAAAGTGAATTCAGAGACATTTCAAACCATTGTGCATAAGTACTAATGGGTATGTTTCCCTAAAAATACCGTGAAGAAATACAGAACATCAGATCAGTTAAACAGTACTTCAGAAACCATAGATCTAACAACAACAACAAAAAAGTCACTAGCATTAACAGTTTTAAGGAGTCAGAGCATTTTATTTAATAAAGCTAAAGCAGGTAGATGTAGGTTATAAGAAGTGACACTGACATTCTAAGTAGGTGATCAGAACAGTTAGTCTTGTTATATATGGCATTATAAAATTGGTCCTGATCTTGCTATAAACACAACGGAGCTTCTGTTTCCACTGTTGACTCTGGGGTGTGTGACAATATCCCTTCTTTTAACCCAGGAATAGATTGGCCACCTTGGATTTAGTGTTATAAATAGAACTGTAACAAAAAGAAAGGAAAGAAAAAACAAAGATGCCAGTGGTATCTAACAACGGTTTGGGGGTTTTTTGATTTTGTTTTGTTACGGGATATTGGGGGTGGGGGGAGGAAATGTGGTTTTACGTTTTGTATGAAAACAAAACAAAAGTTTACTCATGCTTTATAGTTATATTGTGGTTGCAAAAGTTTTCAAGAGTGTGTGCCACTGGGCTACTTCTGGTATATTTTAGGTAAGTTGAACCTGTGGCAWTGTTTAGATCATTCGAGCATGTTCTGAAAAAAAAAAAAGTATTCAGCATGCCAAGGCAAGCTTTACATGAATCACCTAACACAGCATTGCAGTGTGACAGTTTACAAAAACATTTCCTTTTTAAATGACACAGCTGTTCCCACTTGCAATATATTATTTTGTTGTTGTCGTTGTCGTTGTCGTTGTCGTCGTCGTTGTTGTTTTAATTGGTGGTTTCTTCTATGCCTTATAGTGCTCGAGTCCAGAAATTTGTGCCTCTAACATGAAGCTGAAGGCAAAAACAACAAGACAGAAACCCTTTTAATTTTGCCAAAATTATATGATTTCATTGAATGTCATAAATGGGGGAGGAGGGAAGGAAAACGTCTTGGGAATCTGTGTATTCTAGGTGTTCACTAGCACAAGAAAGCTGTAATGTGTGTTTTACAGAAACCTTAAACTTGCCTTTTTCACAAATTAACTGGCACTGTCCTGACATACATAGGATGATGCAGCTATAAGGGCAGTTTACTTTTTATAATTCAGACTCTTTTGATTGTCAAAGTGTATGAACTGTAATTTTTAATCATACTGCCACATGATTGTGAATCACTTTTTTAAGTTAGAAAGTGAAGAAGAGACTTTTTATGCTGGATATCAGTCAGAATTGACTGTATGATTTGCAAAAACTTTAAATGGGGGGAAAAGGGCTGCATATAAAGACATTGCTAGACTCCCAGCCTTTGGTTGTAAGGTGCAAAAGACTTTCAGATTACTCAACCTAATGACCCTTCCCTTGTGATGCATTCTTCACAAAAGAATGAAATAATAGGAGAAAATAAAGACATGTTAACCCACATAAAAAAATTAAATTTACCCAAATAATTTATTACATGTGCTGCTGTTCTTGGAGCTCTGTGCATGGTTATCCTGCACACTATTATGTTTAGTAAACTAATGAAGTGTGCACAGTATATTAACAAGGCCTACAAATGACCTACCTCTAATTAAGAAATGAATAAAGTAAATATGTTTTGGAGATACATCATGAAGTTAGAATTAAAATGACCTGTTGTCAGTGATTAACTACTGTATTTTAGACATAAATGCTTTTGTAAATACAGTCTCTTTTTTTTGACATAAACTATAAATTCTAATATTTAGTATGCATTAAACAACTAAGGTCATCTGTCCCTGTCCAATTTTTTGTAGTAGAGATTTTGCAAAACCATATGTTTTAGTTTGGTAAGAGGAACCACTGAATCTTCTCTTCTTTTTGGCTTTTATTTACTCATAATATTTTGAGTTGTGTCAGTCAAAAAAGAAACATTTTCATGTAATTCATCACCCATTGAGGCTCATTATTTAGCTAGCTAAAGGGATTTTACTATAACTTTCACTCACRCTTTTTCACGGTAGCCATGCTGCAGAGAAGGGAGGAAGGAACAGAGGAGTTATTTGGGCAAAGTTGATATTGAAGGTAGTGTCAAAAATACAACATAAAAGCCAGATCAAACTTACTGTAAAGCTGGTTTTTTTTCTCTCTCAAAAGATAGTCTAAGCTGAAGTCTGTTGCTGGATTCCTCATTTACCATGCTGCAGGAAATCCTTACTTGACCAATATATTTAGGGGGGTTGTCAGATACATTTTTAAACTTGCAGTATTTAAAAAATAAAGATCATATTTGCTGTTCTTAAAATGTCATTTAAATGCATGTATTGTCTGTTGTTTCGGGACATAAGTAGTTTTTGGGAAAAAAAAATGTATAAATACTGCCCCTCAAAAATCTTGCTGGTTAAAAATACAGTATTTTTGGCCATAACTTTGTACTATAGTATCTTCATTCCTTGAAGTTGTAACTTTTCTGAAATATATTTGGACTTATTGCTCTCCCAGAACATTTCTTGCTATGACAAATATTGGATAGATATTTTATTCCAGTGATTACTTTTTTAATTATACATACTCTGTCCTCATTGCCCAAATATCAAAATTTCCTGAATATTACAGTGAGAAAGTTCAGAGCATTTTGGGTTCAGTACAGTGGAGGCTGTCATTTGACAGTATTACTAAAGATTTTTTGACTTGTGTACAACAAACCAGAACCGTGGGGGAAAAGAAATAATAATTGATGTGTCAGAAAACTTTCGGGATCTGTAGACTGTTAGGTGAATTTCTTAAGTGTTTTGGTGGATTGCAGCAGTACTGCAAGAACAGACTGTTTCTGTGGCCTTTTTTTTTTTTTTTTTTTTTGGCCTAAGTGATGGTAGGAATAGCAGATGCCTACGTGCTGCTTTTCAGGAGTCTGGCTCGTATTTGAATAATAATCAGTGGATCTCACATCTTCATTACTGAAGAAATAGAATTTCAGGCCACTTTCAAAAATTAGTTTCTTCTCCTTTATGTGACTGCAACAGTTTAAATAAGATTCTTGGAATCCAAATAATTTGCCTAAGTAAGGACTTCAGTGAATTGCTAATGATTTTTCTTTCCTGTTGCACCATGTGAGGGAGAGGAATCAGTGAGGAAGGATTTATTTTACCTTTATGTCTCACGGAGGATAACATCAACAAAAATACAGTGCAAGCTGTGATATTTAGATATGTGAAATAGATATAGGAACTGTATCTGTGTGATAAATTATGCACAGTCGTGATAAAAACTTACATCACATGCTATGATCATATCACCCAATTGCCAAGCCGTTATGTACTACACCATCCCAAGCAGCTAGGAAGTTCAGACTATTTGTAGAGCAAGAAAGCTTTGTCTGCTGCTGAACACCCGGTTGCCAGCCCTTCAGCAACACTCCTGATTTCAGCGGCAGGGAAGTCACGCACGGCAGCTGACCCAGTCCAGTTGGTAGCTCACTGCTGCCAAAAGCAGCCCTCCTGTTGTTCCTCCTCAGTCGCCGAGTCTCAGCTGCGCGGTGCTTCCCCTCTCCCTGGTGTCACCTCAGGCCTGAGCCAAGGAACTGAGGGGAAAAAACACTCCTTTTTCACTCTTCTTGTATGGCTGGTTTAATAGCCTAATTATCAGGGTTTTGGCTAATCAGTGGTTCAGACAAGTGCCAAGCTGACTAAAGGGAAGAGGCAGGCTTAGCAGTTATGAAAAAGGGAGTAAGACTTCTTTTAAAACCTAATCATGAAATTTCTAGGAGCACAGTGAATGGTATCTAAACTCTTCATCTGATGTACTTCATGTGCTGTTGGATATTCTGGCTTGGGAGGATTGCCCTTTTCACTTTGAAAGGTTTTTATTTCATTTTTTATTTAGAAGAAAAAATGGTAGGACAAGGACACTCTTTTCTGTTCCCCTTTAAGAATGACATGTAAATATGGACTAAACCCAACTGTAGTCAGACTGAAGCCAACAACTCATACTTGGTTTTAGGAATGGAGATATATAAAAATTGGATTTTTATTCATCATGCAGAAAAAAAATTAGTTCCTGTGCATTTCCAGTAAGATCATAACAAGAAAAAAAAAAGTCTGCCTTCTGGAGATACTAAAACTCCCATGGCACTCTGCGTGACATTCAAGGTTTACTATATCCTTGTCCAAAGCACTCCTTCCTTCTCCCATCACATTTGTCTATCACACTGATTAATTGCTTCCTGCCATCTAAGGAGCACAATTTTACAGTACTGCTTTATGTACATACTTTCTGGAATCTTTCTGATCCTTCTTAATTAAGTGGTTTTCTAAAACTGAACAACTGATGAAGTGCAACAGCGAAGCTGAACAGTAAAGACGACCAGCACTTTTTGCTTATTCTTCTTTTGTCTTCCTGCTACCATTTTGTTCTGATTATTTTTCAATATCTTTCCTTTATTCTCTTGGTCATAAAGAGGAGGTTGCTTGGCATGCCAGATTCAGTTCTGGTACTGATTACAGAATTAAACATACTGGCTAAATTAAAGATCAGTTGTGAATAATAATAATAGGATCAGAAAGTTCCTGTAATTGGGGGCAGATCCAATTAACTGTTTGGACATGGTCTTCAGAAAACAAAACTACTATAACAATATAGTTAAAATACAGTCCACTAAAGGATACAGTGGGCTAATGTAGGCCAAAATGGGCCAAAATTACCCATTTTAATATATGTCATTTTGCACTGTTAATAGAGAATTGTATTTGCCAAAATGTTACTGCAAATTTGCTTTTTTTTTTTACAGTCCTGTATGAGGTAATTAATTCAATGATCAAAGACTGGCACTCAACTGAAGAGATGCATTTAATTCAACAATAAGTTCAAATGTATTCTTGCAGAAATAACATTACATAAAATTACTTTCTATGATGCTAACAAAAAAGATGACTTGCATGCAGAAAATATTTAAGATATTGCACTTTTATACATTTATTATAAAGAAAAATCACTCTCCCCAAAAAATAAAATTCCATGTATCTCAAGATGAATGAAGCATTTGGAGTCTCTTAACAATTTTCAGTTAAATGTGCACACAAAGTTTGATTAACTGTTGTATTCTAGAGGCAAATAATTGGTTATCATTGCTGTAAAATATGTGTTTCATTCTAACTGCTAGTTTTGGAAAGATGGAATAACACTGTGTAGCAGTACCTTGATTCCTACTTTTCTCAGCATGTCTTAGGAGAAAATGGGGAGCAAACAGTTATTGATAAAACCTGATTTATTTTAGGTTAAGAAAATGACTGCAATGTGGAATCCATCATTAAGGGTTTTTTCACATAGCCTGGAACTTCAGTTTTGTCTGAACTTACCTAAGCTAAGCAACCTGAGCATTATTGTGGGGCAAAAGGCCAGATATATACTTAATCAAACTGGATATTTCCCTTACCTAATAATCTTTTGCTGTAACACATAAATCAATAATACCACTATACCTTAGCTTATGGAACTATTCCTCTTGAATTGCAACAGGCTACTGTGGTACTAAGACAAAAAAAGTCAATTTTCCTCATCTTATGTACATCGTCAAAAAATTCAAATTCTTTACCAGCTGTCAGATGTGTTCAAATTATGTTGTGACTAATATCTGTAAAAACAGCTTGATTGTTTTTCAGTAATATTTAATATGGTCTGGATATTGTTTGTAGGAAGGTGTAGAAATGGTGGCACAAGTGGAAGATTTTTGTGGCTACAGATTAAACAATTCTTTTGATATATATTCATATTCATACATGTTGATTTCATTTCTGCTAATATGAAACAAAGCAACTCCAGTGAATATAGTAAGATGTAATTCCATTTAAAACCAAAATAGCAAAATATTATATAGCTCCAGAAGATGAACACCTCAAGTCATCCTAGATTGCGATGTTAGTGTAAATAAGCACAGCAAACTTCAAAAGTAGAGAAAAGCTTAAGTAAACTGAATGATGACTTGTGCATAGTTTAGCTGAGTGTGTACCTGTTCGAGTTTAACAAAAATCACAACTGGGCGTGAGATACTTTGTAAGCATATCTCTCAGAGGGTCCTTTACACATTCCTGTCTCATCTGCCACAAAAGATACAAGAGTAAGGCAGATTAAAAGCTTTCTTCCTTACTCTAATGGTCTGTGAGAGTTCAATAACCTGTGCTATTGCAGAGTATGCAGAGCAGCAGCTCCAGAGGGCAGTGGAGGGGATGAGCAGGAGGCTGCGAGGCATGGATGGCTCGTCTGGCATCCTCAGACACATAGAGAAACTGATCCCACCAGCTGACCTGCAAAATATGCATAATTCCATTATTTGGTATGTCTCAACATGAGAAAATGTTTTTGCGACTTCAGTAGCTTAGCTGATCATCTTTTTAATTCTTCACTCTTCAATCATTCTGATGAAAATAGGAAAGAATTAGGATTGTCCTAGGCTTGGCTATAAACCCAAAAGCAAATTCCTCTCCCCAACCCCCCAACACATAATATGAATTGATCTGATTCTAGAGAGCCACAGATCTGTCCTTTATTTACTCTTTATTGCACAGCAAGCAAAAAGACCAGTCTCCACCATCAGATATTTAATGAAATGGCAGACATGTCAGCTGTTCCAGACTTCATTTTCTGCAGTCTATTCATGTTCTTTTAGTCTTTGCTTTCAATAATTCTGTGCCCAAAACACTTCAACAGAATGAAAATAGATTGCTTCTCTCCCTGGAAGTCTCTGAGTAAAAATTTGACTCCATTGAAATCCATGAAAACAGAGCTTCTTGGCAGAGGAGGCTTTGGTTAGAGCTGGTCACCTGAAATTTCCTAGTATTTACTTGCCCGTTTAAGTCCTATAAGAAAGACAGGTTGAAGCATTAGTGAAAAGAAAGTGTGCATAACCAACATTGATACAATTCTATCTTGAGTAGACTGACTCAGGGCTACGTGGCATTACTTAAAATGCTAGTAATGACTTGGAAAATCCTACATGGTGCACTTCTGTTGCTGTGACGTTCTGTGCCTCCTGTGAACCCAGATTCCCAAAGGGTGGAAATTTTAACAGAAAGTCCAAGGGTGGGATGACTGTTCCTTCAGAGCAAGAGGAGTTCTGCTGTTCTTTAAGTGGAACAGAATTTCCCTACCACAGAGATACCTTATTTACTTTCTCTTTTTTTCCTTTCTCTCATTTTCCTAAAAAAAATGCCTCCAAGGGAATCAAGAGGGCTAATAATTCTAATAACCCACATTCCAGACAATAGTTTTCAGTAGTCTCATTTGAGCCTACAGGACACAAACAAGATATGAATACAACCACTGATTGTGGATTATTGATTTTGACCTTGTAATGATGTTATCCAGCCTGTAACATCTAGTGAGACTAAGTATGTAGAAATTCCTTGCTTTTTAGGACGATGACATTACTAATACTCTAAAAAGTGATTTCAAGTCAATTTCTAAATTGGACAGAGAAAAAGTAATTACATGGCCATTGATGAGACATTGACATTAATGGTGTACTGAGATCTAGTGTGAGAGCGACCAGGAGACTAGACTGTGAATTATCTGTACATTGATGGAACTGATATGGGGGGAGGGGGCTTTCTTTTTGTGGAAAACTAATTTGGTAGCTACTCATTCTTTGGCTAAAAGTACACTGAGGAAATAGGAATGTCTATATCATCGTACCACTTAGACAATGAAAATTCTTTTGAGAATACCTAAAGGTAAAATGCGAGGCTTTTTGATAAGAGAGGAAGTGAGGCTCATCTTGAGGCTGTCAGTAAATAAAACACATTCAAAATTTATCCATACAACCATATACCAGCTAACCATAAATGCAGGGAAATGGCATATATAAATAATGACATAAAGAATTTCACACAAGACCAATTCCAAGCCATGCAATTTTACATCTTTCATCAGAGACAGGTACAAACACTTTTAAATATATTTAAGTACATATACATTGCTATAAGTTTATTTAAGGATGGTTTTTTACAAGTAGATAGAGTCTGAGTTCCTTTGGCTTTTTTAGTGGCTGATAATTACATTCTTTGTCCCTGGAGTCAGATAGCAATTTTCTACCTTGTAAATTCTGAGTATCTTTGAAGGAAATTAGGTTTCACATACTATGATGATGATGATAATATTCCAGATGTTAAGCTACTCTGCAGTCAAGAGATAGGAAGTACCTTGTGAACATATAAAAATAGAAATAGTAGCAGTCAAGGAACATTCTTATATCTCAGATTTTTTTATATATATCTTATCATTTCTTTGGGGATTTAAAAGGCTCAGTTGTCCTTTTCAACATCTTTTAGTGCTTACACTATGTGTATTGATTTTTAACTTTATAGAACCATACTGAATGAGGTTGGAAGCAGCTGATCAATCTGCTTTTGTTTTAAGCAATTTATCATATATTCATTAACATTTACTACATAATTGCTTTTGCATTCAAAGAAAAGTTTTATTATTCAGAGTGGGGATTATTCATCCACCAAGAAAATAAAAAGGATATTGTTCTTTTATAGCCTATGTTCCAGCACAGCAAACACTGTGACAGTGAATATTGTAGAGATAAAAACGCACATGCACACGGGCACACACACACACACACACACACACCTGTGACAGATTCTAGAAGTCTGTGTATAATTCTCATGCATGAAAATTTCCCATTGGGCAGTCCAGTAAGTCCCTGACTTAAATGTTGGGTACAGGGCCACAGCGTATCATATTCAGAAGAACAAAACAAAAAATACATCTGTAATTTTGTGTTGAATTTCCATTCTCTCTAGATGAGTTGAAACAGCTTGTTGATTGTTTGAGCCAATTAAATTGTCTACAATTTGCATTTATAACTTGCATTTTAGTAACGTTATTTTTAGTCAGTACTGGAATTCTGTTGCACAAGTGCTTTGACACTGGCTTAAACCAACCCTCACTGCTGCTTAATGTTGAGATGAGCACCAGTTTTGGCCCAAAGGGAGCCAGTGGAGAACATTACTGTTGTAGGATTAGCTGTGGCCCTCTCAAGAGCAGCTGTTGATCTTGGACCTTCACTTCCCTCTTTGCTGGGGCAGAAATCTAACCATCTAGTCCCAAATACAGAATTTGAGGGCTGTAGTTCATTGAGATTATCCCAGGAGTCTGGAGGTAATACTAGCAGATTTGCTACAATTTCACAGTGAGTGAATCAGTAAGCAGATAGCTTTACTGAAGTGCAGTCCATTTTATTTAATATAAACATATTGCAGAGAAAACATGTTGTAAAACCATAAACAGCATACACACCTGCTAATCTGTCATCCACAAATGAGCCTGACAAGAGCTGTATGTAACAGACTCCTCATAAGAAAGATTTTTAGCAGTTTATATTTACCAAATTCCAATACCAAAGATATTTTCTAATTTCTGCCAGGACTGTGTGAACGTCTTTGTTGTGGATGAATGTTCCTACTTTAAATATCAAGACAACTGAGTGCTTATGAAAAGTAAATGAAACATGCTGTTATGGAGGTTATTTCAGACTTCCTCTCATCTCTGGTAATTTTTTCACAAATAGAGCTTCTCAGTGGGCACAACTTAAATGTTATGTCAGTTTAAAATCTCACCATGAGGTTGCAAGTTAATGATCTGTCAGTTACTTTTCCAAACAAAACTGAAGGCCTTCTGCTACCAGTATGATGGGATATTATGTCAGAAATACAGAGAAGGATGTTGTCATGACAGAAACATTAATTATAACAACAAACAAGGATGCTAAAGAGTTAGACTTTAACGAAGTAGCTATTCTCATAAGTAAACAGGTCAAGTATGGTTTTTTGTAAACTTCGCGATAAATATTTTGACCAAATTTGCATTTTAAAAAAGGAAAACCCATTTTATCTGTTGTTATAAGGACAGAATACTAAAAGCCTATATATTGTAATTGATCTAGAGCATCATTCATGTCAGAGACCTTGTCCTTTGTGCAATCATCCTTGCATACTTTTTGACAGCATGTGCTGGAGTCTTCTGAAAATGATTGGTAGATTAAACATTCCCATTGAGAATCATCCTGCTAAAATTGTTTTATTTAAGATAATTTTTCTACTTCTTTGTTTCCTTAGTTCCTAAAAGTTATACTTCCTCACAAGGTCTCATTTTGAGGTTTCTTAGACTGCAGAAATCTCTTATCTATATGTCAGATGATTAATCACACATCGAAAGGTTAAAATTGATGACTGGTATCCTGATAATGAGACTGTTAAGATGGTTCCCTGCCAGTGACTGGAACATGCACTCCAGCACTTCAGATCAGTACATCAGTAACCCTGCTAAAGAATATCTTTATTTTGAACATCTGCATATCATCTAATACTACTCTCACACACTGCAGTTGCATATGATACAGAAGTTCCTGGTTGGTATCTGCTTTGAGGGACACTGAAAACCTACCTTCACATAATTATCCCTATGGGAGAGGTGATTCCTGGAGTTGCTCAGCATGAATATATGTGTGGACTACTGTATGAGAAAGAAAAATGGTAATTTGCCAATAACCACAGATCTTCAGGATATGAAGAACATATGAAGATACATGCAAGTTCATTCCTGCCTTCATCAACATACGATGTGTGCCAACCTATACGTAAATCATACAGCAAATATGAGGTGGGGTAAGATGTATTCATGGCATATAGATATTGCAAAAATTTCTCTACCCGTATGTTAACAAGTATGTGGATGAACATCACAAACTGTTTCTTTGCCTTGTGAAGTATGGGCTACTGAACTCATTTTTGCCATTCTAGATTGCTTAGCATAATGTGGTTGTATGTGTTTCAACTCTATGCAATACTCACTTGGATGAGTGAGCCTTTGAGTGAGTGTTTAAAGTTTGCAAGCAAAAGGCATAGGGAAAAGTGGGATTGAGTGTTTTTTTCTAATGCCACTACTCATGTGAAAAGTAAATGTATTCTAGTGTTTAAATGGGGAAGGTTTCCTCATCAATGATAGACCAGGACCTGGAGCTCTAATACAGGTCTTTATTCAGTAAAGTACTTGATGCCCCAAGTGTATTAAATTTATCTGCAGTACTTCAAGAAAAGTCACCCTCACAAGGAAATATATCAGAAGATGATAAGGGAAAGAGGTATGAGAATAAATGAGCCCCACAGGAAAGTTTATTATATAAAATATAGGCAAAGTGCCAGTGGTCTCATAGTTCTAGCACTGACATGCCAAATTGACATATACCCCAGGCCTTTGGAGCTGTAAAAAACACTGTGATAAAATGCTTTTCTACTTCGGACTCTTTCACACATCTGTGTCTTATTCTGACTTGTTCCTTCACCACTAGTGAGTCTTCTGCCAGATCTGTACATGTGCTCTGATTATCTATCTCTCTCAAATTCTTCCACCCTTTGAAAACAAACTTCTAGTTTCTGAATGCCACCATATCCACACATTTTGCCTGCTGAGACCAAAGGAAAGCAGCTGTCGCAAAATTAGAATGAGTCAAGAGCATGGACACAGACCCTGGGAGAATGCCATAAACTGCATTCACAATGGTTTGGTTTGTTGACTTTATAGAAATTAAGATTGCTGTTGGACAAAGAGCTGGTGAAAAGATTACTGGAATGAATAACTTCCAGAAACTGAAAGCCTTGGATTCTAAATAGAAGAAAGTGACAGGTTTGGTTACAGCTCAACTTGATACTTGTTTTCTAAGGAATAAAAAAATCACCTTCAGTTCTATTATTTTTTAAAATGTCTTTTAGTTTAAAGAATAAATAGTTGAACAGTATGAATAGTTGTACCTGTAGAACTGGTAGGTCAAGACAAGGGAAGAAACCAGTAGCAATAATTCTGAAGGGGCATGGTTCAAATATTTTACACACAGTAACATAGAAGAAAGAAACTTTTCCTTTAAGCTGAAAATTCTTATTTCTTTGATTAAAATTAGTCCTCCCCTTGGAAATCCCTTTTAGTCAAACCCAGGCTATGACCAGAACTGTATTAATCACATTCATGGGAGCAGTCCTGCAAACTGGACTGTGGAGTTCACTGGGGGGGACTTGCTGATGGTGAAATCTGTGGAGCAGTGGAGTTGAGCTCTTAGGTACTGAGACGGAGGCAAAATGGACAGCACGTTCTCATGGCTAGCCTTGAGACTATCTTTGATAAGTAGGCAGTTGATGTTTTCTGAAATGAACAACTTTTATGTAATACTGAAAATAACTATTTAACTTGTGTCTGGACTGACACTTATGCTGAGTGGCACAAAGACATTAGGAATCACCAATAATGAGGCAAACCACTTTGATTTCAGAACACTTACATCATAATGGCACAAATAAATAATGCTGTGAGAAATATTTTGCACTTAGCATATTCTTCTATTTTTATTATACATTTAAGTGTATTATGCTTTGTTTATAACCTAGCTTTGTGTAATTCTGTTTACAGGAAGAGGTATTTCCCACAATATATATATCTTACTATTGGAAATATCTGTCTATATTTGGTCTGAGACCCTCAATGGAGTACTCTGATGACTGCTAGATCTTCCCTGTTTCTCTTGCCAGATTAGCTAGCAATTTATAGGTGGGCTTGTGTGTCACCAAGGTAAAATGAGAGGGAAGAGCCAAGAGCACTGCACAGATTCTTCTGTTGTTTTCTGAAAGATATCTTATTCTGGCCAGAATCAGATCTAGTTTTAATCTGATTTACATTTGAGGGAAAATAATTTAAACATGCCTTACTGTTATTTCATTATTGAATAGCCACAATGTTTAATAGCCATAATATTTAGCTATTTAAAATGTTTTGGGCAGAACTTAGAATCACTTGGCACTGCTGTTTCTTTCTCAGTCATCACTCAATCTGATATTTGATACTTCTCTCCAACTTTGGCTGTCATTTTTGATAATCCAATTCCTTAAAAGATCAATACAATTTTTAATTTAACTTGAATTAAATTAGCCTTTTTTCTCCTAAACTAGCATTGCCAAGTCTTGGCATTGCTGCTGAAATTATCAGTAGCTCTAGTGTTGTCCATTGTACAAAATAATCAATATTCTTTTTAATTACTTTTGGGTTTTGTCATAACTTTTGAAATCAAACTTTCTGTCATATATCATGCCTAATTCTTGTTGAACATTTACCTTAAACATTTTCAGAAACTTTGCAACTGATTTCCTAGATTATTTCTTTTCTTGATTTGTTTCAGCTGAATAAATCCAAAAGCCTGTCTTCACTAATGTTCCTCAGTCTTCTGATAATTAAACTGGGTAGGCAATCATCTGTTTTATTTTCACGGGACTGGTTTGCAGAACTTCTCATATTGAATCATAAAATGTTTTATCTTAAATACTTCAACAGTGTTGTCATTTAGAGACTAGGCTGTATATTCATAAAAGGCAGCATCCATTTTTGAAAAAAATCTGTTTACAGCTGTTGCACTATATTGTAGATTCTGAGTCTTTTCCTTTTGTCTTCATACTTTCAACCATATTAATTCATTCTTGTTACTCTTCATATAACTTATGTGCAAAAACCAGGAATTAAAAAAAAAAATTATTTTCAGGATTTTATATAGTTTTGATTCAGTGGACTTTATTTCCAGATATAAACATAATTTTGCTTTGTTCCTAACCTGTTCCTTCTGAGTCTATGAGGATAATTTTGGGTTAGAATTTTCCCCCTGACTGTGGTATAAAATTTCAGTATTACCTTTGACTCTGGTTGCAGCTTTGATTTTGCCCAAAATTCGGTCACAATTCAGACTTTATTTCAGCTATTCCTATGTGATTCCTTTACCCTTACCCACAAACTCAATTTAAAAATTCAACAGTAGCTTTCAGGGCTCTTCATTTTAGCATGGCCTGCAACTTCTATATGTTGATTTTTGTTTCTTAACTCATGCCTGATGGAATGAGTTAAAGACATGGAGCATGTATGTATTTGATTGCAACCTCTGTATTAAGAAGAGTGCATAAGACAGGCTACTTGGCATTCTTAAACACATCTTTTCTCTGTCTTTAGTTCTGGTACCTCCCAAGCTTTAAGGATAATAAATATATGTGAACGATTGCATTAACTAAAAACCCTAAAAGCTGGCAGGGTTAGGAAGGGAGGGAGGGAAGAAGGATGTTATAAACCATTGAGACAAATAAGAATACAAGCAATTACTTCTAAAGCTCCTACCTATAGTGTTAGAAAACTGTGTTTCAGGGGATAGTAACCTAGCCAGTAATAAAATGTAATTTCTTTTTCTAAAATTATATGCAGGAACTCTTTAAACACGAAATCTTTGCAAACAATCTGAAGTGGCCTTTTTAAAATCTGAATTATGATGAAAAAGATTAGTCATCTAACTGGAAGCCAGTTATTGCAAAGGAACCAGTAATAAAAATCTGATTACTTTTATCATGGGCAAAGAGAAGAGAGTTCCTGGAAGTAATCTATATACTTAATGCTTCAAAAGTGCCAATTTACCAAAGCTAAGGAAAATTCTGAATTAGGTATGGAAGAAAAATAAGCACACAGTAATGCAGAGAACTATAATTTTTAAGACATTTATTAGATCCAAAAAAACTTGGTAACAAGACAGCGTTGGCTAAAAGTTCATCTTGATTCAGTGGCAAAGGGAAGAAAAAGAAAATGTAACATATTAAAAAAAAAAAAAAAGAATACTCATCATAAATCATGGAATTAGAAGGTTGGGAGTATAGGAAATGTTGAATGGAAGTTTAAATACCAAAGTAAGGCTCTTAAGGGTAAGGGAAGACTAAAAAGACAGATGTTTTAAAGTGATTAGGAACAAAAATATATAAGCAATTGTATAGGCCCATGATGGAAATGGCAAATCATGAGGCTGAAGAAATTATGAAGTAGGCATACCAGATATGTTAGTATTTGGTCTATGAAAGTAGCATAGTGAGGTACTGTCATGTGAGCATGATTAAATACATTCTAAGCCATTAGTAACCAGGGATAATTGCAAATAATATTGACTAGGAATTAAAACAGGCCCAGATAACTTGCAGCCAAAAGTCCTGAGGAGATCTGTTCTGTTTGATGTGAAATTTTAATAAATCATGAACTCCAAGAGAAATACCAGAAAATTGGAACAGTGCTGCTGTTGTGCCACTATCAGCTATAGTTAATTAATTAAAAACTGCCATCAGTCAGCACAAGTAAACACCCTGGTAAATTTTCCAAAATATTTGCCTGAATGTTACTGAATGCTTTATGCTAAACTGAAGAACAGGACTAAAAGTGATATAATCAGGCTTCCTGTTCCAACTCTGCCATGGCCATTGTATGATCTAGTGGAAATTGATTCATCTCTCTCTTCCCTTTCAAATAGGGGTGGTGTAGCAGAGACAGAAAACACACTCCATCCAAACAGGCTTTTGTGAGAGGTAATGTATTAATGTTAGTGAAATGTAGACCACGCCATAAAAGATAATATAAAAATGCAAAACTTTATTGTATTTGCCAGCAATGGAAATATGCATTTTTTCCAGAACATCTTTTAAGCCACTATGCTTCTAAGCTGCTCTTTGAACCTGGAGTTAATTACTGAGTTATTTATGACCACTGTGAAAAATCTGAAACTGACAGTATCTGAAGATTGTTGTTTGGACCCATCACTGTAACAGGAGACTGTGGTTTTAATTCCTCCAGAGATACTGCAATATTTTTGTGTTAATTCCAATTAGTGGTTTTAAGAATAAAAATATGGGATTTCTTTCCTCAAACAACAGGATTGAGAGCTTGTAGTTAACGTAATGCRCATTAGCTCCCTTATTCTTGCACACCATAAGCATTTACAAAACACAGCATTAATAACTCCTAATAGCAACATGTAAAAAACAATAGATGCAGTCAAACCTTTAGGATTTAAGGGAGGATTCTTTCTTTTTCTTCTTTTCTTCCTGCCACATGAGGCAAAGATCATCTGACAGTTCCTTTGCTTCCCCTTTTGCTGCTCTTCCTTAATGTCTTTTTTATTGTTGTCATGAGATAGGCTTTTCAGTAAAACAGCTTTTAAAGTAAAACAGCAGTTTTACTTTACTCTCACCATTTTTTGCTTGTTTGTTTGCAGTGTTACAGTAGAGGATAACTTCACGTTGCAAAGACGAGATTAGCCTACCATGTGATTAAATTAGCCAAATTTGGCTGTGGTAACTCTTACACATCTATCAGGAAGAAACCTGAGCTGCTGTTGCTTGTTTTCAAAGTACTTCTACTGCAAGTACTAATTTTCCCTTTTGAGAATTCTACTGCTTTGTAATCTTATCCAATTAATTTTTCATTTTTTAAGTGCTACTTTAATTGGTATCTTTTAATATAGGCTTTTCTGTTGAGGAGGAGGAGGAGGAGTATACTAAATAATGTGCTCATGGAAGATGCTTGAATCTGGGATATTTTTCACTGCACCAGTATTTGGGGTCATTAAACCTGTCAAACTTGTTTGGGCCAGTAAGAAAGTTTCTCTGAGCCTATGCCTTTTAAGGAGCATAGCTACTGTGAGTTACTGAGCAATGAAATGCACAAAGTACACAGAGTGCCAAAGAAAATAAAGAAGTCAGCTGGAGTGAAACTTCATCACTGTGTAAAATAACAATACAAATAGAAACTAAACCACCCACCCTAAAGAGAAAGCCACACATGATTGTTAGTCCAAAATTTATTTTAATCTCCCAAATTTGAAATATGTTGCACCATTTATAGTCTGTTTCTCTGCATCTTACATAGCTGTTTATTCTTGAGAAAAGCGGATATAAAACACTACCACATAAAAATCTTTTATCCATTTTTCACAGGTTAAAATGACCATGCTCTGTGAAGGGCCAAAAATACAAAATTCTCATTTTTCAGCACTGCTGAAGTGAATGAGAGAGCAGGACGTTCAATGCTTTTCTACCACTGCTCTTGCTCACGGTAGCTAAGAACATCGCCTTAGCTAGAAGTAGTTCATAAAAAATGTATATGTAATTTAGGAGTAAAACTGAAGGCTGGTATCAGGTACTCAGCCTTGAAATTCTCTCTCCATCTCAACAATACCCAGAAGGCCACCTTCAGCCTTCCACAAAAATAAACTTTCAAAAACAGCAAAACAAACCAGTTATTTCCCTCATTGAACCTATATTTTTGCTCATAGTTTTTCTAAAGCACAATCTGCCTCATTTCTATGCTCTACCTTTTTCATTCAATCAACTACCTTCATGTAGAGCATATAAAAAAGTACAAGGTTACGAAACAACTGGAAGTTCATTCCACTATAGCCGTTCCCCAGGTCCTACCTCCACCCAAAAACACAACATTCAGTCCCTTCCTGGTTGTTACAGAGCATTGTTTCTTAATCTTTTTAGTTGGTATCCTTATTTGAAGATGATATTCACTGTTATGGTAAGCAAAACAACAATGAAAACCTAATCAGCAGTAAAGAGCAGCATATGGATTTTGTGTACCATTGCTCTTGAAAAACAAGAATGTGCAAGCAAAGGGAAGTGCAGATCTTTATATTTGTTTCATGATCTTACTACAAGATATTCATTGAAAATGACTTCCTGACTGTCCTTTGCAGTATCAAACATCACCAGCACCCTACCTGAGAAACAGTAGTGAATGAAAACACCTCCTCTTTTAACAACTGCAGGGAAGCACAGCTTTTTTTGGCTACCTTTCAGAAACACAGGCTTGTAAGCCAATGAGAGGTTTGAGTTCTAACTATTTTTTACATCATCCCAGATTTAAAAAATCACAAATTCACTCTTAGCAAAGTATACTCTTCTTTATTTGAGGGCAGAATTTTCACCACTCATGGTTATTTATATTATAACCAGCTCAGAACTGAGTTCTATTTCTGAAATCTTATCTGCTCTCAAGAGAGACTGTACAGACACCAACTTTTAATGTACCCCTTGTTTTTTTGGCAGCCTTCTCAAGATTCTTAGGAGTTAAGATGCATGCATCTGTGGGAGTGGGCAGGCCTGGTTAATGGTAGATCAGCCAAAACAGTTAATGGGAAATGCTTCTGGGTGCTAATAACTGGTCTAGAAAGTATCACTGAAGTCTTGATGTATTTTCTGCACAGCCTCTTCAAGTATAATAAAGCCTAGAGGTAGCTACAGAAAAGAAATGGCTGTCGGGTACTTTGAGAGTTTATATTGCTCTTCAACTGCACAGATAGAGATACAGCAGCATTTTGGGTAAACAAAGCCCTCAGGGGCTCAGCATAAAATATGCATAGCCTTGTAATCTGCACAAATCTATTACTCAGCTACAGGATAGTCTAACTGTAAGCAGTGCAAGTTTATTCTGGAAAGCAACAAGTAAGCTGGATAAACAACATTGATGATGGGAAGAAAGCTTGACTTTATGACATGAATGTTAATTTCAGGAATAAGTTGCCTAAAGGATTTCCTGCAATATACTAATTTACTCTTGGAGGACTAGATGAAATAAAGTGTAATAAGCTGGGAAGAGAATTGTTACAATATTTACTAGTAAGGAACTCCTCAGTCACTGTGAAATTCTCCAGACCTTGACTGTGTTACAGCACCCAAGTCTTCCAGAGAAACCTGATCTAGAAGCCTAACCCTGATGCCTGTAAGAGACATAAACCTCTGTAGCTTCCCTTTTCCTTTCCCTTGTCTGTTGCATCGCAGTGCTTTCTTTTTGTTGTTATAGAACCACTGATGAGGGAATTGGGATAAAATTTTGTTGCTGTTTCTTGAGAAGTTAGCAGACATACTGTAGTGGAACCAGTGAGAAAACCTCATATAGCACAATCCTGAAAATACTTCCGTAGATGCTTATTGTTAGCTTTAAGTACTGCCAATAAAGGTAAGAGCCATATATTAAGATTAAATTTGGATTATACACGCTTTGAATTTTTCCTCCAAGAGCCACCCCTCATGTGGGAACAGAGATATGATGTGAATTTTCAAAGTTGTTAGGGTAGTGGGAATTGTACTGCTGTGTACACCTTTCTATGGTTCACTAAAAAAAACTAATTCTGACACTTATCTCAAACTGTATGTACTGGTCATTAAATAGTATTTGACAGAGCAAATATTTACCTGCAGTAGCAATGAATAATATTCACAGAATGACCACATTTGTATGAAACTCCAGGATCAGCAAACTTAGAGGTTCTTGACTCCTTTAAATCCTGCTCACATGCTTTCTCATATCAGGAAGATATTATAAGAAGTCACTATCACTATAAGTACAAAAATATTGGGCTTTCAAGTTATGAARCTACTTCTTCATAACTGCTTAAATACTCCCATATTTAATTGGTGAAGGTGGAGATATCATTTTTTACCCATACCTTCAAATACTTAGCTTTATATTTAAGAAAAAATATTTTATGTTTGCAACATAAATACATGCAACTGCCTATGGTGAAGAAATCAACATATCAACCAGTTATGCTTGTTTAAAAAAATATTTACTTATCTTTCTAGTGGTTTCACCTATCACTGTTGCATAAACTTTGACTCAGAACCTTGTTGCCTGTTATTGAATGCATTTAAAACATTGCAAGTTCAAAAGTTCAAGCATCATTATAGAGTTTGTGCTTTCCTTAGAATAAACCAGAAGAGGGGGGGAAAAAAAAAAGGCAGCAGGATGACAGAGTAAAGAATGAGATTCCAGGGAAACTTTGAAAAGAAATACACAGAGAAAGCAGAGCTGAGAGAAAAGCTCCAATAATTTGATTTTTAATGTATGCACTGTGTTATTACAAACCTCAGGATCTGGCTTCTGTGCAACACATGTTTTTCCCCCAGCCTTATTTAAAAAAAAAAAAAAAAAGTTACTTGCTAGACCTAAAATAACCATGAAAACATACCTAAACAGATTTAAAAATCATGTGCTGATTTTTCAGACCTTCAGTAGAGTTAGAATGTCATAAATATCATATTCTCCACAGCTTGCAAACTCATAAATGAGTTTTCAAACTCATAAACGAGTCTTCACTTGCGTGAGACAGAGGAACACACCTGCTTGTGAAACACAGAGCAGCTGTAGAGATGGTTTTGCATGGGGATGGGCCTGAACTGAAAGTGACCCCCAGACCCATGGGATCTCTCACCTGTGCGACTGCACATCTTGACCACCCTCAGCAGACAGCTGTGTTGCCGCTTTAGCACAGCTGAGTGCAGAACTCTTCCCTTTGGGCACCACAGCCCTTCGGCACCTTGCTTGCAGTTCCCTGTCCTCAAAGGAGGGGGTGAGAGCTGTTCCATAAGTCAGGGTTTTCTATATTTAGGAGTAGCAAACATGCCGCTCATAATAACACTGCTCATTGCTACCTGTTGGCAGGATTCACAGGAGCAGAGGCACCGCTCAGCCAAGAAGCTGCCGATATTGGGCTGCTGGCAGCCAGCAGAAGCCAACTGTCTCCTCACCAGGTAGTAAGGTGAGCTCCTAGGACACTGGTAGGGCACCTGCACCAGACCTGCATTAACGCTTTACATCTGCACAGAAGCATGCTAATTTTACTACTGCAGACAAGACTTGGGCCGTAAGAGCCTTCCCAAGATTGTATTCCTTACAAAATACAAACTCATGTTTGTAAAACTAAACGTTAAGTATGTGAAACTAGGAGAGAAATGCAGTTAACTCAGAATACCTCCAAATTGAGGAGCTGTAGCCAACACCAAGCACAGAGAGGTCTTCCCTTTCTGGGCTTTCACCCGCGTTGAGAAGCAAAGGTGGGAAAGGCAATCCCCAAATACCGAATTTGACAATGCTGACCAATTTTAAGTGAATACGCCGTCTTTAAACGGCAGGGGAACCAACGCCAGCCTCAAGCACCCGTTCCCGGCACGCAAATGCCCGCGCCGCGCTGTCAGGGCAGCGGCCGGCGGCCGTTAGGGGCGCCGGCAGCCAGTGGGGGCGCTGGCAGCCGTTGTCGCCCCCGGCGGCTGTTAGCGCCCTCGGCAGCCGTTAGGGACGCCGCCGCCTGCGCTGCCCCCTCCTTGTGCCGTCCCGGCCCCACGAGGCGGCGGGGGAAGCCAAACTCCCCTCAGCTTTTGCCCGTGCGTGTGGTGTTTTGTGTGTTTGTTTTTTTTTTCCTTTTTCTCCCCCCTCCCGGGCCAGGAGCCGGCTCCGGGGGCAGCTGTGTCACCACTCCCCCCCCCCCAAACTTGGAGCGCTGTGGGAGGACGGCGCCCGGCCGCGCCTGCAATCATTAACCGGCGGGAGGAGGCGGGCCCCGGGCACAGGCTCGCACCTGCCTGCCCCCGGCCCGCCGCGGGAGCCGAGGCGAGGCGAGGCGCAGCGGTGTCCCGCTGGCTGGGGGCACCCCGCTTCCTCGGGGCCGGGCGGCGGCGCCTCGCCGCGCAGCGCCGGGGGGAGGTCTCCCCGCGCCTCCCCTCTGGCGGCGGGAGCCGGCGCGCCGCGGGCCATGGCCGGCTGCTGCCTCTCGGCCGAGGAGAAGGAGTCGCAGCGCATCAGCGCCGAGATCGAGCGGCAGCTGCGCCGCGACAAGCGGGACGCCCGCCGGGAGCTGAAGCTGCTGCTGCTGGGTGAGTGCGGGCCGCCGCCGCCGCGCCGGCGGGTTTCCTCCCGGTATTTTCTGTAGCCGGCACAGGCGCGGGTACGGCAGGGATTAAAATACCAGCCGCTGCCGCCGCCTCTGCCCCTGCCCTGAACAGCCGCTGGGCGTCTGCGGGTGCCGCCGGATGGCGCTGGCGGCGGGGGAGGTGGCTGTGGGCGAGGTGGCTGTGGGCGATGTCTGGTTTAAAGTTGTCACCGCTGTTACCGTGTGTGTAGCTGGACCAGAGAAAAATAGCAGGTTTTTCTATCCCCTGTGCATGTAGGTTGCCACCCGTTTTTTTTTTTTTTTTGCTTGTATTGAAAAGGAAAAAAAAACAAATGCAACAGGCACTTAAAAAGGTGGTGATGCTGCCATCATGCTGTTTGAAATGTGCTGACTTATTCTTGTGAGTGGCGAGATGTGTTTGAGCAAACATTAGCTGCAGACTCGGGCAATGGTGTTCGCACACGCTGCTCAGATGCATGGCCGATCCTGCATCTGAGCACTCATGTCTCAGGCTTTGCACGTGCTCGGTGCCGCGTTGAAGGCCTGCACACGTGGAGCGGGCAGAGGCCGTGCCAGCCAGCCCACTGGGACAAGTGGCTCTCCCGCAGCTTCGTTTCCCACACTAGCTGCTTTGCTTTCTTGATGCCTGCTGGTGCACCGGTGGCGGTTCAGCTCGAGGGAGGCGTCAGTGGGAGCAGTGGCATGGAAGRGGTCGATGGCTCTGAGCCTTTCGAACTGTCACGGCTCAGAGCAGGCTCCAGACACACCTACAGTAGAGATCCTGTCGCTCCGGTGGCAACTGGAGGGTAAACTAAAAGTCCACAGCGGTGGCTGAAGGAAAACAAGAAACTTGAAACCACCTGATACAAATTCTTGACTAAGGTGAATCAGGCTAGAAAAGGGTTCTTGTTGTTGTTTTTTCCTGTGACACTTGTGCCCAAAAAACTTGATGCAGAAGCTTTCAGGCCTCAAAGCTCCCAGTGTGGAGCAGGAACAGCTCCTTTCCTATAACCAGCACCTGAGGAAAAGTCCATGTGTAGTGCTGGGAGTCAGTGAACTGGCTTTACTCTGTGCTAGTGCTTACACTYCCCTGTTGCAGACTCCAACTTCATCTCTACCACAAACTGGTCAAGATGTGACAGCTTACACCAGGTACCTAATCAAACAACCAACCACCCAGGAATAACTTACAGGAAGGCTTCAAACAGTAAGTTTTTAAGAAGGCTCAGTAAAACTGTTGATCAAAACCAAGTTTAAACAAACTGTTCTGAATGTTACATTACACAATGATCTTAATATAAAACAGATTTAAAAAAAGAAAACCCAAAATACTGACTCACCCTCAGTGGCATATGTCTGATTTGCTATTGCTTCTCCCTATTACCTGTGTAGAAATCTGTGGTTAACTGATGTGACAATCTAATGTCTGTTCATCTTGTGCAAGATTTTGAGGCAAATAGGAAAATATTTGGATTTTGTGATCAAAATTTATTCATAAGAAGCAAGATTTGTGGGTTAAAATGTTTCGCTAGACCAGTTAGTTTATCTGTGTTGCTTATCTTTGAAGATTGAGAAGTAACTTTTATTTACTTTTCTGCTATATAATGTTCTACATTATCCAATTTAAGTGTTATAATGTTAACTAGTTTCATGCTTTCTCCTCTGTTTGATTCTTGGATATCACACACCATACACTATTGTTTTGCTTTAACTGAAAACATGGAGTGAGGGGGAGGTTCTGTATTTATTCAGTTTTTAGCAGGAGAATAGGTGAGCATGACTATGGGATTTTGAAAACAACCCCCCCCCACAAACTAAAAACCTTATATTAGCATATATTATTTCATATTTTGCCCTGTTAAAATCATTATAAAGCATATCCTCTCCAGCAACATACAAGGCTATACAGCTATGGATGTTATATGTTATGCACATTATTGAAAGAATTTTTCTGTTGGACAAGTCAGTCACTTGGACATAAAGCAGAATATACAAATAATATTTACTTGCATACGGTTTGGGGCCAAGCATAATTTTAGAATGTCTGAAGAAGAATTAGCAGACTTTCAGTGTTGGTTAGCTTAAGGCTTAGGTTTGATGGAGAAATTAGAGCGAAATCCCATGTCCCTGTTAGCCAAGAAGTCGAACTAGGTTACTGGTTTGTTTCAAGGCCAAACATTACAATGTTTGAATCCAAGCAAGCAACTGTAATGTTGTAATTTTAAAATCAAAGGTGAATTTGACTACTAAGTTCATCTACAGGTTCTTGTGCACCATAGTGAGCTTTAAAAATACTTTATTTGCTTGTTGTAATGCAAAACCATCAAGGAAAACCTCAGGTGGGTTGTGCAGCAGTAACACTAATCACTCATACAAAAAGATTCCAAACCTGTCAAATAAGGAAAAGGCTCCCAAAGATGAGGTTTTTCAAAAGTACTCATCTGTGACAGTACTTGTGGGTCTTGGGGAAATACCAAGCCTTTCTGAACTTCCCCTTGGCGATAAACAAACTGAAACTTCCTTCTAACCTAAGTGTACCATTACCAATGATGGCAGTAGATGTAGTATTGTAACAGGGATAATTTGTTTTTTTCTAGTAATTAAAATATTTTCTAGAATGTGGATGAAACCAAGTATGTTCAGATATTGCAAATTTACATGGGGAAGTGTAATTTGAGTCATGTAGTTCCATGATTTCAGTAAAAAGTAAAAATATATCTTCTTGTCTTACAAACTTACCTGCTACTTTAGTCTTTCATATAAGAATAAAAGAGTGGTTATCCTGGGTTACTGTCCATCCAGCCATGTTTTGCCTCCAAAAAGCAGACCCTTAAGAAATAATATAAGAGTGGCACAAATATGACTTTCCCCCTGCCCCCAGCCTGCACTGTCTGCCTCTAAGTATTCCTGTCTCAGAAGCTTCCTGAGCCACATGGAGTTTCTGAGTTTTTAGCCACCATCAGTGCATTTACCTGCCATGAATTCATCTAGCTTCCTTCTGTCATCCACAACATTTTGTGGCAAGATATATTCAGCTTACCTGTGTGTTGTATGAGAACCCACTTCCTTTTGTTTTCAGCTGGCCTCTTCCTACCTTTATATAATGCCTCTCAATATTTGTTTTGGAAGGCAAGCAGACTGCCAGTGTCTATTCACTCTCTTCCATGCCTCTTCTGTTTTTACAGACCTCTGTTTTACCCTTCAGTAATCTGTTTTCCAGGCTGAAACAAATGATTTTTTTCTTCATTATGCCCACATATATGCATGGTGATGGTGTGCTAATGAAGGGAGGGTGGTGCAATTTACTTGGACATCTCGAGTCTACTGCCGTAAGAAGCTAATATACTGGGAAGTGGCTGGTTTTGTTATTTTTTTAAAACCACTGACTTTACATTATTACACTTGAAAATTCTCTTCCATACCTTCTATTGAATGCACCAGGGTTCCCTTCTTGACAAGGGTGAGGCAGACTTTGAAAAGAGCTCAGATTGTTCCATAGTGCTGAGACGTTGTGCTGAATGGACCCCATTGCAGGTTTTACATGCTTCTAAAATATGTCTCTTAATACCACAATTACATGAAAAAGCTTTGTTAGCTAGGTTTAGCTCAGGGTATGAAAAATTCATGCTTTCTTATGTGACATTAATAGATGCACTTCTGTTAATAAAGAGACCTCATTAAAAACTTTTAGTTAAAGAGAGTTAATGTTGCTGGGGGAAGTGGGCTTTTAAAAAACAAAAAAACTTTCATGTCTAAGAGGACAGATGTTGTTGTCGCATTCTTTTGTAGGTAGCTTATTTGAGGATTAGTTTTTAAAACAAATGCTTAGATTGTGATTGTGTGTGAAAATTGAGTGTAAAACCTCTGGAGGGAAGCCATAGGGCTTCTGAGAGTGCCTAGGCAGCAGATTTGAAGGGAGAGAGAGATAGCTCAGGTGGTCTTCTGAAGGCTCAGTGGATGCCATCTCATGTAGATTCTCTTCTCTTCCAGCCTTCATCATTATAACAGCCAGAGGTGGAGAGGATCATGTTTGGCAGGCACAGTCACAGCTCCTTGATGAGCTGCAGTAAGGTGTAACAGCTGCCCTTTCTATGGTTTGTAAAGTGCAGAGAGATGCACAGCCATTTAAAGAAATGATATGAAGATGATAGACTGGCAGTACATTGCCTTCTGATTGGAAGTAGCAAAATCTCCAACCAGATTACACCGTGACAACTCCCACTGGAAGAAAATTGCACTTCTGATAGAAGTACAATTGTAAGCCTGAATTTTCTTTTAAACATCTGGAGAAATATACATTGATCACACCACATGTGGGTTTTATATGAACCACTTTTTTATTTCTCTCCAATTTTAGTCCATACTTTGGCAAGAGAATGAGTAAAAAATGTTTATACATCAATAAAGTGATAAAAAGGCTTTACTGAAAGCTCTAGTGGAGTCTATGATTGCTCTTGCGTTTGGCACTGCAATCACTTAACAGTCATCCCATTTAAAGCATTTAAACATTTAAAGCGTAAGGTTAACACAAGAAGCCTTAAGAATGAATCATGATTCAAAGGTAGGGAAGGAATTGACCAGCACTGCTTTTTGTATTTCTCAGAGAAGTGTCCAATATGTTTAGAGAGAGCAGACTTTGAGTGGCTTCTAGTTTCTGTGGGAAGTTCTGTGAAGGCTCATCTAATTTGAAGGACTGGATCACAGTCTGCAATACGTGACTGAATCCTCCCATGGGATCTGTCTTCCCAGTTATGACAAAATGGGCAAAAGACTAAGTTTCTAAACATATTCAGCTACAATCTAATAAGAAATAATCCAATTTTAAGTGTTCACTTATAAGTGGGTAGCTGGACAGCAAAGCATTGTAGTGAACCAGGAACTTCCATACAGGTTATGGTGGGTAGATGAAGCATTTTGTGCTGGTGACATTTGCAGTAGTAGGAATAAATATCCTGATACCTTTTGTTTCCCTAAAAGAAATCATTAGATTTTCACAGGAAGCACAGATTAATGTCTCTGAGAATGTGAAAGTTCTAGAAATGGGAAAGTGTCAGCAAGGTGCTTTTTTTTTTTTTTTAATGGCACTGGACAGGCTGAATATTCATGAATGTGATCAAGTATGACTTACTATTTTTAAGTAGTGCCACATGAATAAGAAGCTCTTCTGTGATGAAAACAAGTTGAATTTGCGTGAGTCATAAAGATAAAGAGAAAGGAAGTATATACATATCAAGCTAGTGATGGCAGAATATAAATAAGCCTGAAATAAACACAATATTAGAGTTGCAGCTCTTCTCCTTTGGATATAATGTAAGATCATATTGGCAAGACTGGGCATCTAGAAAGAACAGAATTTCTTTTCCATAAACGAAGGTCATTGCATGTTGGTTTGTCCGTTTTCCATGGCAGCTGTAACTGGGTTGTACTTACCAGCAACTTTCCTGCTCTTCCATTTGCAAGGTGATTTTTATGTATCGTTTTTATTACTGTCCATAACCAGATCTGTCCGTTAGGAATGGCTGGTGGGAAGCTTAAGGGCTGAGACTGAGTTAATCAGTGAGAGTGGCTGTACCTGAGCCCCTGCAGGTGCCTTCCCTCAGTGCCTCAGGGCAAAGTCAAGGCTTCATAGTTTGTGGAACTCAGTTCTTCATTGCAAATATGGACATGCGACACAGCCCTGTGGGGCCTCAGTTCCTCACTCTGAACTGGCAATAACGGCTTTTGGTTTATCTTCCCAAAATAAGTAGGCTGGAAGAGCGCTTATATCCTGTCTTGTGAGGGCAATTTCAATTATAAGTTTTTTGGGTTTTTTTTCCTACCTGTTGTGTGATATTGGTGATTCCTTGCTTTTTTTGCAGCCTACCCCAAGTTGTCTGCGCCTTTCTCGGACATATTTGCTATGTCTGTTGATATAGACTGGCTTCGGTGAACAGATTGTATATAAAACTGAGTCCATCTACTTGACGACCTGGTAAATTTGTTCTTTTTCTTTCCTAGCTGTGTGAAAATTAATTCCAAGAAGGCACAGTGTACAACTCTAATTTGAATGGATGTAAAGAGAGGAGGCTGTTTCATTTTGAAGAATAATCTTCTTATATGTAGGTGGTTAATTGTTGTTGTTAATTTTGTTTGTTTTGGTAACTTGCTAACAGAGGTTTCCCGAAATTGACTCTCTAGAGAAAACTGATGCAATGAGTAAGTGCTGGATATGCCGTAGGTTCCTGGTTCCACAGTTCCTGAGAATAAACAAGATAATCTGTCTCTTTAGAAGCTAACCTGAACAAATACTTTATAGAAATCAATTTTAATAGCTGCAAGCTTTGTCATGGTGGGCAGTTGTAAAATATTCAGGAACTGTTTGGATTGTGCACGCTTGACCTTCATGCTTGTGAAACATGAAGTCCAGTGATCATGTAAAGGCATTTAAGAACAGCTCTATCAATGTACAAGCATCCTTCATTCTTAATTATTCCTGAATCACATTTGGGATAGTTGGATCAATGTGGCATCATTTATAATGTAGACAGTTTGTTGTGCTTTAATATGGAGAACATGCTTTTGCAGGGTTGAGGGTAGACTGACCCCTCGATAAACATCCTGGCTGGTAAGGACAATGATGTAATTTACAGTGACTAACTCAAAGCTTTACTCAGATCTTTATCAATCAGTATGTGTGTCAGGACAGTAATTTTGGTTGAACTGGATTTTATTTCCTAGAAAGATGTGTTAAAGATTTCAAATGATAAGTCATGAATTCTCCCCATGTACCTTTTGATTAAAACAGCCTTTCCTGTTCTTTGAATAAAACATTTAAATCATGCTCTTGAGATTTCCATTCTGCAATTCTAAACATTTTAAGGATTATATTAAGATAACATTCCGTTGCTTGGAGGTTCAGCAAAGTGATCATTAAGTGCTGGTGCTTTGTGCCAAAAGCTTATTTTGTCTTCACTGGGTGTTAGTTGAAAATGCCAGTTGTTATTTTCCACCTCTAGTATGTTCTGTGCTTCGTTTTGGGAGAATTTAACTGTTGCATTTCTAGGTGATGCCACCATTATCAAAACATGAAAGAATTTGTTTGAAATGTTCAAAGAGGTAGCACTTACTAGACAACTACTAATAGTTATCATAGGATTTAACAAGCACAATATTGTGAGGAGGAAGGGATCACAGGGCCTTGTTTCCTTTATTTTTGTGTTAGCTGGTTTAAGAAGCATTAAAGATTACTTGGGGAGAGGAGAGATTGGGAGTGAGGAGAAGAGGATGTGGTTTGTTGAGAAAGTTAGTTACCTCAGAGGTCCCCAAAAGGTATGCAGCCAAAAGGAATAATGTGGCAACCCTGCAGTTTTTCCATAAGGTGGCATCTTACTGCTGGTTGTTTTGTCTTTTTGTGCTCTATCATTTTTTGAGATATGTGATATTCATTCTTCATGTTCCTTGAAGAAAGCAACAAAACAGAATAAGAGAGAAAATGCAATTAGTTTTTTCTGTGACTGCTGTTATAAAGGAGGATAATTGAATATTTATCTTGTTTCATCCCATCTGGCTTTGTTTCCAAAGTAAATACTACCATAACATGTAGGGCAAAGTTTGAATTTTCTGAAATGGTATGATTTTACTTAAAAGGGAGGTTAATGAGTAGTTTAATGTAGTTATCTTTAGTCTTCAAAAAAGAGAGTTAAGAAATGAATAATTAAATTTTTATGATAATGCTGTTAAATTTTCAATCTTCTGCTAACTGCTAAGTGATTCTTGTTAGGATTGCCTTCAAATTATTTGCTTTTATTATATTTGCTATAGCTACTGTCTGTGCCTAATATGTCCTACTAACTATAGGAAAAAAGTAAATTAAGTATTACATCTTTCTGATTTAAAACTGAAATACAAGGCCTAGATTAAAATAAGTTCTCAGGATTCAACCGCTATCCTTTTATTCAAGAATACCATGTGAAGCATTGCACATGAGCTGAAGAAAATGAACATGGGAGCTGCTATATTGCAGGATTGTCTTTTGAAGTACCAAGGAATTCCCGCTTACAAAGGATGCCCGACTCTTGCTTAAATTTCTCTCTGAGCATCCATGGCTGGATGAACTGTGCAATAATTTGCTATGTCTGCACAGACCAAAACCTCCATTTTATCTAATTCACTCTGCTTCATACAGTCTTGCCTGTGGCTTCAATATTGTTGCAAAAAACTTTGCAATGAATGGCATGTGTGACTGTTCAAATATATTAATAAATGGTCCTGTGGTATCATGATCGCATTTTTGCTCAAGTAGTTTATCTAGATCTGATAACCTGATCTACTTTTTTTTTTTCATGACCTACATAATATATATCTAGCTAACTAGCTTCCCTTTCTTTTCCAGAACAACTTACTGAGAACAAAAGCAGCTGAAGAAGGCAAGGACTGCTGTATGCTGTTCCTTTACCTTGTTTTTGTGGTTTAAGGGTGAATGTAGCACATCCTGATGCTACTATTAAATACATTTTTTTGTCCAAAAAGAATTAGCAGAGTTTGTCATATATCACCAACTCATTTTCATCACATGAATAGAAAAACTTTCCAAGTAATACATGTTGATTTTATGTCTAGCAAGTGGTGATCAATGACAGATTACTACTTGGCTTCCATTTGAGTACAAGAATCATATAAAGCCACTATTAATTTTTTTCCTTTTTGATTTGTAAGAGCAGGTGGTCAATTTGAACAAATAAGTGCTTCTTAAAGAGCATTCCAGTTGGAAAGAGTAAAACATGAAACCCAAATATTGCCCTGGGAAATAGTTTAGCTCTAGGTTATGCAGTGAAATATTAAATATAAGCTTTGGTTATTATGTTTTCCTTTTTACTTTTCAGTAATTTTTTTTTTTCTCTAAATCAATTCCAGGTCTAATGATTTCCTCCACCGAGGAAAGCAAGATAATTTTTCATGAGTAGTRTTATAAAACTGTTGCCTCAAGAACTGTTTGTTTAGAATGTACCTTCAAAGCACTTAAGATTGAATTTGCCATTCCCCAGCTTTGTAAACGTACTTTGTTTAAGTATTTAATCTCTTTAATGTGGATAGCCATCTAAGCATGTACCTTCATTTGCAGACATCAAAAAAAGATCAAAAGTCATCTGCAATTTGTTTTTCAAAGGATATAGATGTAACTTTCTTTGCATACGAGATACATGTTGTATTATCCAGCATGTTGGAAACTAACCTTGGCTATGTTATGTTCCTCTGGCTCCAGTTTGTTTTAATGTATTTCGATACTGCTTTTTTTCTTTAGAATTTAAGTCCTTTAAACTTAAAAATTGCAGCATGTAACCACTTTTATGAAGTATGTTTTGGGGTCAATATCACTGAAGAAAAGTTTTGGAAAAAATTCTTATACTGTCATTGGTCAGATGCCAAATATTTCTAATTGCAGTATTTCACAAATTGATGTGAATATTTTCTCCTTCAGTGGTATTAAGAGTTGTTTGTAATCTTGTTTTATAGAGAATGGTCATCTTGCCGAAGAGTCTGTAAGATTCCGGGTAGCATGATTGTTTGTAAGCAGGAGCACTGGAAAAACTTACTTGAAACATGCTTTTGGGTTGCTGTTCAGAATGCTTAACTTTTAGCTTAGTGTGTAATGTTGTGCGGGTTGCCACTTGCAACATACTAAAAAACAAATTAAAATCTGATTCAAGTAATTAAAATCTGATTCAATATAATTACAATGAAGTGCATAAGAAACCTGAGAAACAGCAGGTAATCCATTTTAACCAAACATTTTCTGATTTTTAGTCAGTGGCTTGATCAAGCCTGTGGTTTATAGGGCTCTGAAGAAAGATTTTGATTTCTGTGCTTAGCAGATGAGAGAGGAGGGAGAAAAAGTAAAATTAGGTCCTATTCTCATCACTGAAATTTCCATTCTCTGTGGTAATATTAATAGCTGATTCTAGCAGTGGCTCACAGACTTTTTAGGTTATTTCTTTTCATCTTTCTGTGCTAAGCAGCCTTTGAGCTTTCTTACCTCTTAGTACTTTTCTGTATTTACTGTGCCTGGCTTCAGTTCTGTTGTATGTATAAAACAGTGTGTAAATTTAGGTAAAGATTTTGCAGATAGGACTTCCTTTGGAGTATTTCTTGAAAGAGTAAGCTAACTTTTCAGTAAAACTAGCAGAGTGTTGTTTTCTACCTTTGCCCTGTTCCACTTCCCAGATATGTTGCTTAAAGTTTGACTGTTGACTGGATCTCTTTTTCTTTCTTTTTTTAAATTGGGACAGTAATCTGTTTTCTCTCTGACATGTTGTGTCTTGTGAAGTGTTCCACCAATTCCTATGGAAAGCAGTTTGAAATGTCGGTGCTAAAAGTACTGTAAAATATCCTTGAAAAATGAAAGTGTCAGCATATGGCAGCCTGTTATGAAAAAGCTGTAAAATTTGACAGTTTATTTAGATTAGAATCATAGAATGGTATTATAATTTCTTGGATGTTCCAGTTTCCACTGTTATGTAGTTAACCCACTAGTGATAATTACAGCATTGGAAATTTTGAACTAATTTTTCCATCACTTATATTTGCAAATTTTTCACTGATAAGTTGGGTGAAAACAGAACACAGAGAGGGAACACTTTCCACTTAAAACTTGTATATTTAAAGCAAGTATCATTAATAGCAATGTAAAAAAATGTTAAAAAGAATTTCTGCAGTTTCGTTTTAGTCTTAGTGCAGCAATGCTGCTTAGCACAGCCATGTTGATGTTTCAAATATGTTAAAGGTGTATTTTTGTGCAAAAGAGAAGGGAAAAAGAAACAAGATTTGATATTTAATATCTTGTTTCCCTTATGGTTTGTATTAGGAAAATTAAATTTGAGGCCTCTTTAACTCAAGTAGTAGCAGCAATTAGATATGCATACTTAAAAAAAAAAAAGATAACAGCCAACCTCATTAGCTGTGTTTTTGTCATTGTTTTGTCCAAAGTGCTTTTAAAAAGGTGTCCTTTTCTGATTGAATAGTCACTACTTTGTATATTTCTTTTTTGTGCTCTTCTAGTAGACTCATCATATGAAATAACACAGGGATAATTGACTCTGTCTCTAGATAGCTTTCTATACTATAAATAGGAAAATGTCCTGTGCCTGGAAATGAATGCTTCTTTTTTTTTTTTCCTTGGTAGCTGAAGAGAGGAAGTTTTCCTGTATGAACATAGTATCTTCTGCTGCTAGCAGTGGTGACTGCAGTGAATTTTTAAAATTAAACTTGTATTGATTTGTTTCAAAGTTATCTATATTGGTCATGTATAACCTGGAATTTTATGAGACGAAGATTATAGTTAGGAAAAAACTGTAACAGGAATGAAGTTTTACAGCTTTAGTAGAAATTGATTGTCTGTGTTTTGTGTTTTCTTTTAACTAGAGACAATGATATTTTGAAGTATAATGTGGGAGATGATACTCTCTATCATATTGCATACTCACTTTCAGGTTTTCAAGCACTGGTGCTCTTTCTGCAGGCCTAGACTGCTCAGCACATAATGCATGGTTCTTATTTAAAATCTATCATTTCTGTATGATTAGGATTTTAAGATGTTGTCTATTCCAGCAGTGCAGGAAAGCAGATCTTCCCAAAACCTTTGTGTGCAGTGACAGTACTATTGTTTGTGGATATTTTTTCTCTCACCATTCTGGAATCTAATGTTTACTGTGCATATGTTAGGAAGTTGGAGTAACTTGGAGAATTCTTTTTCAAGACAGTATTCCAACTTTCTAAGAGGAAATTGAGTCAGTCTGTACTATGTTAGATATGAATGAATTAAACTTCAAGAATACATTGAGATATTTCACCACTGACATACCGTTGGATTGGTCAGTTATAATGTTACTCAGTACTGGAAAAATCACTTCTGCTGTGAAAGTATTAGGTTAATGATGAGACTTTTTAAAATACTGATCTCGAGCTGAATTAGCTTATTGGAGATATAGGTTACCTTCATTTGTAGTGTAAAACTGAAGGCATTCTTTGGAAGATAGAATTCTTTTAAAATGACATTTAGATAAAAAGGGAAGACTGAGTTTCTGAATGTATGGTTCCACTGCTAGTCTGAGTCTTCTCTAATTAATTTCTTTTAAATGTGATTGTTTTTCCTAGTGCTTGTACTTGTGCCCATCTTTTGCTGAAAAAGCTTTAGAACTTTATGCAGTTTATGCACCAAACAATTCATTTTAGCCCTTAGGACATGTCCATTTCACAATTTCTAGTTTTCTGTTTGGAATGAAACTGTGTTTCACATAAAAACTTGGTATTCATTACCCAAGCAGGAAGCTTTTATGCTTAACTGTTTGTTTTATTGTTACTTCACAATCTTAAAGCCACGTGACAGCCTGTTACTTCTTATGTAGCACCTTTTGTGACATCTAGGGTTACAACTTCTGCAGCTGGAACTAGCATCTCTTACTTGGCAAACACATAAGAGTCCTAATTTTTGGTTGAGGTTCTTAAATGCTAGCATGATCGGCATCAAAATAAGGAACTTCCAGACCTGTGTTTTTGAAGAGCTCTTGCCAATCCCCTGCTGCGGACTTGCCAAACCTTTACTCTGCATGTGTGTTAGCATGCTGTAGTTTTCCTTCTTTGTCAGTCGCAACTCAGTGTGAACACTGTCAAGATAAAACCAGAGTTTATTTCACTGGGAATTTTCACCAGTTATTAACAAAAGATTTTTAAACTTTTCGATTGTTTAGTAATTTTAATTCTTTCTAGTGCTTTGCCTGCCAGTTCTCACAGTCTGCATGCACAGTCACCTCTCAGTTCAGCTGTACTGGCAGATTGTTGTAGAATGATGCCCGAAAAATCCTGTTCGGATTACTGAGAGACTCATGAAAGGAAAGTAACAGGTTGCTTAAAGATACCAGCAGATCTGAACACTGGCACTCTGTCTCTGGGATTAAATGTGCCATAATATCCAATGCAAAAGAATTGAGGCTCTATAAAATCTGGGGATGGCAGTACATTCAGCTGCGTACTATCCTGTTAAAATTTCAGAGAGAGGGAAAGAGAGAGAGGGAGAGAGAGATTTCAAACCTTTGTACTTGTATCAAAATTACTAATGTGCTAAAACTCTAGTAAAATGAGATGAACACAATTCTTGTGGATTTAGAAATGTATCTTCTATATAACACCAGTAGGTTCAGTGAAAGTCATGGGAATTTAAGTATTCAGGTGATGTGAAAGCTTTTTGAAAATGTTACCTACTGATTTCAAGTCACTCCAGGGGAACAATTTTACTTTAGCGTGTATATTAAAAAAAAAAAAAGTCATTAAAAAGATACATTTTTAAAGGGCTGCAGTTTCTTACACAATTGCTTTTCATGTATAACATGAAGTAGTCCATTATTGTCATCAGTGCAGTATGCTATCTTGTAATTTTAAAATCCATGCAGCAGAAATGTCTTTTCATGAGATGTACTTATCTCTGTAAAAATAGAAACATTTAGTTTTAAATTTGAAGTTGTTATTTTATTTTGCACTACTCTAGCATCCTCCTTTTCTTCTTCTTTTTTTTTAAATCAATCCAGTCTTCAGCAACATTTAATTTATTAATTCCTGACACTTTAAATCCTGCAGTCCTCATCATCTGATTGTTTTTAATACCCAGATGTTTGAAAATTACAGTATAAGCACTGGGAATGGTAAACAAGGGATCTTTTTGAGATTGCATGTTACTGAAGTTTTTAATTTGGCTATGTGTAGAAAGAGCTAGTACTCTCTGAAATGTAGACTAAATGGGGGAACCTGTTTAGTATTTGCAGTCTTTCTATTGCAAATTATCTTTTTCATGTATTTCACACTTTTGAGCTTGTATCTTAGGTAAGAGTTACGCACAGATTAAATATGAAACATGATATTTCTGGTGTGCTGATGACTGATTTAAGCGAGATGATAGCAGCAGGGGAACGGTGGTACAGTATTTCATTGACATGTATTCTTGATTCAAATGTTGAATTACGAGCTATGAAACTGGATGAGATTGGGAGATCATGTATTGATACTTTAGCATCCAACATAAAGAATGTGGAGTGGTCTGATATTTTGCTGCTTTGGAACAGATTAGGGCACTGTATATCCCTTATCACATTTTGGGAAAATACAGAGCATATGACCAAATATATTGTGTCAGTCTACTCTTTGATTATTATTTTCTAAAAGAGTTATTGGGTATTTTGGAACTCAGCAACTTTTCTACTAGCAACATTTGCTGTGGTCTTGATCATTTGACAGTCTTGATTAGAACCAGTCTCAAGGAGATTCTTAAGTGAATTTAACCTTAACTGCATGATTTGTTTAAGTATTCATCTAGCATTTGTTAAAGCAATTAAATGGCTTCCACTGTATTTAGTGTGCTTTGAACCTAGGGAGCAATCCCTAACTAGTGTTTATTTTACTATTGCTTTTCTGATTGTCTAGAAATATCAAAGATTCATTCTGTCAGAATCTTGCTATTCCAATAGAAGATGAGGAACAATTATATGTGTAGCTATATGTTGTAAAAAAATAAGTATTCTTTCACCAATGTGTATCACAATAAGTAGTTTGTCAGCAAAAACTTTGTAAAATTCTTCTGTTCGTGAGCTAGCATTATCTGTATTCACACGTGCAGTTGGAGATGTGTGGTGATTTTTTTTGTGGTCTTGTATTACAAATATTTAATTCAAGAATTGTTTGTAATTACTGAAAAGAGTTTTAGTAACAGTAAAAATATTCTCAGAAACTGTAATGAAGGCTGTTTTGATTAAATGAGATAGTCAGCATTCAGGCTGCTCTAAAGCTTCTAAAAATCTCTGCCTTGAACTGAAGAATTTCTATGATTTGTCTCAGAACGCTTTCAGTTGACTGCCTCTTTGAACTGGCTGCTCTTTTCTTGCACCTATTTTCTGACAGGCCACCAATTCCATTTCTACTTCCTTGGCAAAGGACTGCAGGAATAATCTTTACTAAATGTCTTCTGTTCCTTAGATTGTCACCTGACCATTTGTCTTTTCCTTCTGAGACTGGAGTAGGATCTTGTAGTTGTTTCTTAACTGCTATGCATAATGTGTTCAAAAGATTAGCTATGGACTTATTACATGTAGTAGTAAGGTGCCTGTATGGGTCTGGAGACAATATTTTTCTTCACTGTAAATCACAGTCTTTAGATCATGAGCTGTAGTCATTTCCGAAGGAGTAAAACTGCATTTCAGGAACACTGATTTATTTTCCTCTTTTTCTCGTTAATATGATCCATCAAGCTGAGCTCAGTTTAATATAACAGCCACAGTAAATCAAATATTAATAGGTTGACCTGTGTTTATGTTCTCTGGGGGCCCGGGTATAAAATATAATTCTTACTATTAACTCTTTTAATGTTTTGGGGGGTAGTGAGAGGAGGAGTATCTGTTGCTTTGCCCTTTGAGTTCAAATGTTAATAATAACTTTTCTTTTCAGGTTACAATGTAATTGATTAAGCTTATGTCCTCAAATCCTGTTCTGTTTTCCTCCAGTTTACCTGGATGTATGTTACTGTGTTTCAAATATTGCATGTTAGTGAAGCCAGTCATCTTTTAAAGTTCATTACACAATTCATAATAGTTTCCTCTTAAATTTAAAATCTTTTGAGAATTTCTTCGGCTGCCTGAGTGCACCTGAAGAACACTTCCCCTTCATAACACAATTCTATTTTGTGACTAAGGTGYAAGTCAGCACAACACCTGCTCTCATATCTGCAATATTAATCTCACTGTTTATATAACAAATTTAAGTGTACCACAAGGAATTTTAGCTATTAAAACTAAACTTCAGAAGGGTTTAGTACAACTAACTCTTTGCTGGCTCTTATTTATGTTCTTATCATTGAACATTTATCTTAGTTCTTAGTTATGCCCTACTAGGTCCTGACTTCTTTGAGAATTGGCAATAATTGTGGGTTCAAAGCCTGTTTGGAAGTTTGAACAGAAAACATATTGGATAAGTATGTGTTTGATGTTAGCAGCTGTGGAGACTGGAATAAGCACAAAGGAAAACTTAATACTGAAGGAGGGATGCTATGTGTAAATTGAATGTGTACAAGTGTTACGTAATCTGACACTTGAATTTAGTGATCAAACTTGCCCTTGTGGCAATGTCTACTGAGATTTTGTATGAAATGGTAGTAAGTGATCTCAGGTAGTTGGACAGTTGTGCGCTGGCATATGGTTTGGGCCCCTTAAAGAAATCAGATTCATTGTCAAGGAATTATAATGGCAAATGATTGTGGAAAATGTCATATCCACTTGACACCTGTGTGCCCAGTGAGTCTCAAGGATGCACTATATAGCATCATTCAATGAAGAATAGCTAGGAATTGGTTGCATTGAGTAAAACATATCATTCTGGACCTCATCTACTGCAGTACTGATGTTTTGGTACTTGGTTATTCAGAGACAGTGGTGGGATAATTTGGGGATGGGAATAAAAAATTTGGTCTTGAATCAGGTATTCTGAAGGTATAGACAAGAGGTTGGGCAATCATGTTCCCCAGAATCAAATTTATTTTCTGATGTGTTACTGGCAGCAAAAATAGGGAAGAGATGATTTTTGCCAGCCTAGATGAACTCACCCTTTCTCTCTCCTGCTGTTGTATAGAATTTTAGTAAGGTGTAGGTGTAGGTCTGGTTCAGACATTTTTCCTAGGTAACCTTACAGGAAATGAAGGCATGACAAAATAGACCTAGTGTGTGTATGTATGTGTGTGTGTAATCTACAGTTCAAGCAGATTAAGTTTTGGTAGTAAATAGAATAGGATGTGCAGGAGCTGTGCTTTGATCCCACTCCAGCCTCTTGGGAGTCCCTTTCCATTCAGTTGTCCCCCAGAGCCACACAGGACTGAAGGTATTCAGGTCTCTTGTCCTCTTTGTGATCCAAATAGCTTGTTCAAACTTAGTATTATTTTAGCTCAATGGAAGCTTTATGTGAAGTATCCCTGCTTCTGGGGACTGGGTTTCAGTCAACTTCTAGATTCTCCATACCACACTGTTAGGTTATTTTGGGGTTGTGTTTTTATCCAGTCAGTCACAGAATCATAGAACTGCTGAGGTTGGGAGAGACCTCTGGAGATCACCTAGTCTAACCACCCTGCTCAAAGAGGGTCAGCTAGAGCAGATTGCTCCTGACCATGTCCAGCTGGATTTTGAATATCTCCAAAAATTAATATTTTTTTTGTGTGTGTGTGTTTAAATGGATTTTTTTGTATTTCAATCTCTGCCTGTTGCCTCTTGTCTTGTCACTGGATACCACTGTGAAGAGTCTGGCTCAGTCTTCTTTACTCCCTCACATCAGGTATTTATAAACATTGATAAGACCCCCCCGAGCCTTCTCTTCACCAGACTGAACAGTCCCAGCTCTCTCAGCCTTTGCTCGTACAGATGCTCCAGTGCCTTCATCATCTTTGTGGCCCTTAGCTGGACTCATCCCAGTAGGTCTATATCTCTCTTGTACATGGGAGCCCAGCACTCCAGATGTGTCTCACCAGTGCTGAGTAGAGGGGAAGGATCATCTCCCTCCATCTGCTGACAATGCTCTTGCTAATGCAGCCCAGGACACTGTTGGCCACCTTTGCCACGAGGGCCCATTGCTGGTTCATGGTCAACTTGTTCTCCACCAGGGCCTCAAGATCCTTCTCTGCAGAGCTGCTCTGCAGCTGTTTGTCCCCCAGTCTGTCTTGGTGCCTGGGGTTATTCCTCCCTGGGGGCAGGACTTGGTATTCCCCTATGTTGAACTTCATGAGATTCCTGTTGGCTCATTTCTCCAGCCTGTTGAGGTCCCTCTGAACAACAGCACAACCATCTGGTGTACCAGTTCTTCCACCACTTTCCAAATTGCAGCTCCCTCACGGACATAAGATAGAATGGCTAATCATGTTTAGCAGACAGAGCTCATTTCAGGTAAACTTCAACAAGAATGAGGTCTGTGCCATCCTGTTCAATACTGGTGAATGGAACCTTTGAGAGAGGCTTTCCCCCTTTCCTGCAATTCTGCCCTTGCAGTCACTGCTGCCAATAGTACTTGTAAAAACTAACTGCTAGTAATGCTACAGTAAACAACTTTATCACGAATAGATGGCAACGTACTGTTCTTGAAAGATTACAGAAGCCTGCATGGAGAAGAATTGTAGCAAGGAAACCTGCCAGTTGGTGAGTTTTAACATAAAGTAAGAGCCAAAAGAAGTGTATCTTACATAATACAAACATGTCTTCTCTCTAGAAAACTTTTTCTCATAGAAAAGCATCCACAGTTGTCATAGCTACTTGAGCCAGAATTAACAACTAACCAAATTCAATGAGGTATGATTTTTAAATGGCTTATTTTTAGGTAGGCTGCTGGACCAAAATTTCAAAAAAATAACTTAAGATAACAAGGAAGGTAATTCCTTCAGTGTCACTTGGATGAAAACTTTGTGTGTTCATGGGAACTATGCAGACTAGAATTTGGGCTGTGTATCAGGGAACATCACTGTAGTATAGCATAAAACTGACAAGGAGAGGGAAAGAGACAGGATCTACTGAAGTTTTGTTTTTTGTTTGTTTGTTTTTTTAAGTAAAATCAGCTGACTGCTTGTGTAAATTCATGTCCTGTTGGCATAAGCAGTGACTAGCAGCTTTCTGAATACTGGCTCTCCTTCCTTGATTTAGAAGGAAAAGGACTAGAGAAAAGTTAGCTACTGAAAATCTCACTGGGCTAAAAATGTAGAAATCCAGCTGGTCTCTGAGAGGTCACCAGCAGGGCAGCCTAGAGTTGACTAGCAGTACCTTCATTGTTGATGTATGTCTTTTGTGTTTAAAAAGGAGATAGGTTGAAAATTTCTTAGACAAGCGGAAAATATTCCATGAACACTCAAATGAAGGATTAGAGTGAGGAGGTTTTAAAAAATAAACGTTTGGCAGGTTTTCAGTCCAAAGTTACAGCAAGTCGCTTAGGTTGCTCTAATGAACCTTCAGAACCAGGACAGTATTTCTATTTGAGTATAGAACAGAAATTATGCTGTTTTGCCTCTTAAAGTTAGGATAATGTTCAGTACCATGCCCTGTAGTTAAATTATTTTTTGTTAATTTGCTTTCCTGTTTCTCTTTGGAGTTCAAAACTGTATATGACAAGAAACATCTTACTATATTCCAGAGCTCTCCTTTTCCTATTAAATGTCTCCTTTCAATGTAAGATCTTGCTTTAGTTCTTTATGTAGTTATTGCATCCCAGAATGTGAGAGTCTGATGACTTCCTTTCAGACATATTTAACTTTTGGTTATATGAGTAGAATCACATCATTTCTTCTTATAGGATGCTGTGATATCTAGGATACCAAGGGAACACAGAAATTGAAAAATAGAATAAAAATATCAGATACAGGCCCACAAAATTAAAGATCCCTGACAGAGCGGATTCCTCAGCTCAAAATGCAGTATTTTGTTACTCAGTGACTGGAGGAAAACTCTTGTCTGAATGGTCAAAAATTTAGACCCAGCCCATCAGCAGATCAGAATGATATCTCATGGATATCTTCAGTTTATTCCGTTGGTTGGATTCAGGCACAATCTAGACAAAAATGTATAATTTTTAGGAAAGTTTGTTTTACAAAACTTTCTACTGAGAATTAACTTCTGTAAAACTTTCCATGTTCATTTGCAAACTTSCTGTATGAGGAACTTCCTACTCTTTTTTGTAAAACATATGTTCTTAACATACACATTTCAATTCAAGTGAAATGCTGAACACTAAGCTAGGTTGTATATTAATCCAGTTTTTACTATTGCTCTTTCTACATAATACCTATACACAGCTAGAGGAATATGCTGTGGAAGAGGAGAAGCTCATTTGCATAAGATATTATGAGTTTGTCTTGCCTTTTCAAATATTCACCAGAGAAGTAGTAGTTTTAGCTGTCCACCACCTGTTCACAGATTTAGTAGATTGTCAGCATCCTCACATTGCATTTGGGGAAAATCTAAATTATTGGAATGATAATGTACTTTAATAAATACTTTTAATATTAGTTAAAATGTGAAAACTGTGTATTAGGAAGCTTGGATTTACACACAGTTTTGGACTAAGTCATTAGCTAAGTTATTTTACAGTCATAGACATTTGTTAGTTTGTTACTTGGCCTGTCAAACTTTGCTCCAAATATGAGTGGTATTAACTCATAGTCCAAGAATACCTTTCCTCTTTAAATGTTTGTTTATTTTAACATTATTGTAGCACAAATAAAAAGTTATTTCATGGCCTTGATGCAATAGAGTAATAAGCATTCTGCAAGACACAAAATGAGTACAGGAGAGTGTAAATAATTGCATATGGCCATGTAGATTTGTCTCTGATTTTCAGATTTTTCTGGCATGTTTAATATTTGAAAAGCAAAACACCAAGAAACACCAAAGTATTTCAGAAATGATGCTAGTAATTATATAGGTGGCTTCTTCGTCTTCCTCAGTGAGGTACTGACTGACTTAGTACGTGGTACAGTGTTAGCATGCACTGTGCTACTTGATGCATCTTCTAATATGAGGTTGAGCACAAAAATACTTGATGCTCTTTTGTAGACTATAGCTTTTACTGATATATGTCAAGTTGTGTGCATTTCTGTGTTTGTGTGAATTATACTTCAACATGCCTACATTTTTTGCTATTTGTTAATATGCAAATCTGTGTACTCATAATTTGTACTTTATCTCCTGAGTACAGAACAGATGCATTTTCAATAACACAGAAACACAGAAAACTAATTGTTCTTACATTATGTACAGGACCCAAATCAACATCTCTCTAAATATTGTAGTGGTTTGAAATTATATCCTCTGAACAAAAAATGGGTTTTTTGGTTATGTTTTCATTAATAACTTAAATATCTTGTATCAGCATAGAGAATACATTCATGAATGACCTTCGGATGTTTATACTGTGATAGTTCAACACATGCACGCATCGACCACTTATCTCAGAAAGTGTTTATTCATTTGCCATTCACATGTGTGAGTGCTGTTGTCTAGAGAAAACCATCATTCCAAGTTTAGGAAATGAAAATAAATGGAAAGGGATTTCTACTGTCTTGTTTGTATGGACAAAAGCAGTGGTAACTTCTTTTAAGAATTGGAAGAAATAACCTGAAAATTAGAAGAAATAAACTGAATAATCTGAAAAGTATGATTCTTTTCGTGTGTGCACTGAATTCCAGTGGACAGACTGTTGGCCACACTGGTGGTGCTTGACGTTTGTTATTGCCAAATATCACACTGGAAATGCTTCTGATCATATTGGTCTGCATACTTCTAGGCCCAAGGAGCTGCTGCATGTTTTCTTCTTCCTCAGCAGGAGAGAGAAGCCCAAAGCATCAGGGTATTTCAACTGTAGCACATGAAGTAAGGGGAAAGGAGGGCTGGGTATAAAGTTGAAACTTACTGAAGATGACTGGTGAGGGGCTGATGTGCCAGAGAATGAAACTGGATGTTTGTCTCATCCAGGATCAGTAAATCCTGTGCATCAGGAGTGAGTAGGGAGATCAACCAAGTCACCTCTGAGATTCTCGGTGATGGACCAAAGACCAATCAGTTTGCCTTGACTGCTCATGAGAAAAAGCTCTGTTCTTTACTCAAATACACATGACATTATTGAGGGAAAGCTCCTGATCTGCCTTTTTCTGGTAGAGAAAACTGCAGATAAATGAGATGTGAAGTGAAGCCTGCTGGCTGGGAATGGGATTTTGGGATTGCCAGTGTACAGCAACATTGGGGGTTAAGTCTGAAATTCAGATGGCATTTGCATTTGTCATTCAGAGACCATCTCAGTAAATTTTGCTCACTTGAATTATAACTTAATGTTTTGAAACTATGGGAGAACAAAAATAATTAAGATGACTGTGGGATGGTATGAGAAAGTTATGCTACAGCAAGGAGTGTTCGTCTGCCTCGTAGTTGCATATATAAGCTAGCAAAAGTTGGAAGAAATCTATTGAAAACAATTTTGAGATGATTTGGCTTCAGATCAGCATTCTTGATGACAAATTTGTATAAAAGCAGTTTAATAAGGAATCTGATAAAGTTCTTTGGCTTTTGTAAATACTTAAGTACTCTCCTTCTGAAACTGGAGTTTGTATTCTTGCAAAGTTATATGTAATTACCAATAACAGAGTGTTATGTTGTCTGCATGGGGTCATGATGGGAGTTGGAACTGTTTTTCTCTCTTTTTGGAGTGAAAGAAAACATAACTATGGGAACAGCAAATTAGCTTCCTTGTGTTCTGCAGCACAGAATGCTAATGTAAGTACAGACTAATTAAGGATAATATTGGAAAATATTTTAGAAAAACAATTTGATATTTATATATATTATTGGATCATACTGGCTGTGAGACTGCTTGTTATTCAGAGGTAACTCAGGAGTAATTCACAGTAAATTTTTCGCAAGTGACTTCAGACAAGTGTCTAAATCTCATAAAAAGTCAAGAACTCAGGACGCTAAATTGCTTAGATCCTTTATTCTAAGCAATCTCCTTAGATTACTTAGAAGCTGATAGCCTCCCTCTTCCATGAAGGAAATTAAAGTGATCTCGGTAAATACAGACTTAAGTTGTAGTGGGAAAATATGTATATTTTTTTTTCATTGAGTGCTTGCTATACTGATCTACACATGGTTATTAGATGAATTGATAAAATTTTTTAGAATTCTGAAGAAATGTTTATAGATCGGGGTTAAGATTAGAGCTCAAATTGGTCGCTGATAAAGTTTAATGTGCGTGAATGCTGAGTGCTGTGGGTCTTCCACATATCCTTTTTGTCTCATGTGTAGTTTGGATTTTTGTTTGTCCTGTGTATCACAGGACTTGTTCAGGTACTTCCACATATTTTCATGGTTCTGTGCCAACTACACATATAAGAGTTCAGCTCTATGGGCATTGTTCTCGTGCCAGCAAAGTAGCTTGTATTTCACTGGTGGTGTGCATATAAGAGTTGAGATTCCTTGATAAAACATCTTTTAAAGTCAGTGTTGGTCTAACTGTTATTCCAGGGGAATTTTCATACCTGCTGTGCATGAGGATTGACTTCTCTTACATCGTGCATGACTTCCAGTTTCAGATGTAATTTCCAGAAAAAGATTCTCTCCTCTCTTTGTAGTTGATTTAATGAATGCAGAAAGTTCTAAGCAGTGAACACTTGCGAGTACCTTAGTTGCATTCTGCCTTGTTTTAAAAAGATCTGCATCCAGCACTGCTGGAATGACAAAGCTAAGCTCTCTGAAAAATCTAGCCCTACTTTATGAATACAAAGTGTTTTAGCTGTTGCATACATGAAGTTTCCTTCAGACTTCCAGCTAGACTTCCTGCTTTTTTTACCTTGTTATTTGTAAGTACCTTTTCTACTATAGAATGATTCTGGTCAGTAGTTGAAATTAAAATTGTTGTCATGTTCTTCCACTTCTTTTTTGTCTTTATAATGATGGCATCTGTAGTTTTAGCTACATAGAAAACACCTTTTGCCATGTTAAAATTATTGTGTTCTTGCTGTTTTTATCTTCTAACTGAAGAGATCACATTATAATTTTTCAGTGAAAGTTTTTGGTTCCGGATAATACTGGATTTCTTCTAGGCTTTTTTCCCCATCTTTGTTTTGAGATAACCTTGCAGAGTAGGTAAAACAGGAAACAAGACAGAGATAAAGATTTAACAAGTGTTCAAAATGGCTGTACAGTGTGGGTGGGGAAGGAAGTGGACACACATTATATTCAGCGGCGTTAGCTTCCAAATGTGGCCAGAGCAGGGAGCTGTGAGCCACATGGTGAACCCTGGGTCCTGCTGTCGCTGAACTTATGGAGAAGAGAAAGGAATTGTTGAAATTACAGCTCTGTACAAAAACAAAATGAAGGACATTGCATGTGCTAAGCAAATTGGAAAGCAGCATTGCAACATGCTGCCATGCATTACCACCTTAATAACTTGTGTGTCAGTTCTAAATTCTTTTAAGAATGTTTAGAAGTTGCTAGTTGCTGCTGTAGCCGATGTCCAAGCCTAAAGATTTAGCAGCACTGTGACAGTCCTCTCCATGTTTGTCTTTTCATAGGTTAAGGCGGTGACTCCTTGAGCACTGGTGCTCTTTAATTTTGTCAAGTCTGTCATGTGGYAGTGCAGGGAAGGGTGCCTCTTTTCCTAAACAAAGCCATGCATCAGTTGTATTGTTTTTTGCAGGCCTCCACTTGTGGAAGTCAGGTGTGGATTTCTTGGCTGATTTCAGGAACTACTCTAACAACAACAGTTTTTTTCCCCTGCTATTATTGAGAGTGAAATTACTCAGAATTACAAAGATTTTTTGATTAAGTTAAAATCAGTTCCAATATGTTGTAATGAAGAAGTGTGAAGAAAAAGTTTGTCCTGTCATTGAATATAAGAAATGGTTATCTTCGTAACAGTTGTCAAAGCTAACTCTACAGTGCAGAAGAGATGAAATTCAAAGGTTGACTCTTGTCATTTACTCAATTATGGTAAAGGAGTGATTTCGTAAGTTTGTTTTGGCACTTGGGTCTGCACTGGACACACGCCTTCTGCTAATACCTCATAGCACATAATCTAGCAAGACAAGTTCTTATCTTGGAGTTCTTGCTGTCTGATGGAGTTTTTCAGCTTTAAACAAGCTTTTTCTTGGGTTTAATTTTTGTTCCAGCTTGTTACAGCACTTCCGATTATGCACACACACAATCAAGAGTATAAACTGTTACTGGCATCATATAGGACATCCTGCAGCAGTAAAAGAATTTCCATTAGGAAGCTGCTGTATTGTTTCCTTTTATTTAGTATAAAAAATGACTTTTCAAATAAATAAAAACAAAATAGAAAGTTCAGATAACAAGAATATGTTTCCTTGCTGAAAACTTAGTTACTTATTGTGAGGACTGAGAAATCCAGGGAAATAGGAAAACTTAATTGAAGGAAAAGATTTAAGTCTGCATGTACACTTTGTTATTCCTTAAATATGCATTTGTTCTGTCAAATATGTAGTGTCAGTCTGATATAATGTAATGTGAAGCCTGGATGATCTCTGAAGCTCTTGTAGTCCACAGAGATTTGCTTACTAATGTACAGCTATTTCTTTATTGTCAGCTGAGGAAAACAGAACATATGGGATCCATGAAAAACACAGGTTGCTGGCTCTTAGGCTCAGCCTGCTTCCCCAAGGAGAGGGAAGAAAGAAAAAGTGCTTGAGAGGAAGATGGGGCAAGCTTAGGAGACTGGCTTGCAGTATAGTACTGTTACATTATTTCTTGTAGTCCACAGTCATGTTATAACAAAACGATAAGCTTCAATTTGTTAGTCAAAAGGTAGAATTTGTTGACTTTTCAAGGAAGTCCTTTTCAAGGAATTTAGAACAAATATTTTAGATGAAAACTAGTGCATTGAGTTTTCTCAGAAACACTAGTTGAAGTATATTTGGAAACTAATACACATAATCAGAGAAGAAACTGAATGATTTTTATCTTCTAGTACCTGAAAAGCACAAGTTAACTGTCATTGAGCTTGTATGTGAGAGAGAAAAAAAAAAACACCCAACAACTTTGGACTGTGTGATTTAAATTAGTTCCTGGACGTTATTCTCTTACTTCTCACTATTCAGTGTTTCCTTAATCATGAAAGACAACTTGGAAACAAGCAAGACTACTGTAAGGTGAAAAGCATTGCTGTACTACTGTATGCAGTTTGCTCAGACCTGTCCATTCTCATGTATGTGTGTCTCAGTCTTTCTGTGTAAAACTTTCAACTTGAACAATGGCAGAATTATTTTAATTTGCATTTCATTAAGCTATTTAATAACACAGAATTTAGTTTTTTTTTTTTAAGGAATACCAGGAATCTTTGAAAATTTAAAAAAACACTGGTCTGCATTGATAATCTTCTTAGATTATGGCTGTTTTAATCATAGTTGTTTTTTTCACTTTTTGACTAGCTTTTATGTACTGCATAGAAAATTATTCTACTGTAGTGTAACTGCCAACACTACAGGCAGTGTAGAGAGTTTTCCTCCCTTCCTCCCTTCCTCCCTTCCTCCCTTCCTCCCTTCCTCCCTTCCTCCCTTCCTCCCTTCCTCCCTTCCTCCCTTCCTCCCTTCCTCCCTCCTTTTTTTCCCTGTTGCTAAAGTCAGCTGTAGCCCATCCAGAAAAGAGAGAGTTTTTCCAATTGTGTTCTTCTGGGACTCTCCACAGTCTGTTTCCTCCCCCCTCCAGTATTTTTTCCCTTTCAAAGGAGTGCTGGGACCTGTTGTTTTTGGCTGGGGAATTTTTTTGCTTCCACTTTCTCATTTAGTCTCTGGTGCAGATGGGAAGAAGCATAAACATATAAAAGTGAGAAAAGAAGGGCTCATTCCTTTTTCTAGACCTCATCTGTGAATCTGGTATGCACAAATGTCTCAGGCTGTTCAGCCACTACAGCACAGAGATTACTTGGTGCCAAAAAGAATGGAAATGGGTGGCCCCAAGCCAGATGGCTGTGCTTTTCTTTAGGTCACCCTTGATAAGCAAAGAAACATCAGGAGTGAGAACAGGCCTCCAGAGAGCAAGTTTTGAAGGTCTGAGAATCACTTGTTACAATGGAGCTCTTCTACTGCCTCAGTGAGGGCAGGAAGATTAATTTTAGAGGATTAGGCTAAACTGAACCAAGGCTACTTTACTTCAGAATGCTAGCATCCTATGTAAAGATTTAGTGTGTTTTAAAAGATTTTTATAGTGATCCTGTTGCAGCCTGTCTTTGCACATTGGCAGTTTCATTCTCACAGATCTCCTTCTGCCCTTACATGAGAGATGTTGCCACAACGTCCTTGAGTGTGGAGAAGGAGAACATCTGGGCTTTGCAAGAAGTGCCCAGAATCCCAAGTGTGGAGGAAGGAATCAAAAAGTGATCAGCTTGAGAGAGAGTGCTGAGATTTGAAAGATGGTGTCTGGTCTTCAGTATGTGCCAAAACTTTTAGTTGGCAGTTTTTAATGAACTGCGAGAATACTGGAACACAGATTATTTGTTTTCTTGGTAGCCAAAAAAAATATAATACACTCTAAAGAGCTCAGGTGATGATTGCTTGGCAAATTATAGGAAAGGAAGCTGTCTCTTTGCATTTATTCCACTGAACACTGTTGAAGGAGTATTTGGGGATTGCAGAGAGATATAGCAGGACCACTGGTATATCAGTGTCATTTTCTTTGGAAATGAGCTGGTGAGACTATAATTTTTGTTTGATGCTGTGGGTTAGAGACCAATATTGGAATTGATCGTGGAAAATGATCTACTGTGTATTGGACCTGTTATAAAACAAAGCCACAGCAAAGAAGTCCTGTCAAATGTTCAGATATGTTGTGATTTTGATAGGATGAAGCAGCTGGCCTACATAACATACAACTTGGCATAGTTTTAAGTGTGTTTGTTTTAATTATAGCAATTTTATTTGATGTCTGTTTTATACTATAGTTCTGTCTCTGGGGTTAGTATTAATTTGTAATATGTTATTGCCTGAAGGATTGCATGAAAATGGAGTCAGAAACCTACTGATCCAAAAAATACAGTCTCAGTAAAGATAGATGAAGAGTATGAAGAAAAGAATATAATATGGAAATATCTGTAAAGACCTCGCTATTTATTTATTTGTTGCCTGCTTGGATTTTTGTGAAGTTTTGTTTCCAAAAATACTAGCTAAACTGAAGAACAAAGGAAGGGGGATGCGAAGCAGACTAGATGGAGGTCAGGAAGACAAAGTACGAGATATAGGTAGGGCTGGGGAGGAATAGAGGGTGGATGAAGAGAAAGGGAATCTGAGAGACTGCAAAGGGGGTGTGTGGGAGAAAGTAAGCTCAGGGACAGTGCTCTATCAGTTGCTCAGTGTACTATTTACTTTCTTTTTCTCCTTTACATTTGGAGGAACAAATCTTTTTCCTTTGAATCACATCATTGTATGGCAGATCCTTGCTAGTAGTAGTTTGCTTGACTTCTTTTTTTCATTTTACATGTAGTGATAAAAGAAAGCTGCTTTTCTTAGCATTGAAAGAGCTTTTTGTTGGCATCTCTTGGATTCCTGTGTCACACTTGTATCCAGATCTCTGCCATGGGGGCTTCAGAACCAAAGAACTTTTGAGGGTTTGGCCATACCATTACTTTGGAATGACAAGAAATTAATCAACAGCACTATTAGCTATTTTATATTGTGTAACTGAGCCTTCTCATTCAATGTTAGTCTTTAATGACAAAAAATTACATAACACTTGCATGTATGTATTGTCTAATTTTTTTTATAATTATTTGCCCCATTTTGCATCTCTTCATGATACGTTGTAGTCAGCAAAGGTATAGCATGCTTGAGGTGGAAACTTACTTCTTGTTATTTGATTTGACAGTATCTGCAGGAATAAGAAAGTCTGGGGTGAGGGTTAGATGAACTATAAATTCTCATATTGCCATACCTCCTATTTAGCATGGTGTTTCTCGGTCAAAGAAGAATTTTCAGACTTCCACTTTCTTAAAATATTCACAAACACTTAAGTCTATATCCTGTCCATCACTGGAGAGACTGAATTCCCTTTGAAGTGAGTAGGAGACAGCCATGTATGTCAAAGGCAGGCTGTGGCCTTTTATGGAGTGAGTTTGCTGTGAAGGGACATGCACATCCTGGGGTCTGTCACACAAGAACATCTTCATGCCTAGGCATGTTTTGTGGCCATCATAGCTTAAAACAAATGTGTGTGTGTGTACTGCCTTCCAGAAAAGTGTTTACTGGGAATCGTAATGCAATTCTAAATTTGATCATAGAGTAGGTACGTTTTTAAAGAGGTAATAGCAAATCTGGTATCTTTCTGTAATGTCCCAGGATTCTTGGATACACCTTTCTGGATTGTGCAGGCATGTGTTATTTGTAAATGAGTGTATCCCCAAGTTCAGTACATTCGCATTGTAAGGTTGTTTCTGCTGAAGTCAGCCACCTACAATATGCTCGGGAACTGTAGCCAAAGCAGTAAAGTATTTGGCAATAAGAATTGAGGAAATGTTATGGAAAGTCTGTCTTTGGTTTGTGTGTATGTTGCAGCCAGTTTAAAATCAGTGGTTGGAACATATGAATGTTGTCTGAAACAGCTACTGCTGTCCCTGATGGAAGAGGTTGGTCTGTATAAATGTGTGCATATACAGAGTTGATTTTCTATTTTATAGCATTGAGCAAGGCTTCAGCCTGTTGTTGATGCTGTCTAATACTGACATTTCACTGTTCGCTAACAGCAACTTTCACTGTTTTATGGATTAATCTGGAAAAGGCAATTGAACTAAAATGGTAAGCTTTTGAAGTCAGGTAGTGATCTAAAATAGGACACTTGCATGATTTCTTAGATGGAGGGAAGGATTCAGGAGTGGCAGATAATCAATCATTGCCTTTCCCAGCTGTCTCATAGTAAGTGACAAGGTAGGGTTACTGACAGGGCTATTTAGGTGGCAAGCACTGCTTCAGCTGCAGTGCCTTTTTGATGCAGATGCAGAGGGAGTTTACCAGGGACTTCTGTTCCATAACCAAAGCTGCCAAAAGCTGGGTTAGGACGTGTCCACTAATGGACATGGCATGTGCATCTAGTGAGACAGTCTGAAGTAGATGGCTGGAATTTGAAGTGGGAGACCTGTGTTCTGTAGGAAGGATGTATTCCCTGGCAATGAATTATGAATAACATGAGACTATCGTGTGACTTCTCTAAAGCGGTAACCTCTCGTCAGCATTGATTACTAAAATGAAGATATCACTCCTGAGTGAGGTATTAGTTGTGGTTTAAAACCTGAGAACAGCTAAACCAGTGAATTTGGATCATAATGGAGTCAATAAGTTTGGAAGGATGAGTAAGGAAAGGGCCAGGTGGTTCTATCTTTCTTAGGAGGAAGAAGAGCTTAGCTGAGGGGAGTATTTAGGAATTTTCATTACTATACAAATCCATTAGGACTACAGTAAGTTGTGCGCTTACAGCTTTGATATAATGGCATTTTTCAGAGGATTAATTCAGCTGATTTTAATGAAATACTGCTGAGTGACATTGATGCAGAAGAGAAAACTGAGCTGAAAGTTTTTCAATTATGCCCTTATAGTATAAGAAGCTGTACACATTTGTCACACTGGAAAGTGTCAGCTATCATAGTTTCAGACTCAGCATTCATTTTGTTGGATATTTAACTTTTCTTTTTCACAGCTGCAGAAATCTTCTAGAGCTTGCTTTCAGTTCTCTATCATTAACAGAGTTTTTTTTTAAACTGGTATCTTTAATTCTTTGTAAATGAGTTGTATGCTTTGTGAAGCATCTCCTTATATAAATGTATACCTTAGTTTGATTTGTTATAGGAAATGCTTAACGTGAACAATCTTACTGATATGAAAATACTGTCCAAGGAAATATGATTAAATGTGTTTTTCAACACAATCAAAATACATTTGCATTTCATGAATATAATTCTGAGAAACTGAGCTAATATCTTAATCATATACTGGATGACAAGTTTTTCCTGAAAAGTTCTTCTGTTTCCCATTTCAAAACTGTTCAGGTAATACTGTCAGTTTTATAGAATATGTACGCACATGTACACACACAAACACATACAGTATAGAAAATCTTTTTCTTTGTAAATCGCTATGTAGTGTGAAAGTGCTGTCTCTCACAGTTTGTGAGAGCAGTATGGATTAGTGCACAAATTTCACAGACCATTTTATTTTTCTTTCGTTAGAACCCAGACACTTCTATTTGCTGCTGGATGCAAACGCCCTCAWGTTGATAATTACATATTGTCCCTGGTGATCTCTGTTTCTATTTATTAAATAAAGTTAACAAAATTAATATTTTTAGCGTTAACATTGTTCTCTACTCTCGGCTTCACATTATATTATGTTGTAATACCTTTTGCATGTTAAGCTTATGAATTGTTTTACAAAGACTTATATTCCATTGGAGAAAACTTGGAGAATTGCAACCAGAGTATGTAAGGTTTGATTCTAGATACTAAATTTCCCCAAATGCTTTCTTTTGAAGGTGTTTGGAATGACTTAGTGTAATGGAATCAAGTCTGACTTGAACTTGCACTTCTATAGAACAGACGACCAGAATGATCTATGGAATTTCTGTTGTGGATTTCTTTATCTGATTGTTCCTCTCCAAAATGTTATTTATGTATTTCATCCTTTTTTTTTTTTTTTTTTGGTGCTGCAGTTTGTTTGCAGATACATTGCCACTGCCAAATTTATATTTGGTAGCAGAAAAAACATTGAAATAATGTGATTGTGTAGGTGTCAAATTGGTGATGGCCAGTGCAGGAGCAGGGATTCGGTGAAATGCATATAACCTCATAGATAATTAACAAAAAAAAATTTTTTTTTTTACAAGCTTCTGATGGTGATTATTGAATATGTTTGGAGCTTCTCTCTATTCTAATTTAACTTTGGAAACTGCAGAACTCTCTTATTCTGAATCATGTTCCATGTCATAAGCAGGGGGAAAGTCACAAAAATGTGCTTTTAATATGTAGGATTGTAGAATGAATGAGAGCTGTTTCCCTGGTAACAGATTTGGAAGCTGGTTTTGAATCCTACAGAAAATGAATGGAGTATCTGAAAAAGCTGCTGATTTTCTTCTTTCCAAATTTATATCTTTGTATTTTTATGTATTTATTTCTTATTTATTTGTTTGTATTGTTAACAAAAAGAGGCACATAACACTTTAAAATACTGCTTGGCAAAAGTCTTTGGAATGCAAATAGGTAATTGAACAAGAGAAGTGGGAAAAAAAATTTTCACTTTTGGGTTACATTTCTTTTGGAAAACAATAGCTAACTGTGTGTGAGTCTTAGAGATGAAATGTGCTTTGGCTTTTTCCCAGGTCATTAAAAACACTGTCTTGGTTCTGCCTTTTAGTAGTAAGAATGGCTGTGGTTTTGTTTCATGTAACTGTGCATTACATTGTGAAGCTAATTTTGACATTTAATGTGGTAGCTCTATGAAACAAGATAACAGAATAGGCAGAATAATCCTCCAAGATTACTGAATGACTCTAAAGATTTTACTTGATCATAAATCCAAAGAATTTCCTTTCTGCTGCTTCAAGTCCCACCCTTGAAATAAGCAGAGCTTCGTTCCTTGTATTTTTTTCTGCCTCTTTTATTTTCAAATGTAAATTTCTGTTGCTTTAGCCTTTTAAATTTTCAGTGAGTCAGGATTATTTACTTGAAAGCCATTTTTGTTATGTCCTCATTTGTACACCAGCACCATTTGGTTCTCTGTATCAAACTGTAAATCCTACAGTTGTAGGAAGATGTTCCCTTCCATCGGCTGAACAGCTCTCAAGAGCTGCCTTACAAATATTGCAGACCCAATTTTAAATACAGTTTAGTTTTTCATGCAGGCAGCAAAGCTCTTAATTTAATTACTAAATGTCAGTATAGTTATTCTCATGATTGTTTTTTTCCATGAAATAGCTATTTTTGTTAATGTTGCTTATTATTTGTAAAAAGAGTCAGAAACTTGGCACAGTGTGTAAGTGCTCCTACAGGCTTCAAAGTGGTACTGACTACAGAGTTTTGCAGGGCTGAAAAGTCTCAACTATAGCTATAAATTTGATTCTGTCAGTGAGCCTTCTCCAGTGACAGCTCTGATAACTGGGGTAGAAGTTTAATACTAGATTTGGATGTGAGGATGGCATCAAATGTTTATTTTTATGACCCTGTCCCTTACTCCTCACTAAGAGACCTTACTGATGCTGAACTAATGCTTGTGACTGGTAATGTAAGCACTGATGTAGCACCAGCATTTTGATCTGTTATATTCAATTATGCAAGAGAAAAGGTAGGATTAGACCATAATACTGATTTTAAGATGTCTGATAACTGTGCTTGCTTTTTATTTTTATTTTATTTTATTTTATTTTATTTTATTTTTTTGTAGCATGTTCAGGTTTCTTTGGGTATTGCAGGCAGCTTTTTGTTTTACCTGTGGCATTTTGGTGACTTCATCATGTTTATCATGCTTGACAACTGGGAAGGGAACATGTATTTCTCTTGTTCCCGCTGGGAGCAGGAGGCTTGCTTGTGCCAATCTGGCGGCTCGGCCTTTGTCAGTACCACAAACACTGACCAAGGCTCAGCTGCATCTTAGTGGGGCTGCCCAGACAGAAGCGATGAAAACCCCTGTCATGCACCAACAGAGGAAACATTGATCTATTAACTAGCCTACATCTATTAATGTATAGGAAGTGGATGTGAATGCATAGGGCATGTGCATACTGTCATTTCTGGTATCGTTGCAGCTTGAGAATTAGCAATGGAGATGAGAGAGCAACCCAGATCTCAGTGCAGTTCAGCTGCTCAAGTATGGTTCCAGGGTTTCCAGGAGACTTTATCACTTCTGCCAAAGCTGTTGTCAAGCTGTCCTTAATGGTGGTGGTGGTGCTAGCAAAACTAGGTAGCTGTGTTCTCTCCTTACCAGTTACAGCCTCCTAGTTTTGGTATAGCTGTATTCAGTCTGTTCATTGGCATAATTGAGTTGCAGAGACAAAGCCGTAGGGGAGAACAAGAGAGCGATTTTATTTTTTATAAGTTGTTGTTTCTTCCATAAAGAATTGAGGCATTAGACTTGGAAAATGAAGGTGACAGGCAAAGGAGGAGGTAAGGATGAAAGAGACAATGGTTAAAAGATAAAGCTTTATTTCTTGAACTGATCTACTAAATTTTAATACTTCTTTTGACTGAGAAAGTGAATTTGGGTAGGTAACAACTTACCAATGTAGCAGGCAGCAGTTGAAAGCAGAGAAAAAAATGAAGACTTGACGTGACTGGAAGAAGGATAAATATGTTACACTTAGCTTGTGTATTTACATCTCACCTTTTGAAAAGATTCTCTCTCTTTACCAAGTCACTAGAATATGTACTTCATGTTTTGGCAGTAATGATTCAATAAATCATTTCCTGAATATAAATGTGCTAAATATTTTCTGGACAAGTGCTTACCACAAATGTCACTGAGGAGTAGAAATGCACTCTGCCTGTCTTTTTTCACAAAAATAGCCCTTTAAAACTTACTTGTAATAAGGTAATTCCTATACCTTGGAGGTATATAATCATGTTTTAATGCCCCCCATTTGCTAATGCTTCACTAATGACCTGCATTAAAACGTGATTATATACCTCCAAACTCTATAACATGTCAGTATTTTATTATTCTATCATATTACTTTCCAGATTACCTGATTTTTATTACCCTATTACTATTTTTATTGTTCCTCACATGAAAAGTAAAGTGTACTCCATTTTCTTAAGCCCCACCATCTTAAGTCCTAACACTAAAATCCCAATGTGTAGTTCTCCATTTTTTTCCAACTATTTTAATTAAAAAGATATCCAATCCAAATCTGATTATGTATGCAATTCCATCCTGAAATGCAGTTTAGCTTAATATCTCACAAGTATGCACATTGGCATGACTGCTTCACATTCAAACTCTTTTTGAAAGCTCTGCCACTTTTTAACATGCTTTGAAATGATGCCCTGTCAAGATGTGCTTTGATAGCCTTGTTTCATTTTAAGCTAATGAACCCTGAAGATTTGTTAGACAGTTTATGGGAATGGAGAAACAAAGAGCGTCTATTGTTGGCTTTGCACAGAGCCTGTATTCTGTGTTTATGACAAGAGAGGTGGCTAGGCACATGTGGAGTTGCTGGAAGGAAAACTACAGAAGGAAGACTGTGCACTCTACTTAAGGTCAGGGTAGGAAGCACAAAGCATTTAAATCAACCGTGTTTTCAGCATTATGAAAGGTCGAAGGGTAAAATAGGGTGGTTCTGTTTAGTACCCATGTATTTAAATCACTTGAATAGGCAATTTGCCTTTGCTGTAGGTTGATATAAATTAGATCAAGTAGGGCAATAAAACCCACTAACCTTAATTTCCTTAAAAACAAAAACAAAACAAAAAAGAGCAAAACCCCAAACCCCCTGATATGTATCAGGAAGAATTGTAGCTTGGTTTACAGATGATCTCTTCAAACATGGCCCGATCTCTGCCAGGCTACCTTTGCTTTGTGGTTCTTTGTTTAAAAACTAAAAGCAGATATACAGTGCTATGTCTGACTTCTTCCATGTCTCTGGAATCTGTAGACTCTTCCTTCTACATTTGATGCTCTCTTTACTTTTTTCTACCTTTTTCTTCTGTGATGACATGTGTTACTCTCTTGTCTT
>NW_020448464.1:789647-902642 GCF_003343035.1 Apteryx rowi | reverse complement strand
AAAAAAAAAAACCACCTGCCTTTGCTTTAGGTTTAAACTTAATTTCGGTGCATAGTTACATATCCCTGAAAGTAAAGTTAAGTTTCACAGTGACTTTTCTTCAACTCAAACATTAGCGGAGGGCACTGCTGTAATGTGATAGGACTGTTTATTCTGGGTTGTATAAAAATCAGGCCAACAGTTCAACGTGGATTAATCAGCATGTTTTCCCCTCAAAAATAAGGGTTCTGCTGGCAGTGGAAAAGTGTGTTTTTTGTTTTTTTGTGTGCATGCTTTTTTATTTAAACTGAATTATATTTGAATCGTACTTATGTTGACTTCTTTAAAGCTGGCATGCCAGGACTGCCTATCTGAGGGCTGTGATATGTAATATAACGTCAGCATTTTACTAAAACAAATTCCTTCAGGAACTTGTGTATTCCAACATATCTCTATGTTCCATCTCTCTCAAGTAAACCAGTACAATGCCAAAACTAAAGAAGAAAAAATCCAAAACAGTTGTTGAAAGAACAGCTATACTAATCTTCTTTTTGCAGATACCAGTATTAAAAATATTTCTTATTGCTTAATAAAAAGTTGCTTCACTTTTGAGCTCATGAGCGCTGTAGGTCCTGTTGCTTGGAGAGTACAGCTGTGCTAGCAATGTCCTAGAGAAGGGTTGTTGAAGAATATTGGCTGGAATGAGAAATAGCTAAGACTTTGAAGGAAAGTGCTCAATGGGCGATGCAAAACAGACAAGGTCATTAGGCCTTTATGCGATAGGGAGTAGAATAAGAACTGATGACAATTGTAAATGTTTCAGAAAAATGGTGATGATATAACACATGATAACATATTACACTTTACCAGATGATTTGGTTTTTTGCTTGTAATTAGTGTTAATGCTTGGAGCACTGTAGTTACATGATCTTTCAGTAATGATATACTATGGTCTACTATGGTACCGAGATACAGTATGTAGAAGTAGACTGACTATTTTTCTGAGATACAGTATGATGAGGTGAGGACTGACTTTTTCTGTTACAGCTGAAGGTTTAAAAGAGGATCGCTTTTCTCATTGTGCTGCTGTTGCATTTTCTGACATCTAGTGGTAATAACTGTAAATTACTGAAAGATTGTTAATGGGCGTACCATCTTACTAGCAAATAAGTTTTAGTAGAGGGGTGAAGGCAATCCTTTTAATCGATCAAAATGCATTTAATTTATTATCTTCCTAAGGATTACAGTGAAGGTTTTAAGAAAAAAGTGTAAGTATTTTTGCCCCTGTGCCATCCTTTACTTGGGAAAGAACAAGAAAGTGTGGTCCATGACACTCTTATATAAAAGCTCTGAGGGACAGGAATGGGTTGGTTTGATTGCATAGCTCTGATGCTGAATAACAGAAAAGTTACAGAAGATGATAGAAAAGATGGGAAAGAGGTTGGGCAGTCACACAACAAATTTTTCTGCTGATATAGTGTTAGTTTGTAACAATGACTAAAAATTGCAGAAGGATATCATGAGAATGGGCAAGGGTAAAAGGGGTGATCAAGGTATGGTGTATTTTCCCCTTGACAACTGAACTAGGCAGGTTAGGGCTCTTAAACCCAGAAAAGGTACAGCTGAAGGTGATTGTGATAGTGATCTGTGTATGTGGAGAAGGCAGATGAGAGGATTTGTTGAATACAAGAAGTGGAAATGAAGGTAGGAGGATCCAGCTCAAAACAAATGAAAGGAAAGAGGTCTTTGTGCCATGGGGGATAGAGCTCTGGAACTCCCTGCTAATGCATGTTGCGGATGCAAAATGTTTCCGTGGCTTTAAGGGGAGGCTTGTCAAGTTCTTGAGAGATCCAGTAGGGTTACCAAATAGGTAACACCCAGCAAAGCAAATCCTAAGCTGCAAAGAATACTGGGAGGGTTTTGTGGGAAAGTATCTCATATTCTGGCCCTATCTTTACTCTTCTCTTAGCCTCCATTTACAAGCTTGATTGAAGATGACATTGGCCTGGTTTGACCCTTAATAGCAGTCAGTACAGACATTCTTCTGTTGTAATATTAATAGGAAAGAACAGAGAAACAAGGCTTGAATCCTGAATAATGTTAGGAAATATATTGTTACAACCTATAACTAGACTTAAAGCAATGTGTACATGCAAAATATTATTTGATTGATGTAAGTTCATACATAACTTTATAAAATCTGTAATTTTATGTTTTTATAGTGTTAATGTTTCAAAGAATAACTGACATAAATGATTGCATTTTTCATAATTTCAATTAGCATGTTTTCAATCGGTACTTTTATATAAAACTCATTAGAAATGTGAAACTAAGCTATGTAGCCTAAGGATAGAATTTTTCCGTAAGCTCAGGATAAGCTGCAGGCATTATTATGAAGATGTAAATGGTACATAAACTTTGTGTAGACTTTGAACACTGAAGAATTTCATCCTTACAATTTTTTTTTTCTTTTGTGCTCACAGCTTTTGCTTTTTTTATGTGATTTCTACTTACAGGACGCTTGGATTACACATGATAGGCTGTATTATGACAGGACATTTTTATGTATCATTTACCCAAAATCCCCAAACCCAGAAATACAAATATTTTGTTTAAAACAATATAGATTATGGAAAATAGAAAACTCAGAAATGATACTGAAATGATACAGTTATTGATGATTTTTATGCTTGGTCGGACAAGGTGTACATCATTTCATACTCTACAGAAAAAAATGTTTACCTTATTACTGTAGAGATGTAAATTCACATATATTCTCAACTGCCAGGATTTACAAATATTACATTCCTTCTCCTCTCTCTTTTTTTCTCCCATGTGCAGGCACAGGAGAAAGTGGAAAGAGTACTTTCATCAAACAAATGAGGATTATTCATGGCTCAGGTTACACAGAAGACGACAGGAAAGGCTTCACAAAACTCGTTTACCAAAATATATTTACTGCCATACAAGCTATGATCAGGGCCATGGATACTCTCAAAATACAGTACACATTGGAAGAGAATGAGGTAAGAAAGAACGAAGAAAGTACTAGTTTCAGCATGTGAAATTTCAGTTTGTACACAAGTGGTTTGAGTCTTAAGTTTCTGCAAGCAGAACCTTAAAAATCCATGTCCTGCAAGGAATTTCCTGTGCCACAGTCTGATTTTCCAGAACAAAGGGGGGCTCCTGTTGAAAATAGGCCTCTGTGCAGGGTAAGAGGGGATGGAGTTGGGGGTGGGTAAGGAAACAGAAATTTCAAAGTTGCAAGTTGTTCATAAGTATAAAATTTTTTTTAAATTGAAATTATAGACTGTTCATGACAGTAATATGCACAGAGCCTGGTTTGTCAGTAGAGCTCCAGAAAGAAGAACTTTAGAAGTCTTGTAGGAAGATGTCATGTCTGTTGGATGCTGGTATACATATAAAAGGGCTCTAAGCAGTATATTTCTAGCCTTGATAGCAACCTTTAGGCACTTACTAGCTTGAAAATGTAGAATGTCTTCTCTGACCTTTTTTAGTTTGAATGGATATGTCATACAATTACATTTTTTGGTTGGTTAGTTAGGATTACACAAAACTTTTTTCTGTTTGGGTTAAATCAATTACATCCTCTCTCGGGGACTTTTTTTGTGTGTGTGTATGTGGGGGGGGAATGCAGCCCAGCTTTTAAGGCTTGTAATGTTCTAAAAAGTGTTATTTGCTCAAATATTGTGCAGAACATATAAAGCAAATTATTCGGATGTTTGTTTAACTTAAGCGGGAGTTGCATTTAGCCAAGTTTTGGTGTCGCTATAGGGAAGATTGTGTGTAGGTAGTGTCAAGGCAAAAGTTTATAGAATTTGTGGGTTTTTTAATTGAAGTATTATGAGGAAAACATAGCTGGTAACCTACTTCTTGTCAAAAAATATCATCACCCATGGAGAATATTAAAAAAAAGTTGTGATCAGGCTGCTTTGATTATTTAAATTGTTTTATATAGTGTATTCTCCTTTGGACTAGAGAAAAGAGGGATAGAAGGTAATTTGTTGGATAAAATAAAGGGTTGTAAAGTTTTTTTTTTAAATCATACAAAGAACACAGTGCCAGCAAAAACAAATTTTGAATTTGAGAGAACCAAGGTGTTAGGATGATTCATTCCTACATAGGAAGAATATTCTGAGGGTTAATAAGTTGTTCTTCATAAAAACACTTTAGCTCCTTGGGAAGAAGGTGCTTACAGAAATGGAAAATATGATCTGTTAATAGGCTTCTTACTTTTGTTGTTTATTTGACATCCTAAATCGGATATGTGTGTTATCATGAAAAACAATGATAATCAGAATGTAACTGTAGAAATGCATTTGCATTGTCTCTTACTGAGTATTGGATTTCGTTTTTTTTCTTCTTCTCATTAAGAACAAAGCACAAAGACTTACTCAGCAGCCAAATTTTTCTCATTCTGGGCTCTGAGAGCTGAGCTGGATTCTTTCCATCTCATCGGCCCATAACACAGTGTTCTGGCCATATTGTGCTCTTGATGATAGCTGTGATGGCACTGTCTTCAGATTTAGAAGATTATAATGCTATTTGCACATTTGTTGGAGAAAGGCAGAATTTGGTCTGGTGTTTCTTTATTAAAGGTAACAATGCTAAGTGAAAAGAACCCAGTTTGGCAAACTCAGCTTTGGTGACAGTTAAACAAAATCATTCTGCTTATACATCGAGAAGCTCTTGAGACACAACACGATGATAACCCATATAGTTTCAGTCACTATAGTAGGAGACAGCTATATTTTAATTCTTCATTTAGATGATGAATAGAATGTGAAGTGTTATCAATTGTAAAATTGCCTTTCGTTAAAGGACTGCAAACCAGGTAATGCTAAACAGTTAATAATAACAGTGGTAAACACCATGTTTCCATTTTAGGTATAATTGTATTGTAGCAGTGTGTCCAGTAATCACACCAAAGTGTCCAATGTGCTCCTTTGTGCTTCAATATGTCCATCTTCTCCCTGACAGCCCTTCTTTTCCTTGAAGGATTCCTTTCCCTCTGGCCCTTTTAATAGCTCTTCTGCTTTTCTGCTATCCAGTTTGTTCCTTGACTGGTTCAGATTTTCTCCTCTCTGGGCCCTGAAATTCTGTCAGTACTAAAAATCTCTTGATTTAGTGTTTTTTGTAGCAGAGAACAGATTGTTCTGTGCTGAGTGTCTCTTCCCTGTAAATGTGACATCTGTGCAAATCTGTAACTTATGGATGGACAGAATGTCCAGATAGGCCTCTTAATGTTTGCAAATAAAAGCAAGCTTTATAGAAAGTCTTTCAAGAGGTTTCTCATTGCTATTGTCAGATAAAAGTATTTAAATACATAATCTGACTTCCTACAAGTGCTGAATGGTTTCTAACTGCCATAGGCTGTGCTGCATTAAGGTGGGCAGGGTTTTGGGTGATGGGRTTTTTTTTGTTTTGTTTTGCTTTTGTTGTGGTTTAGCTGCTTGGACAAACTGCTCATCTGTACRTATATATGGTTGACCTTTATATTATTTTAGCAGTACTTTCTCTGAGAAGGCAGTTTTCTTCCTGACTTCCGATTGTACACTCTTTAGGATACTTTGTCCCATCTTCAGTTTGAAGTTGGAAAGTGTCATGGCATGTTTAGGGTATATTTTAAGCCTAAGCTTAGGAACCTAATTATTCAAGGAATAATTATAGTACTGTTTGAAGCCCAAGGAACATATTTAATATTACCTTAGTGGAAGTATTCGGGATAGGAAAGATTTTCAGGGAATCATTTGTAAATGGTATTTGAATATTTTTCTCATTTCTTTTTTTCTTATAATTGACTCAGGTTTTTGGTTCAATGACTGTTAGATCTTCTGTAATGGATAATAAATTTTGCTCTGGCTGTTATGTACAATGCAGCATAGGAGGCAACTTCTGATCATGAAAATTGAAATTAAAGAATTCCTCATGTGTTGGTAAATTAAAATACATTAAATTACATTTCTAAAAAGTTATTACAAGACAAATGATGTTTGAAAAGAATATTTATTGTGCTTGATTATTTAAACTTCACTTATTTTATTTTGAAAGGGAAAAAAACTAATTTAAAAAAATGAAAAAGGCCATAATATTGTTTATGTAACAGTAATGCCTCAAGGATTGAAGATTATCAAACTATTTTTTTTTGTCTTCATTCTCTTTAACAGATGTATTTTTGCATACTCATTCTGAGTACTGCTTTTTCATGTCTGTTTTATGTATATTTTTGGAATTTATCTATTATTTGAAATGACTTTTGTGCTGTTTAAGACCATTCTATGAAACTTACTGCTAGAGGTAAGCTAACTGAAAAGAATGCATATTTATTGTCTGTATGTCAGTCTTGCTGTGAGATAAGGTGGAAATTGGTCAAAACTGTGTCTTGGTTAAGTATCCAGTTAGAGTAGAACATCACTTGTTCTTTCCATATGATAATAGGGACAGTCAAAAAGCATGCTTGAAGTTAGTGGCAGCCTGTCACTTGGCTTCTCTGGGAAATTGTGATTGAGTTACTGTGAATGCTAAGGTTTGAAAGGGGGAATAAATGGAGGGAAGAGTGCACATGTGAGGCAGATAGAAATGAGAAATCAGTTGATAGCTGAGAAGTAGTAAAAGCTCTTTTTCACTTGCCCCCAAATTTTTTTTGTCAACTTGCAGTCAAAGAGAAGGAAAAAAATTGAAATAAAAGGAGGAAAAGACTGGGTGGTGCTGGAGAAAGTGAAGTTATAACATTCCATTTGTGAATATACATCAGTCTTCAAAGGCTGCTTTAAAAATATTTCTGGGTTTCTTAAATCTGCCAGTCAGTCACAAGTTTGTAGGAGAAATGAGTTGTTTAAGCCTTGACTGCACCGGATGCCTTTTAGAATACTACTTCAGCAAAACTTTTCCCTCAACTTCTGAACTAACACCTATTTTATATCCTAGGTAAATCACTCTTCTTCCCTTCTCCACTTGTGACATTAGAAGTTTCAAGTTATTTGCATTTAGAAAAAAAAAAAGTATACACGTAGGCTGCTGGGAAGGCCTTTTTGGTATAGCTCTTCAGCATGAAGTTCATGGAATAGGAATCCAGTCCTGTTGTTGTGGGTTGGTGTCCTTTTTAAAATACCCTGGTAAGATGACAGTACATATGTTTGCAATTAACAACAGATCTTTGTGGCAATAGGAACAATGATTATTTTTTTCCTAAGGGAAAAACAGAATCCTGTGTAAAAAAAGAACTTTAGGAAGAAAGCCTCACATTTTATCTTCAAAAAATTGCTTGCTTTTCATAAGTAATAAACTACTATCTTTGCATCTTACAAATTTTCCCTGGTATGAGTGTTAGTGTTAGCAAAAATAATATTAGTCTGACCAAAAGAAGTACTACACTGCCAAAAATGAATTTTACAGGACAGGTAATTTGCCTACCTCAAAAAATGTGCAATGCAAAAAGCCAAGGACAATAGGATGTGACTTGGGAATTATGGAAGGAACCCATGAAACTCGGACAAATGGAAAACACAGTAAAGAAGAATTTCTGGTTGATTCTTTGGATGGTTGCAGTTGATGATGTGGAAAATGGCAAAACACAATTCTTTCCTTTCTGCAAGTTTAAACCTTAGTACAGAAATCATTACTCATGGCAGATGCTTTATGTTAAGAGTGATCTGACTGTGACCTACTTAATGCTCTTAAAAGTACTTTTTTATTACAGTCAAATTTAACTTTAAAGATGCAGTACTTTGGTAACTGATTGTTGCTAGCATTGTGCTAGAATTAATGCAGGTGAGAAAGGACTGGATTTTACTGGCAGTCTCAATGTATTTTAGCAGTTTACCTTATAGAGACACTACTTCAAAATGTTCCAAAATACATTGCATGCTCATTCATAACAGACACGTTAAATCTTGGGCCAAAGGGCAAAACCTGGATCTAGGTATTCCTAAACAGAGGTTTCAACTTGCTTTCCCAAGGAAATGACACTTATGTGACCAGGTTATTTGTATCTGACTTTTGAACCTTCTATCTGATTTCAGTTGAATTCAACAAAGAGGTTGAAGTGAACAAAAGAAATTTCTCAGCTTCACCAAGTTTAGTGCTGCTAGTCAGGTAATAATAGATAAAGGAGAGAGCTTTTCTAAGTACTGCAGTTGAGGTAAAAGCAGAGAATCAGCAGAGGAGAGGCTCCTTTCAAAGTACCTACTATAGGAACTGGGGTTCAGTTAGTCACAAAATATAAACCTGGGAAACCAAGGAGTGATTTAGTGGCCCACATATGAACATGTAGCATCATATGTGCAGTCACCTGGGTGTACAATACCTGATCTTAAGCTTGCTCCCTGGAAGGTCATAGGTTTGTCTTAGATTTTACGTATTTTCTACTAGCCTTCATCTGCCAGGACCTCCAATACTCGGTGGTGTGTAGAATGGCAGGAGATGTTTGCCTGTAGGCAGCTAATTCATCCCCCAGGTCTCACTAGTTCTGTTGCCCACATAGTACTGTTTTATATTTTGATTAGATACATCTTTCTGTGGGAGGGGAAGAAGATAAGGAAGTTATTTTTTGAGATAGAGATTCTAGAGAACGAGATGCAAGTATCTGCTTTGGGGGATTAAAGTTGTGTGCTGTTTTACATGAACAAATATATATCATGCTAATACTGAATTAACAGCTCACCACTTGGAAGTCAGGAAGAAACTTTTCCACTTCTCAGACCACCACCTTTCTTTCCCTTCCCTCTTGCCAAACATGRGGTGTGCGTGTGTTTGGTTGTGGGTTGTATGCATGTTTGTTGGCATAAGAGTATGTGGGATATTTTTAGGGATTTTTTTTTTTTTTTTAACACTCCAAAGACTTCTGTGTGCTTTATTGTGTTTAAAAATTGCCAGACCACTAATGGGACTGTTTCCAAGTAATACAGCTCCCTTGAATGGTGGAGGTCCCATTCTGGTTTAAGTCATAGTACAAGTGTATGTTAATAATAATTAGTAATTAGCATTATTGTCTATAGGGCGACCTATGGGAGTGTTCTACATGTCTGAAAATATATGGACCATGGCTTCCTCTTACTTTAAAAACTTTTGAGGTTCTGTAGCATGGTGTCTTATTGATGAGGTGAATATTGAAGTCTACTTTATTTACTTATTCTCTCTATATACAGGAGAAGTTGTTTACGTTGTTTGCATTGCTCCACTGAGTTTAAGTAAAATACCCCTGATTGGCTCTCTCCAGTTTTAGAGTCATTTTTTTCCCTTCTCTTTGGTAAACTCAGTCTCATGGGCAGAGTTGCTTCCTAAATAATTTCTAGAAAGATCTAGATGCAAAAGCAATATTGGCATGCTTTGGTTATTCTTAGCACACAAGCTACAGCTACCTACCTATCTCTTTTCTGGTGAAATTGCTATATTTGTTTGTTGTTCCAAATAATTGGCTGTTGCTTAGAAATCTTCAGGCATTTCTTTACCTTTAAACTCTTAGAGCTACCAGAAATCTAGAAGAATTTTCTTTTGATTTTTTTCACAAACCCATTCTGTGTCTCTCTTGTCATATAGCTCTTTTTTTTTTTTCCATCAGTAAAATCTTATTGTTTAAGTTTGATGTATTTTCACATTGGTTTTTAGTCTCTTGCAGTAGGGGAGATGGTTTAGCTTATCAGAAACATAGAGCTAAGCTTTCTATTTTTTTGCATTTATTACTAGTGTGTTTTGGATGTTTTAGGATAAATCATGCAAACAACTTGAACTGGAAGAATATCACAAGCAGAAGAGTGTAAAGGAAGAATGAATATATCTTAGAAAACATACTTAGTTAAGGCTTGTGGCATAGAAATGAAGGAAAGAAGAAGGATTTTGTGGGTATGTATGTGCATGTAAAGGATTTTTAAGGAAGTTCAGGCTGAACTGACTTAGTTGGGTGTCTAAACTGACTTTCTCTCATCTGAATTATGTTTGGATTTCCTTTAATATTGATTTTATATTTCTGAGGTCCTGGTCTTTGGATTAGTTACATAATCCTTTTTGTAGAAGGAATATATTTCCTCTAGAAGTAATAATAAGCACACACATGTTTTAAATGCTGCTGTTTTTCAGAAGAGCAAAGCTGATGGATACCAGCTTCATGGTGAGAAATGTTAAAATTTCTCTCACCCATATTTGGGCCTGTATTTTCATAAATCTGAAGTTTAGCCAGAAGTATAATAGTAGAGCTGCTGAACATTTCAAGATATGCCTGAGTTCTTAGGAAACATTAATCCAACCTAAATGAATTTAGTCTAAGTTTTGGAGTTCCAGCCTTTTCTAATAAGATTGAGCACTTCTCAGGGTTGATGATTTGTTACACTTTTTCCAAAAAGTGCCAAATCTGTACCTTCTGGAATTCATTGAGGCTTTCTCTTTTGACATGGTTTTTCATCTAAAATGTTCTAATTTTATAGTTCTTATTCCTGTGCAGTGTTAGCATAACTTACACATAAGTAACTAGGCAGAATTCTACTGTGCTATGAAAAAGTGGGCAGCAGTCCATGGATCAGTAGTTAATTTGTTGCACCAAGTTCTTCTCTCCCTGTACACTGATACAAATCATATTGGCATAAGCAAGACATATAAGAAGTGATCTGATAATAAAAAGGGTGAACTGTGATGACTACAAAATAATCAATGATGTAGAGCTAGCAAGTGAATGCTTCAGACATAAGTTTTGTGTTTCAAAATAAAGGGCTGCATATACAGGCAAATACTAAAAAGATATGTACAAGTGGTTAACAGTTTTTGGCTTTTTAGAGTAGACTTTAATGTTCTGCAGACCAAACGTCTTTTTTGCTCCMTGAACTCTTTCCTTCATAGCAACTGATTAATTCCATTGCCTTCTTTGCGGCTGCAAAGGCATCATTTATTGGCAACTGAAACAAAATGAAGCTTAGTAAACAAATCTGTTAACGGTGCACAGGATGGAGCAGAGTCCAGTTCCCTTATTCTTTGTACTGTGGGATAGAGAGATGAAAAATAGTAAAACTTCATTTTAGAAACTGAAACGAGGTCACTGAACAAAGACTGCTGTGGCTTATGTGTGGCTGTTATCTTACCCAGCTCCTCTGTCAGAAGTTGCTGCTTCTGTATCAGAGTCAGCATGGGAAACGCATGCCTTTGGCTCTGCAGCCCGAGTTCAGTCTGGCAAATTCACTTCTGTAATTGTCACAATAAAATTAGCCGGAGTTCATCTCTCAGAGCCCTTGGTCAGTAGGATGAGGAAAAAATTACTCTGAAGCAGGGAGCAAGTATAAATTGTCATTTTATAGGATTTGTCAAAAGCTTTTGGAAGCAAATTTTTTAAAAACAATGTAAAAAGTTCTGCATTTTCTGATTTGCCATCAGGAGACAGAGACTGGATCAGTCTTAAGAGGAAGATGAAAATATGTGTCACAGCTGGAGGCTTTTGATATGTGCACAGAACTGGCTGTATTAAAGATGTGTTCTCTGTGTCAAAAACTGTAAGACTGTTTTTGCTGACACACTTTTTCCAGTTAATGAAGTTTCATTGCACAGTCTTCCTTGCATACTTTGCTTTTATTAACAAAGAAATGAGTATGTGTGTGCAGTTGAAAAACCTTCATTCTAAGAAGAAAGACATTGACTTTATCTTATAGAAATATTTACTGTAGTATGAGACTAACTCCTTTCAATGGAAAATTTAAGGAATTTTTAATGGAAAGTTTAATGGGTATTTTTATAAGGGAAAATTGGCAAATTTCTATGCTGCTGCAATTAAATCTTTTAATGAACAAGAAGACAAATAATTAATGGCAGATGAAAAGACCAATTAGCAGCAACTCAGCCAAAATCACTTAAATCAGCATCTGTTGTCATGTTAAAAATGCGAAAGCCACTTCAGAAAGGGAGGCAGCTAAAAAACTCCTCTAGGCCTACTCTTTCCTTAGTGCTAAAATCTGTGACACATTTTGTGAATTTATGATCTGCCGACAAAAATTATTCTTTGGAATAAATTTGCCACAATGAAGAAGTGCTTTTAGTGTTAGTCAATTTCCTAGCAAACAGCGTGGTGCCATTTTTTTACTCTGTTTTTTCTTTACATGTATTGAAATGTGATGCGTGTAGAGCTTTTCATGAATTTAATTTAGATATTCTTAATTAGAATAAACTGGTTCTACAGACTCTTATAGTGATGCTGGTCAGCAAGCCCATATATCTGCTCTTTTTCCAGGGAAAGATAAGCAGCACTTTTTAGGACAGAAAATGCTACTCTTCGACTGAGTGTCTCTTTGCATGTGATTGATTGTTTTTCCTTGTGAGCTATTTCTGCAGCCTTGGTGTTTGACTAGGAGATGAATTTAGAGGCATTGAGGAAGCCTGCTGCCGTCTGGAGGTTGCACTGCTAATGTGCAGCCCAGAGGCTCCCCCAGTGAAGCGGGACTGAGGGTCCTTTTTCTGGATAAGAGGACATTGATTGTGTTACCTGTTTTTGAGGGTTGGATAACTCTGATTAGGTGTTGTGCTCTGTAGCTGTCAATTAAAAAGTCTATCAAGGTCCTATTTGCTTGTGTAAAACGGACATTTGGATCCTTCTGACATTTAAAACACTTTTTATTTACTTGTCCATAGAGCAACAAAAGTACAGTAAATTAAGGCCAGATGGATTTGTATATGCAATCGTTGTTTTTCCCACTTCATAAAATTGTGGATGGTGGTGTTCACTGTGAATTTAGCTTTCTTGAGAGCAAGAAGGCTGGGAGTGGTAGAAGAGGGTAAGCAAGCTGGGGTTGTGCAGATTGGCAGCCCACAGGAGAGGGAAGCCTGGACCAAAGATCAGTGCTTTTTAAAATGGCAGAGTTGTCTTTTTGTCACTTGTTTCTCATCATCTTAATTTCCTATTGGAAATCTGCAGTAGTGTAGAATATATCATACTTGGTGGATGTATAATAGGGGGGATAAATCCTGAATTCTTGCTGAGCACTGAGCTTTTGTGTGTACAGTTTGAAAAATCCTAATTCTTAGAAAAAACATAGTATATAGTATAGTTGGCTAATCTGCCACAAGGTTACAGTTTATAACAGATTTCAAAGCAGGAACAGAATAAATATAGATAGTCTGTAGGAAATTCACATTAAAAAGGAAAAGGATGAGGATGTGGAAAGCTATAATAACATGTGCAGCTATTTGTGTGATTTAAGGAATTGATGAATTTACAGGGAATGACTTGGAGTCAGATTTGGTTTCTCTAGCATATCCCTGTGAACAGGTTTGGTAAAACAAAGTTCTGTACTAAAAATGTTAAAGACAATTCATTTTTATTTGGGAATTAGAATTGGTTTTTGAATCTTACACTGAAACTAAGTTTCTGCCACTTTTGAAAATCACTTTTGCTTAAATTCTGGTTATTCCTGCATCTGCAGTTCAGATTTAGATGTCTAAAGTTCTAGACATATTCTGAAAATTTAAAATTTCTAATATTTCTTTAAAGAATTTTTCCAATTTGAAGTACACTTTCTGAAAATGTTGGCAGAAACCTCTTGTGAAAAACTGTGGGAGTTGGCAGGCAGGCCTTGAAAATGCAAGTCTATCTGTGCAAGTCAGAGGAAACTGAAAAGATGGTGCCTGTAACAGTAGGGATTGTTCAGTTGAATACAGTGTGACAATTTGATTATATAAACAGAATAATGGCCAGCACTTAAAAAAGAATGCCTAAAAGCTGAGAATGTTGCCAAAACCCTCCTGAGAGGGAAGCTGCAGTAACACAAACTAATAATGGCCTTTTGGCATAATTAACTGAAGAAGCGTGAAGAGCATTGCAGCGCTGACTGTGACTGTTACGCACTCAGCAGTATTTATTTGTCCACATTCCTGCAGTGAAAACACTCCAACACACTCTGCGAGCCTTCTGCCCTGTGCGCAAGCAGAATTTCTCATCAACTCTTGCATTTGCACACAAGCGTCTGTGTATTTCAGCACTTTAATTGTGCATTCAAACCATGTGCGCTAACATGAACGAAAGGCAGTCTCTGGGAATAAAGTGAGATAACAGACAAATGGATAACAGGATAAGAGACAATCTTCAGGAAAAGAGAAGGGTTCTAGCTCTACCTGGAAAGTGACGTAGCGGGGGGCCCTCTGAGCAGTGTAGGAAGAGAGAGTCTGAAAAACAGATAGTCCAAAAGGCTCTGGAGCAGTCCTGTCAGTGGAGACCTGAGAGGCCCTTTTGGTATTTGTGGACCTGACCTCCCAAAGCTCTCGTCTGCCTCTTTTTGTTGGATAGTGGCATGGTCAGACAGCTCTGGAGGGTGAAAGCGATTCCTGAGCTGAGACAATACCGATGTGCAGGTTGAAATACAATCTGGACATCCTTCTGAGAGCACAAATCCCAAGGCTCTATTGTAACATAGGAAGGAAAACAGTATCCCTGGGTCAACACCAGTCGACCTGATGAGACCTGAGATTTGTGGAAATGACTGCTTTGATAATTACTAAAACTCTCATGTCCGAATGTAAGTGCCTAATTATCCTGGAGAACCTGGGTGCTGAGGGCAGCCACAGTAATGGCAGGATGTTTGTGCATTTTAGACCCTGCTTATGATTGCCAATGTGCTTAAAATAGCTACAGCAATTAATCAAAGCTATAAAGCTCTTTGTCCTGAGACTAAAATGAAAGTAAACATTTTAATAGTAGAAATTTATAATCCTAGAATATTTGATGCATGTGTACAGCTGAACTTGGTTTAGTACGTCTAACCCTAGCATAGGTTTGTGCAGCCTGTATGCAGGCAGTACAGTCATAATGTCTGTGGCAACAGAAGTAAGTAATGGCTGTTTTCCAGGCTTTGATTTGATTTGTTACTATTGCAATGATATATTTGTTTTTAACTGATTTTGCCTGGTTATGCAGTCTGAAGATTTTAACCATATCTTAGATTTTAAACATGTTTAGAGTGCGTTAAAGATAAAGATTCTCCAACTCATGAAGTACCTATATCAATTATTTTATAGATATTTATCCAAACTTAAAAACAGCATTCCTTGATCTTTTTATATTCAAATTATGTATTAAGACTGCTTGGGAGAAAAAGATTTTTGCATTATCTGTGTTCTGCATTAACACACAGTTGGTCAGTTTGTTGGAAATTAGCATTAATCAGTTCAGACTCAGATGTATCTCTATCTGAAATGTTCTAACTATGGACTGTGGGAAGTCAGTCAAGAAGGCAATTGGAATTCAGAAGGTGCTCTTTCGTATGCTAATACTTCTTTTGAAAAAATGGAAGCTGCAAGTGTGATAAAATACTTATATTCCTTGTTATTACCATTCTTACTAATAGGAGTTTTCGTTCCATTGCCACATATTTGTGTTTTGTTTTTTTTTTTTAATAGCAAGAATATTTTTTAATGTAGTAGCTGAACTAACAAGTATGTTGTGAAAGGGAAAAACATATTTCTGCTTTAGTAGTAGAAAAACTTCATTATTAGTGCAATGACTAGACAGAAAAGACTTCACTATTTCTTCTTTTCCCTAAATCAAACAAAATAGGAAAAACTAAGGAATTTTCAAAAATAATCCCTGTCACCCCAGGGAATCTTAAAGTATTCTTGTACAGAAAGAAACGGTTGGGATAAAGGAAGCAAAAGGATCAGAAAGCAGTCAGGGAAGCTTAAGACAGGGGTGTAAGAAAACCAAAGAGAACAGGGGAGAAAGAATGAACTAGAAAGAGGAGTAGGAGTTATAAAAGTAAATAAAACTCAATACTGTAGAAATTAATATTTTATTCCTAATTGTCATTTGTTAAACTCCTGAATATCTCCTTTTCCTTTTGGTGCTATATATATGCTTGTAATTGCCCTGTTTTGCTAGCTTCTGCCCTGTGTCCGTGCTAGGAACAGATTAAATTAAAACATGGAACATAACACGTTTTGTGCTGAATTCCAAGAGACAGCATTTCTTAAAAGTATTGAGAAGCTCACTACTGGTTTTCTGTTATGCCATGCAAATATGATGACAAAAAGTGCTTGGCACAAAGATGTGCTATATCAATAGTGTAACATTTAGACTGGTATAGTAGAGAGCCAGTACTGTGATTATCTGGTCTGATTTGCTGTACAACACAGACCACAGGACTTTCTCGCATTTATTCCAGCTTGGCTGTTTTTGTAAAAGTTATGCTTCAATTCAAAATAAAATAAAATAAAAATCACAGTAATAGTAAATTCATTTCAAGTCTTAGTAAAGTATACCAGTGTCTCAAAACTCTCATAAGAGTGAATGGAGAAGGCACCTTGTTCTGTTCTGTGCCTAGCTTTGACTTGTGGCATTTGGATATTATTATATATTTGCTGGTTAACTTGAAGAGGCATCTGTTATTTTCTGTTCTACACTGAGAATGATTCAGTTGCTTGTGCATATACTCTTTGATCCCTTAATAGTTCAAGTTTTCTCATGAAGGCATGTACAGGGCGTGTTTTCCAGTTCTTTAATCAGAATCAGTTCCAAGCTCCTCCACAGCATAGTGTAAAATTCAAGTCTGTGGGGGAGACAGAGTGGCTGAGCTAGGTACAGCTTTTCCCTAGGCCTCAGTACAATGTGATGCCTGGCTTGGACAGGCACAAAGCATCTGGGAAACCCCTGGCTCTCTGCTTTGGTTGGGAGAGCAAGGAGCATTCCTGCATGGCAATGATCTCTGTACTCCTTGTTCTCTTGGAGCTCCTTTTCACTTCCCCGACTGGCTTTTGTCTCACAGATCCTTTAAGTGGGTTGGTGGATGATGTCAAGGAAGGGTGCTTATGGCAGCTCCTTTATTTGTGAGAAATACCCTATTTTTCATTACTCCTCCTTACCCCAGAATCACCTATGTTGCCTGCTACCCAAATTTCCTGTACAAGGCAGAGCAATGGGGAGGGGGTACCAAGGCCAGGGTATGGCAGGGGAATGCATGCTTCTCACTCAGCAGCCTCAGAGTAAGGTCCACCCTTTGGAGAAGTGCTGCTCGCCCTTATGGCACCATGACCAGCCTAGCTCTGATCTTCCTCTGTGACTCTGACTTTCCCACATCAGTGTGCAATGTCAGCTTAAGACGTCTTCTATCCCTGATTTGTTTCCTCTTCGTGGCAAATTCAAAACACCAGTAAAAGCTCGCCTCTATCTTTTATCTTGAGCAGCATCCCATGGTAGCAGAGGAATATTATACAAGTAGCAGACAATAGTGAAAATAAGCAAACAGACCATTTGTCGCCTCTATCCATTCCCTGCTCAGCAGTTCTACATGAAAAGGAATATAGTGACAGTGGAGTGCAGGTCAGCCCTTTTTGCTGCCTCCATCAGCCTAATGGCAGCAGTCTCCCTTTTCTAGGCAAAAGGTGTCTGCCCTTCACCATTCCTGCAGCTTTTCTGTGAGCACTCTCCAAGTTACTGGGTAGTAAAGATGAGGGCAGAAAATAATTCTCTGAGAGCCCTGTGAGTGGGCAATAAAATGACAGAAGAAATTCGGTGTAAAGAGAGGTTAAGTGAGGCATATGGGGAGAAAAATCCAAACTTCACACAAAATTTTGGGCTTTGACTTTTGCTAGGAGTGATGTTTTGGAGTCTTAATGGATTATTCTGTGAAAATGTCAGTTCAGCATTCAGTCAATTTCAATGAAAATAGAAATAAAATTTTCAGGAAAGAAATGGAGATCTCTCTGCCACTGTGTAATCCTCAGCTTGCCCAAGGCTTTGGATATGGTGTGCTGCTCTGGCTGCCTGTCTCTAAAACCACGTAATAGGCTTGGAAAAGAAGGCACTGAGGATGAACAAAAGTATCAAATAGTTTATCAAGGGAAGTCACTCAGGAAGTGACTTCAGTCTGAAAAAGAAACAGGTGAGAGGGTTATGGCAGAAGTCTGCAAAACCATGAGTAGCATGGAGAGAGTGAAAAGAAGTTGAGCTGGTCTTTATTTCTTTAATATCAAGAACTGCAGGGCAGCAAATGAAACTGTGAAGAGGAAAACTCAAACCAAAAGGTGGTGGTTCTTCACAGAACATTTGTCAAGCTTTAGACTTGATGTAGAATGTTGCAAGTGGTAGTTCATGTGAGTTCAAGAGGTCAAGCAGCAGAGTTCATGGAAAAGAAATCTCATGAGGGTTATTAAATACATAAAAAACACATATAGATCATGCAGTCACTGAACTGGAAATGGTTGGAGACTGGGAAGATACTCAGAGTATTGTATATACTCACAGAAGCATTGTATGTGCTTGTGCTCTTCCCTGGACATACCCTTGGGCACTTCTGAGCACTGCGATAGAAAGACCTTTGGTCTGATCCAGTATTGTCCATGGCTTCTTGACTCCAGAATGAATGTGGAGATCCTTTAGTGGCATCCTTGTCAAACCAAAGATAATGTTCTCTGCTACTGCCACTATGATGCTCTTTGATTTAACTTCCAAGAGTCACATTAGCCTTTGTAACCTGTGTTGGATTGGAAACTTATGCCCAACTGTCCACATGATGTGATTTCCAAGTTTATTTGAATTGCTGCTCCCTAAAATAGAGTTGTCTCTCATGCTTTTTTTTTTTTTCCCCTCCTCTTCTCTGTAGATTGTTCCATTTTCATTTGGCCATGTCGGAGCATACACTGTTTGCTTGCGTGCCATAGCCAAACAATGTAAATTGCTGTCAGTGGAAGGACATCTTCTTGTTTTATCACTTTCTTAGTTTTTGTATAGTGTACAAACTTGATTAGTTGTCGAAACAGAACGGAAGTATGAAAAGAAGCCATAGAATAGAAATGTTGAAAAATATATTGTCTGTTTAAATGTGGTCATTCTTTGTATATAAAAACTAAAAATTTAGTTAAAGTAGAGGTTTTTAATAACTAAAATGCAGCTTTAGAAGACTAATTTACTACATTTACTACATTTATTACATTGTAGGAGTTGATATTTTTCATCAAAGGTATATTTAGTATGAAATCTTTTGTTTATTTCTATTAGAATTAAGGAGTGTGTGAAACTCCTCTGGTACATCTGAGATTGTAGTATCCATGCAAGCCTAATTTCATTCTCTTGCACATTTATACCAAGATGAAATTTTCCACTATATGAATATGTAATTTTTCCTCAAGGATTCCTGCCTCATTCAAGCTCTATGTGACTTCAGTTTCCATTACTAGTTGTGGGCTTGTTTTTTTAACACTGTAGTTACAGACATTGTTATCTGCCTGTATTATGTAAGAAAATATGGATGAAAATTCATATGTATCATACTAGGCAAACATTTGAGTAAAACTCTTAGGACCTTTGTCTTTTACTCATCCCCTTTACAGATAATTTGGAGTAATTGTGCCATACTAAAGCAAGTTTAGATCAGTGACTTAGTTAATATGCTTAAGCTGAGTTCTTCTCCATGTGTTCTCTAAGATCCCGTGACACTCCTAACAGAGAACAGATTGCTGAAAGTCCTGCTCAAAGTAATTTTTCGGGAAGATGAGTTTTACCATGTAGTTATCTGAGTTATCTCTAGTTACCATGTAGTTATTTAGGCATTCTTGGAATGCATAAAGCATATATCCACATTAGCATTTTACTTTGGGTGAGGAATGTGCTTTTGAAGAGAATCTCCTTGACATATCCAGTTACAGTTCTTTGGTTTGCATGTTTGCTTACATAATATACTTTAGAACATCAGAAGCAAAGAGTTGCTAAATAGCAAAGTGAAGAATCCTTCAGTCTTGTAGAGGAGGTAAGAAGTAAGATTAGCTTGTTGAGCATGTTTAATCTCATGCTGCAGCCCAACAAAAAAGAAAGCCTGTGTAATCCTTTTGGTCCTCATGGACTGAAGGATGGCTGCAAGGAGTCTGTTCAGGAGTGATTATAGCAGCTTCAGGGAGGGAGAGAAAAATTTGTCAGAGAATAAGCTTGAATTTGATGCTGAGCACTCGTTCCTATTGCTCTGAGTCTAGATGCTAGGCAGTCTGGGTAAGTTTAAAGTAACATACCTCTATTTTTGATTCCCAAGGATGTTGAGAATACTCATTTCTTGGCAGAATTAGAATTAATTGATATCTATTATTGTTCAACAATAGATATTTTTCCTACCTGTGTTAACTGATTAAGCAGAGAGTAATGCTTGAGGAAGCAGCTTTGAGACCAGGTAAGCTAATGGCTTATTTTTAGCACAAATACTCTACCAGGATTCTGGGAATTACCTAGTACTTGCATATAGCTCTTAAGTATCATGCAGAAACTGTTTTGTATTTACATGTAACTTTCACTGAGTAATTTAATTTTAGCAGTCAGTTACATGGTAGCATCATTATATAGATTTGGCTCAATGGAGTTTTGGGGTTTATACTGAGTTTTTTGTTATGTATTGGCTGGTGTAGAACTTAAAGTTCAGCTGTTGATGATGTTGGTTGTTAACGACCACAAGAGCAGTGAATGGTGCTAGCATTCGGCATTGCTATTTGTGAAACAAGATCCTATTATATTCAGCCTCATAATAAAGCTAATTTAGATGAATGGATGAGGGCCAGGGAGTTTAAAATCAGACAAAGTAAGAGATGTAATGTGTACAATAGAATGTGGTGGTCAATATGCGAAACAGTGGCCCTCAATCCATACTGACATCCCAGCCTTGCAATGTTTCTTCGAATATCATGGCAAAGAAAGGTTTCCTTGAGATATGGGAAAGAAAATAATGAGGCTGATTTCTGGAGACTCAGCGGGAGCTCTTTCTAAGCTTGTGGGGGACTTCATGGTAGAAAAAGCCAAAGGGCTAAGAACAGGACAGAGTGTGGGCACAAGAGAGATCAAGAAAGAGTATGGAATTGAGTCACTATAAATCTGGGGAGATTAGATAAGCACCAGCATCTGTGGGACAGAAGATAAAGGTAACTGCAGGATGGCTGTAGTTTCTTGTCTTGAAGCAAACTGCCGGCATGCAACAGTAAGTTGTTTGTCTTGGTCTTTTGGAATTCCTTTGTAAAACACTTCAAATATTTGGTAAAACTTTCAMCTCTTATGTGGGCAGAGATGCTTAAGTCATTGAAATAATCTTTATCAAGTGAGTGCTGCAAACATGCTATTTCCACTTGTAAAAGATATGTCGAATCCGACACAAATGAAAATGTCCTCTTCTGTGGGGAATTAGAAACAAATACTTGACAAAGCAAAAGCATACAGCACACAAAGAATATTTTGAAAAATTGTGAAGGATATTGTAGGGCAATGATATTTAGAGCTGTCAGATGATTGTTGCCAATATTATTGCATATTTTCAGTTTATTAAAAGAGTACCCAATCTTTTGAGGGTCAAGGTCTATTCTTTACTTCAAGTGAAATCCAGTGATGTGACTCAGTGGGATAATTCATCCATTCTCCTATCTGATATGGTTTTGGGCTTGTCTCCATACCCTTGAGACAGAGACATAAATTTTGTGCCAAAAGCAACAGTAAACACATGTCTGTGCTTGTTATTTTCTAAGTGTTATAACAGGAAAATTAAACTGTTCTGAATTTTATAAGACGGCTGCTTGGCAAGAAGGTACTGATACTTTGTACTATTAATGACCATCTGCCTTCAGAGCAGGATACTCTTATAAGGAATGGAAATGGCAATTCATGAGCAGTGCTGAGTTAAAACACTGGTTAGCCTCTCATTTATTTACTGTGAGGGACCTTACTTTTATCATTAATTTTCACTTGTCTTTGGTCACCTTTCGAGTTATGGCACTGCAGTTAGCTAAAGGAGGGAGTTTTCTTTGTGGGGGACAGCTTGTTGGAGGAAAGAAGAGGCTGGGAAAGTTGAGTAGCAGAGTGAATTGGTTAGACACTGTTCACATCGCAGTAAGATAGTGGTAAGTCAGGTGTCTCATAAGATGTCTTTAGGGAATAGCCACTCTGGACTCTCTCAGTAGTAATTACCGCAGCTCCTGTTGGCATACAGCCTTGTTTTTTAGGGGTGGCAGGTACAAAACCCCACTTTGTGGTAATGCTTTCTACGTGGCACGCTCAACTCCAGGACAGACTGGCCAAAATGTGAACTTGAGCACTGACTACAGCATTTCAGAGCTAATACCTTCTGAGAGTTTCCATTCAGCATCCATGGAAGACAAAATATAATTTGGTAGAAAAGAAGGATACGGTCATTCACGGCAGTGCACTGGGTGAAGCATCAGAGAGAACGTGCTAGTTCAGATGTGGCTTGTTAGTGTTGATGTTCATATTAGAAGTCCACTCTAGACTGGGGAAATGCAGATACCCAGAATTCAGTGAAGACCTGTTTGAAGAAGAAAGCTGAAAGCTGGGTAACAGTAGCTTCTTATACTTTAGAAATGATATGCCTATTATTTCCTATGCAATTGTACACAGTGAATTTGATTTTCTTAAAGGCCAAAAAATATTCTGGCAGAAAAAACATTGTTCTGATTTGTGAGATGATTGTAGTTGCTGTTGCAAGCACTTCTTTAATGATGTAAGGAAAAAGGACTTCTGATCACACAGCAAGTTTGTTGATTTGTAATTTATGCTTGTAATTTGGTACGTTTGATTTTAGTCTTTCCTAGAGCAGAAAAGCTTATGACACTGTATTTTTGCGACTTCTGCCTCTACAGTTGCATACATTTGGAATCCACAGTAGGAAGCTGCAGTTTTGTGGGGTTGCTAATGTTTACATCCTAGCTTCTTAAAAATAAGCAAAATCATAAACCTTCCTCATCTACATCCATTGCTCCTCATGTAGAGATTTACTGGTTTTGGAAACAAACAGATTGATTCAGTACTTCTATATGGAGTAAATTTTACAGTCTGTTTGATACCAGAAACATTTTGATGGGTTAAACTCTATACAGTAGTAAGTCTATGCTGAAGATTCTTCTATATTCACAAATGTTTTGAAACAGGGAGGGGCTTTTCATAGAAGCAGATGACATGCAAAGAAAAAAAAGAACTTAATTATCTGCTTTGTCACAATTAAGATGATTGTTACTAAAATATCTAAAATTGATTTTATATGCATAGAACTGTAAAGTCAGTCCAAAAACAAGAATAAACAGATCAAGCTGCATTTTTTTTACTCTAGGTGTGTTCTATGTGTGCGTGTAAAATTGTGTATATTTAGAATATATATTAATTATATTCAATTAACTATAAACCAGTAATCACTGGTAATCGCAGCCAGTATTTCAAAGCCATTAATATATGCCTGGCTCTCCTTAAGCCGAAATAGATTTAACAGGCTTTTATCCTTAAGGTTGGTATTTGTTGAGACTGAAGTATTTTATGTAAATTGGAGAGCCTGGTTTTGGGGCACTGTACAAGATGTAGGTTTTAAAAATTACTTAGTGTTTTGTATTTCTCAATTTTTCTCCTTTAAGCAGTTGATCTAATAATGCTATTACTCCTGCCATCCACCCTTAGCTTTGCCACCCTGTCCACCCCCTACTCCCATAAACAAACCAGCGAACAAAAATCCCCACTGCAGTCTCCATTTGTCATGATCGCTTTCAATCCTTCTCAAAATCACAGTGATATTATATGAAGGAATAGAACAAATGCTTTACTCCCAGTATTGATAGTGGGAAGAGAGCAGTAGTTGAGAGAAATAAAAACATCCGTACTGATAATCCTGCTCCCTGTCTATATGAATATATTCATTGTCTTCAGTGAGATTACTTGCAGTGTGAAGCAGTATTTAAAATATGAATAACAGGAGATTTCAGCAATATTTAGTAGTTTTCTTAAAGTTTTAACTTTTTTGAAGTCAAATTATTGTGGGGCTCCTGGTTTTCAGTGTTCAGCTGTCATGGCTGTGGAGAAAACTTGAGCATTTGTCTCAAGCTCAGATAAGAGAGACCAATTTTAAAAGTTGATTTTAAATATAGTACAGTTTGAGGTGAAAGACTGGGCTTGACAGCAGTGGAAACAGCACATTTCCTTTTGGAAAGGAAAATCTCCACTTTGCACCTGGAGTGTTGGGCCCCATGCCCCCCCTCCAGGTACGAGGGGAAATTGACAACCTGGAAGAAGCCCAGTGAAGGGCCACTGAGACTGTTAAGCGCTGGTGTGCCCAGAGAGGCTATAAAATCTCCCATCTTTGGAAGAAAATCAGAACTTGCCTGGAGAAGGCCCTGGGCTACCTGTGGTAACTTTAAAGTTAGCCGAGCTTTGAGCTGGGGTGGGAGAAGATGACACCCAGAGGTCCCATCCAGCCTGCATTAGTCTATAACCGCACGCGTTGGCTTGTCTTTCAGGCTCTTTGATGCACTAAGATGTTTGGCAATAGAGGGCATGTGACTGTTGTAAGTGTAAATGTTTTGACTTCAGTACTGTACTGTAGTATATGTTTGGCAAAACACTTTGGAAGTGTTCTGTCTTTTGCTTTCATAATGTTTGTAATGAATTTTAGGCACACTGGCATACACAAACATAATCAAGAGTAAATGCGAAGAGGAAAAAGCAGGATTAAGACCTCTTGTTAAAGAGGCCCTAATGTGGACATGATGTTTCCACTCAATCCCTTTGATTAGAGGCATAAATATATATATATATATATTTATTTTTATTATTTTTTAATTGGTTTGCTGTTTTCTTCCTAACTTGCCTGTGCATTATTCCCTTCATGATATTGACCAAATACATAGGCTTTTAGATTGTAACTGTGCTTCATACATAGCTTGGCGTTGGGCTTCTTTTGGAGTTCACTACCCACTTACAAAAGGAAAAAGTAAATCCACATTAACTGAGACAATTTTTGAGCTGAGAAATCAGAGCAGGATGCATTCACTTTTCTCTCTCCATTTTCCTGTCTGAAGATGTTACTTATGCAGGGGTGAAGAAAAAAATAATACAAAAAGACATGTTTAGACTGCAAAAGTGGCTGTGAAACTTGTATCTGAAGTACATACTTTGTTTGTGGGGTTTAATTTTGCAACATATTTTTGCAGGCTAGAATTCTTAAGTGAAGAAGATCCTGCAACAATTTGCTGTAATGCCACACCACTATTCTAATATACTTGTCAGCTGGAATACAAACAAGTGCAGGGTGATTTAAAATTTGCAAGTGAGTTATGCTTTAAAAGTCACTTCTTCTGGAACTGTACATGTCTAAAAAATTGTTTACATTTATTAATTTCCAAGGTTTTCTCCTGTAAGGCTTCTGGCTTTCTTCCTTGTGAATAAACTTCTGGGTGGTCCGAGAAAGCAGATCAAAACCCCACAACGTCAGTTTTTATTGGAGAAGGCATGCTGGTGTAATGAAAACCTACTTTGAACAGTCATGAGTAAGTGATTGGATATTAACAATTCAAAGTCATTGCTTATATGAATGCTTAAAAATAATTCTGATTCAGACACCAGAAAATCCAAAGAACACTGCCAATAAGCTAGATGTTTCCATTACAGCTACGTAGCTTTGGAGGGAGTCATTTACAGTTTGTTTTTTCCACAGAAAAGTAAGTAGTCAGTCAAATGGAGCTAGCTGAATCCCACAAAAGATCATAAAACTGGTTCTGCCAAGTAAAGCCAAAGGTCCACACAGTCCAGATAGCCTGTGTTGCTACATTGCCTACTAGTGAGCTCTTAGGGAAAGATTATGAGAAATAGGGTATGATTATACTGATTCATTATAATGATCCTTTGCAGTATCTGGGTGTTGTAGGACTTTTGAAACAGCACAATCAAGATGTTCTTAGTTGCAGTAATGAACGATTCTCATGACATTTTTTTTTTCAGTTTGATTTGATCRGTTACTTTTGTAACAGATGTCAGCTCAATGTCAGCTTTAGCTTGACTGTCACGATTAATTTTGTGTTATTTTCGGACTTTGTTACCTCGATATTCATTTCCTTTTCTGGATTATTTATGGATTGCAGTAACAGATACTTGATTAAATGGGCTGCTGAACATCCTCTTCTGTAAGGACTGGCCATCAAACTCCCCTTTTATTTTCTGTTTGTTGACAAAATTTATTTTAATACATATATAAGAATTAAAATTAATCCACAAGATTACTCTCCTATCCTTCTTCTGTGATAATTTACTATGTCTAACAGCATTTATTTAAGGGTTTTGCTGAAAGATTTTTGGAAATCCAAGTGTGTTATATCAGCTGTATCACTCCTCTTAATGTACTTGATGACTTTTTTAAAGAACTCTAGTAGATTTGTGAGTGAGGTTTCCTTTTACAAAAGCCATTTCTCTGTGTTGTAGAGGAGTCCAGCGTACAATAGGAGCTGCTGAGAATTGCCATGGAAGCATGTGGCAGTGAAGAAAGATCATCAAAAGATGAATTCTTCCATTTTATTTTATGTAACAGACCCTTTGTGCCTGAAGGCATGTGTCCTTTTCTTTAATGTAAGAATGTCATTTGGGTTGAAATCAATAATTTAGGCTTTGGCATTGCTACATCAAGCATTTCAGCATGTTAACCTGCCTTTGTTACAGGGACAACTTAGACACAACATATTGAGAAGATACAATCTCAGACAAAATAGCCGCTCTTGCTGGAGCTATTACACTTTGTATGGAGTAATACAAAACCTCAGTATTCAGCAATGCTTAGTACCCAGCAGAGCAGAGACTAAACTTTAGGTCTCAAGTTTTTCAAGTGAGTGCTCTCTCCTCAAATGAGACAGTGAGTGGAATGTCTCTTTTTCCCTCCTCTGCTTCTGTAAAATGACTTTGAGTGTGAAAGACTATTTCTTTCTACTGTTTAGACTGTCACCTGAAAAAGGTAGATGTAGATTCCTTAGGATCCACTAAATATTTGCTGTAAAAAAGTGTCATTTGGAAGTATTATTTTGTTAGAGGTTTTACAGCTTCAGTGAAAGGCTTGGAAAGTGCCCATCTTTTGAATACCCCATCACCTGGCACTTAGTGTTTTGGTTTTGCATCATGGGAAGGGGAGATTCAGCCCAAGATGTTGTTGAATGCAACAGCATGTGATCTCTTCCATGGCAGCTCATGTACAGCCTTATTTATTAGATGGTTGTGGATTTTTACACATCACCACTACTACCACCACCCCCAGGTGGAAAGTGTTATGACTACCATTTCCCATTCTTATAAGAAAATTGAATTACTAGTAACTAATAAATGAGCAGCCATGAAACCCAGCTATTTGTCCAGCAGACTTCTTACAAAGTATGCAAGACATTCAGTTTTAACAGGCTTATACATCTGGAGCAGTTGGGGCAAATAGGATAAGAAAAGAGAATCTAGAATAAAGATGTCAAATGTCATCTTAGATGAAAAAAATAAAATTACATATACTGAAAATATATTATTGATTGACATGGAGAAAACATGCAATTCTTCTTTGGTTCTCATAAAATATAAAAAATTCTTAACTTAAAATTCCATGGTCCTTACTTTGCAGACCTATGTAACAAGTTATTTAGAAAGAAAAATGGAGGCTCATACTGTCCTGTATTTGTAAATACAATTTTGTAAATAAATACTTATAAATATGACCTCTGTCCCTATTACAAGCAATATTTAATTCACGTTAATGCAAAATATTAAAGGAGTGAAGTTTAGTAAGACTGGGAGGGAAGCATAGAAATTATGAGAACTGGTCAGATACTTTATTTGTAGAAATGTTTTCCAGACATTTTGCTGGAAAGTTTTGCAACACTAGAAGAGGGACCTTCTGTTCCTCCCACAGAGCCAACTAATGCAATGAGAGCCCTTACCTAGGATTTGTAAGGCCCATGACAAGGCTGATTTGTATGCTAAATATAAACACAGTCACACGCACAGTCACACACACTCACTCTTTCCCATGTTCTGTCCCAATTTATATGGTGCATTTAGAACAAATGACGAACAGCATTTTATCAAAACACATAATCTAAAATGTTGGTTGCTCCATTCATTTAGTATCTCTTCAAAGTAACAATAGTCCTCAGGACAGAGAAAAATAGATTTTCCTACATCTCTTGTCACAGTAAATCATTAACAAACTGGGCAGGCATTTAAGATGCATCTTCTGGGCTGTTATACTGTTTTTAATAACTCTGATTTTTCAAGCAATACATCAACCTTGATGCTCAATTAACAGTATTTTTTAATAACTAATGTTTTCCTCAGGAGATATGAAACCATCAAGGTGGTAGTGAAGCAAGTGGGTTTCTGTTTGCTAGAATCTATGAGCTAGATTATTTTTCATAGAAGTTGGGCTGGGGTAGGAACTGAAATGTGGGAGCAGGATTTCATCGTCCAGCACCTATGCTGATTAGGAGAGCTGAGAGAATGATCAGTTGTGCAAGTTGTGGTGTAGCCGAAAGTCCCCTCTGTTTGAGGGTCTCATTACTTAACTAGGAAATGAAAATGCATCTGATCTTTTTCCTTTTGCTTCTCAAAAGACAAAACTGAAATGTGAAGTTTTCTTCTTCCCCATACTTGAGAAGATGCAGGGAAGGGGGACTGAGGAAAAAGCTTTCATGTCTGTGTTTTTTAAAACCTCCGGTGGACAGTATTGAAGAGAATGGCTTTCATGGAAATGTGGAAGTAATTTCTTAAATAAAGCCTACTGAGTCTATTCATTATTTAAACCAGGTATCTGATAATTGCATGGAAGTCATGAGAAATGCAAAATCTTCAGAGCTTGGGGAGAGAAGCACTAGTTGATAACTGTATTAAAAGCAGTCTAATAAAACAGATAAAAATAACAGTAATATTTGCATTTTGCAGTCTCTTCTTCTCTTGCTTATGTGCTGGGTACTGAAATCAATAGCATTCCTTAACCTCCTACCTGAGATGAAGGGGTTAAAGGAGGAAGCCTTGAAGCCTGGTATAAGGCACACCACGTTCATGTGGGCTGTGAGGTGTATGAAGTGTCTTTCGACTGTAATCTCTTTGGGTAGGGACATGTTTTGTTTGGCAGCATTCACCTGTTGTACAACACAGTGTACCCATACAGTGCTACATAAGATAATATCCAAGGAATTCACTTAGCAAGGAAATTAGACAGCTGAGCAGCTTGGCTCAGTAGGAAAGCATGTACTTCCAAGGACATTGTCCTTAAAAACAGGCTTTAGTAATGGGTGAACATCAAAAGACCTGGAGTTCATTTTAGTTCAGATAGCAACAGCATCCAAATTAATTACGCCTACAGATATGGACTGGATATCTGGTAAAGCAGATTGTGAGATATTGTTAGATATCTGGTACTTCCTGTGTTTAAAATTCTTTAGAAATTACAGTTCTGCATTACTGCATGATGATGGTCGATTCAGTGTTTCAAAAAAGAACGCAGGAGGAATTTGGATGAACTAGCGGTAGTGCAATACAACTAAAATGTTAATACTAAAGACTGGAATATTAAAGATAACTTGTAAACTAAAATAGTTTTTTGGGGGAATCATCCAGCAGATTTAAACTATTGCCAGTTGAGGCTTAAGTTTTCTTCAAGAAGCATTTTTCCTGGTAACTCCTTTAACACACATTCCCTTGTATACTGAATGAAGTGATATGCGGTGTTTCAGTGAGAAGTGATATCTTCGCTTTAATGCATTTCATGTTATATCCTTAGTCAGAACATCAGTTAAAAAAAAAAATCCGGACAAAACCCAAATCCCACGACACCTGCATTCCCTTGGCCTCTGGATCTATTGAAAGCTAGTCTTTGAGACAGGGAAATTGAAAACTCAGAGCCATCTTTTATATTATAAAAATGGTTTTATCAGTCTTATTCTCAGTGGTTTTATCATTGTTGTGAAAATAATCACACTCAGCTCTGATGGAACTGTTAAGATCTTAGTGAAGCACACTCAAAAAAAAGTGTCCACATTTCACAAACATTTCTGCAAATAGTTCTTGTGGTGTAAGTACATTAGTAGGGCCACATACTAATAAATATGAATTACTGAAGTGTGGTGTGCATTGTTAAATACTTTGCAAATGTCCAGTTGGTTTAAAAAACATTTTTATAGAGCGGTGGGTGAATACTGTGTGTTGTATGAGCAACTATGGAGAGGCATCACTATCAGTGGAACTGTGCTGTATTTGCTTCTTTTGTTGCTTTAGCATGTTGCAGAAACTGAAGATGGCCAGAAATTCTGTTTCCTCCAGATGCTCTTAACGTGGAGTGTCCAAGGGCTATGACCTATTTTTTATTACTATTTTTAAGTTGGATGTGCACGCACATCTTAAGTATGAGACAACACATGATTTGATTCAAGGTGCCTACCAATGGTGTGTATTGGCATGTATTTTCTTTATGCAGGTCAGGTTTTGTTGTGTCACAAGTAATGCAGTTTTCAGCAGGGATTGGAAACTGTGTATAGAGACCAACTGACAATCCATTTCAAGAAAGCACCTTTTTTTTCCAAGAAGGGCTTCATTTGTCAGCAGTTGTGTAGTTTAGATGCTTATAGGTCAGGCTTTGTCTAGAGCTATTTGAGAAGAGATAAGTAGTAGATCTTGTTTTCTCATGCATTTATGTCGAGAGGCTGTGGGAAAGATGGACATTTTTTCTTTCGAGATGCTCCAGATTCTGTCATAATGTCTAAATCATCTTCATCTGGTCTCCTGCTGCCAGAGAAGCTAACCCTGTATACACTGGAGTATAAGAATGGAGCAGGAATGTAGGAAGACTGAATTCAGTTCAGTTCTTGAAATCTGGGCATACTCTAAATATCCAGAATTGAACTGTTATTTATACTTACTCACTGTGTAACTTTCTCTGCATGATGTGTTTTCATCCTCTAGAATCCAAGGAAGAAGAGTATTTTCTGTTTTCAAGTAGCTAAGGTATTTTATGGTAGAACTGCACCAGTAAATAAGATGAAATTTAACTGACAGTGTCAGTGTTTGTTCCTTCAGAGCTTTGGTACTTAACAGGTGGAAACATGCATACTCTATTTGGGGAAATCTAGTAAACTTCCACCAAAATGTAGGGGTTAAACATCCACATCACTGTCTTTTTGTGTCTTCAGTTGATGGGAAAACCCGTTTGTTACCCCAGTAACCCTTAGGTATATATTAGCCACATCAGTAAATAACTATTTCACTTTCCTCCTCTCCTGGCCAGATGTCACTATGAAAATTCCAGGGGTTTAAATCTGTACATTTTAGAAATAAGAAAATATATCCAAGTTCTGCCTGCAAACTTGTTTTCTTGGACTAATAGTTGCATTTGTTGCTTTGCCAGAAGATCCTTTTATTTCATCTTAATACTTGGGCTTGATTTGTTTTGCTTCCGGACTGCAAATTCACTAACTGAAACTCTTCCCCAGCCTGGAAAGTCTCTAAGTATTCTCTATCAACAGGACTCCTACTTCTCCTGCTGATCCAAAAGTTTGCTATGCATGCAGCGCTGTGCAAAACAGAGCCACAGGCTTCTGGATCTGTGAATCTCATGACTTCCAGCGAGGGAAACTAAGACATGGATGAATTTCCTATTCTTAGCCAGCTGCTAAGATTTTTATTTTGTTTTGATTTGAGATGAACGTTATCTAATCACAACTTTTTGCAATGAATTTGCTTCCTTCCTTTCAGGAATCTACACATATTGTACCTCCAAAGAACTTTGTTCTTGCTTTTCGCACTTGAGAAGCAAGCAGCCACTACAAATTGGAAAGACTCCATTGCAGTCAGTGGTGGAATAAGTGTACAAACCAACAATATCAAAATTGCCCACAGAAATGTTCTCCCTGATTTAAGCACATATAGAAGTGAATCATGTATTTCAGAAGCATACTTTTTCTCCTTGTAGCAAACTTTTAATGAACTGTGACTAATTCACAAGACTTTGTTATTGTTTTGTAAGGCAGCAATAATTTTTGTAAGTATTAAGTCTGGTTTCTTTAGTAAGAAGTATTCTGTGATCTCACTGCCTGGCTGCCTTTCTTCATCCCCCTTTAACTTTTAAGCCCATTGACATTTATCAGCCTAATGTACAGAGGCTAGAGAGCACAAAGGAAATTAGGTTCTGGCATGTTTTGGATAAAAGAGAGAGTTGTTACAAGTATCCTGGTGAAGGAAAAGCCGGTGGTAAGAGAATACTAGAAAAGGGATGTACAAGGGAGAGTGCACTTGCACCCAAACATGGGGAGAGTGCCAAACCCACACCTCTGCAGGCCTCGTTAGTGCTTGCATTCCCAGAGCTGTTATGTAGAGAAATTCCTTGAAATCTTTCACATTGAACTTGATTGCCTTTTCTTCACAATATAAATAAAACAGAAGTTATGTATAGGACTTGCTGGATTAAATTCTGTATCCAAAGTTAGCCCAGAGTTAGATAATCAGAATGACTGCTTCAGTTAAGGTAACAATGTTTGTTATGGAAATGTATTTCCGTACTACTCTTAAGGGGATCAAAATTCAGTTTAATTTATTTTCTTAGGTGCTTCTGGGAAATGCGTGTAGAAATTCAGTTGCATTAATTTATAATGCTAGTTGATTTAACAGTGGTATATTAGTGTGTTATTTACTATGATTTGTCTAAGCTGTCCTTTTTTAGTACTATTATTTGCAACTCCACTGATTAAAATATGTGTAACTACTGAAATTCAGCAGGTCCAGTGCAAATAGAACAAGTGTAACAATGAGGAATATCAGAGCTTGTCTTTTTTTTTTTTTTTTTTTTTAAGTTTCTGGAAACCATACTTACACCAAAGAATCCTGAAGACGAACAAAATTCAAGGTTTTTTAAAAATATCTTTGGCAAGAAGAAATGGATTTCTGATCTGTATCTTCTATATGTGATTTAATTAAACTGTAAATTTTGGCACACTATGGGCAGTAAGTTGATAAATTTTCCTGAACAGAACCTGAACCTCAAATAAGTGGCATCTTCTTGGCATTATCTCTGATAATATGCTCAAGATCAGAGGAAAGGGACTAATTGGAAAAGAGAAAATAGACTATCTGGGAGATCAGAGCAGTCTGTGAGTGGTGAAGATTATGGAGTAAACATTTCAAACATTCATGTGCAATATTAATGGATAATATTAATAGGTAACCTGCCAGTTTTACATGTGAAAATACAATGATATTGGATGGTATGTTTTGACATTTAAATATAATTTACACTCATTCTCTTTTTTTTCTTGTAGAAGTTACAAGCTCTTGAAAAAACATACGGTATTATCAGATGAATAATTTTTGCCTATTTATCTTTCTGGTAATCCGATAACTTCTTTACTTCCTGATCATTTCTGTCCAACAGGGGCACATCTATATCAATGACAGATTAATTTCAGAAATTGCTAGCAATTCAGTTAGGTTCAAATATAATTAACTGATGTTTAGTCAGATTTCCGCTTGAAATCTCAAGGAGAATGTCTCATGTGAGATTGCTAGTGTTTGCCATTTGTGGAGGAGAGGAAATATTCTTTTAATGGTATTTTAGTACTATTGTTTGTAGGGCTAAATAGATCAGAAAATGAGGAAAAATAAGCAGAAATGAGATTCCTTAGGGTGGGCTGGGGAATTGCATTGAGTCAACCATATTTCTGAAACCCCATAGAAGATTAAAATAAGCAAAGAGTTCTCTATGAAGAAGCATGACATGCAATCCCTTAAATCGACTAAATGAATTAGACCAGATTAGCTGATTAAAAGAAAGGTGGGAAAATGCTAATTATAAATGGGCATAACAAAGGGCTAAAGGGTGGTAGGCTGCAAAAATCTGTTTGATATCTTTTCTGGCAAGTGTTCAGATTTCTGGGGTTATAAGTAATGAGGTTACATTGAATAAGATAAAACAAATTGAGTAAGCCCATTTTATAAATATTTCAGCTTTGGCAAATATGATAGACTGTTTTTAAGAATAAAGAATATCGATCTATGTTTCAAAAAAGAATTAGGGATCAGATCAGATAATTGGTTAAATATGGGTTTTTCTGTATATCGTATGCAAGAGAAAGAACCTCACCGTTGGACGTGTAATCAGGGGAGCTGAGGAGCAGAGAGAAAGTAGTATCTTGCTAAATAGTCATGGTGCTACTACTACTGAAGACTTGCTTTCAGTTTTGCTGTTAACCCCGAAGTTCAAAAGAGATTGATCTGAGGATATAAAATATACCATATTAGTATACTGACTGAGGAAATGCAGTCAGTTGTGTTCACTATAGAGAAGCTCAGAGGTGACCAGCTTGTGTTTTGGAGGCACCTGAAAGGAGCAACAGACTTTGTTTTCAAACAGCCAATAGAAAGGTGCAGCTAGAGAAATCTGTACTAGAATGAAAGAGCAAACTGAACAGCTTTGACCTCACTAATGGCACTTCTGTCACTTTAAGTGTTTACATAAAGAGAGATAGTGTATATAAAGATCTGACATCTCAAGCCAAAATTATGTATGAGCAATAAAATGATTACTATTGTTATCTGTGGTAGGAAGTCAGGCTTAAATGAATATGATAAACCATTCTGTCTTGACTCTGTGAGAGGAAAAAAACTGAGATCTGAGCATGGTGTTTAAAAGAAGAAAAAAACCTTTCCCTAGTATATTTCAAATTCTGTGATTTATTGTGAGTGCCAGTTGTTTTAGGTTAGCAAAAATGTGCTGATCTCTTAATAAAGAGCATAAACATAGACCCCACCGTCCTAGTGTAATGCTTCTGAGAAATTCTTAACGCTGTCCTCCCCTCAGAAAACAGGGATGGAATTTCTCAAATGCATTTCAATATATCCTGTACTATGTAGGTGTCTCTGGATGCTCAGGAACACACTTCCAACCATGTGCTTCAATATCATGCAGTCAAATCGGTTACTAGAATTATTTTCTATGTTATCAACTTCAAAGTATTACCAGGATTTCTTTTTTAAATGAAGTACTTGTTTTGATACAGCCTTACCTGAGAACTGGTCCTGGCTTGCTTTGAGAGCATTGCTTCCAGTTAGAAGGTAGTTTTAGTCAGTCTAGGCCCCTTTTCAAACCAAATCCTTTTTTGTATCAAGATTCCTGTTGCTAGCATATTGCCAATACTTATGTTAAATACATACATTGAACAAGATGAAAGAATTGAGAATAATTCATTGTTCTTGCTCTTAGCATGGCAAATGGACAGTTTTGTTTCCATGACTCCTCGTAATGTCAGGAAAGTTCCCCAAAACTGTCAGTATAGAGATATGAGTTTCACAGTAGGCACCAAAAACAAGAAATTGTGCACAAAGAGACCAGACAACTGATGATATATCTGACCTCAGAAAAGTATGATTAATAATCACAGGGGAACATATCCACATGGCCAGGATGTAGTGTGATTTTTCTTGTTTTTACTTCCTAGAAAGATGACTAGAAGCTTACCATTGTTTAGTGCTTTAAAACTAAGAAACAAAGCCAAACTAAGATGCATGTTGTTTTAGGTATATATTTACTTGTACCTRTTTTAATAGTCTTGCCTCTGTAAAGGTTTTATTCTTCCCTGTGTAGCCTTAGCTTGCTTCCAGGAATATTGGTGTTGCAGTCCAAAGACATGACACAAAAAAGGCAAATTCTTGACCTCTCAAATTCCAGTTGTCACACATTAAAGAAACAGTGGAATACTGTAACTTCTACCCTAGATGGATCATAAAATATCAGATCTTAAAACTATGAATGGTCTAGGAAAGACTATTACTAGCTGATATTCCATTAAAAATAATAATATAAAAACTGTCTCCAGAAAGAAGCAGATTGTTTTTTCCTTAGTTAGAGAGAGCCTCATTGATCTATCTCCCCACTACTCCATACCAGCATCAACCATTTTGATACAATTCTTGACAGAGACTTGTGTAACCTGTTCTTAAAGATCTCCAGTAATGCAAATTGTTTAACACAATCTCTTAACATTCACACAGTCTCTTCCACGGCTTATCATTACCATTTTGTCCTATCCACTATGGCCAGAGAGAATGGATTTTTCCCCTTCTCTTGTACAGTAGCAGCATCTTTACCTTTCTTTTTTGGGGGGGTGGGGGGGGATGATTGTTGTCTCTTCTCATATTTCATTTAAATAGCTCAACTCTCCATTTTATCTGTCAGGCCATGTTTCCTAAGTATTAATTGCAAATTTAATTTTGTCCTTTGGACAGTCTGATAGTCCACCTCATTCTTGAAGTGTGCACTGAGAACCAAAAGTAGTATGTCCCAGCTTTGTCGTGCTAAATGTGCTGTAATGTGCACTCCTGCCTGTTCATACATCTGAGCGTTCTGTGTTTTTGTTTTCTTGCAAAATGGTATTTCTAATTCATGTTCAGTTTGTGATTCAGTTCAAGTCCCAGATCATTGTTTGCAGAATTTCCTGTTGCCGTCTTTGTGTTCAAAAGAAATTTCCAGGAAACTTGTTAGCGTCCACACAGAGAAGAGGCATGGGCAGATGCTCCATTGGAGCCTTTCAGTTACTGGTGATGCCTGGAGCCTGGTGGCAGGCGGACAGATGCCTTCAGAAGGGAGTCACCAGCAACTACCATCTTCTGTTTCCTCCTGTGAGTGCTGGTGGTGAATCTCAAAGCCTTCAGGATATGGAGCTTGTCCTTATTTATCTTTAAGAGTCTATTTCTATTTATGAGATAAATACTGTAAAGGAATAGGAAAGAAGACTTTTCAAAGGAACTTAGCAACTTCCCTCCCCCCCCCCCATTTTTGTTTTTATTAAGAAACAGAAACTTGGCATGCTAGCTGTGTGTCAGCCTGGTGAAAACTTACATATGTTCTTAACTTTGAACTTGATAGCATTACTTGAAGGTTGAAAGTGAAGTTTGTGCTTAATCTTACAAATAAGATTTCAATGATCATTTACATTAACAGGAAACAATGTTCCATTTGCAAGCCTGCAGTCATGCTCTGTCTCTAACAGGACTGAAGACTTTAGCACTGCGTACATTTTCTACAAAGATGACAGGTTATCACAGTTTATACACATCAATAATGTGTATAAAGAACTCTACTTGGATTAACAGACCATTAGAAAATTCTGCTTTATAGGAGACATTTTAATTCTTCAGGAGAGGAGCACTCTTCTAGCTGTCTAGCCTCTTCTTCCTTCAAAAGACAGTTAAAAAGTGTAATACTTCTCTTCCATGTCAATATATGCTTTCTACTGACTGCTATAATAAGAGGGACAATCCCCCCTCTTTTTAAACATACTATGGTAAGTAAGTAAGGCAAAGAGTATACATCTCACTCTTGAACACAATTCTCTAAAACCATCCCTGTCTGATGGCAATGGGTACTTAGGAAAGAAAAGAAAACAAAAAAGCATAAAAGATTAAAACCACCATTTCGAATGGATATCATTAAATCAAGCTGTGACCCAAATTTTTTTACAGTGTGCCAAACAATGGTCTCTGTCTACTGTAGAGTAGAAAAATGAACCAGCTAAGAAAGAAATACAAAATGTCACTTGATTGTATCTGCAGATGTTAAACTGATTCTTTTTCCCTCTCCCTTCCCCCTGGAAACTGAACTTGAAGTGTTGGAAATCTGAGATTTCGAAGTCACAAATGAGATACACACGTACTTGTGTATTTCTGTATGTACATTTATGTTTTAGTCTATATGTATGTACTCCTGCAGAAACAACTCTTCCTTTTGTGTTTGAAGAAGTAGACTGTAACATTTACACACTTAAACACATATTTTAACCTAACAAAAGGCAAATATACTTAAAGATTAACTGTAAATTGTTTCATTTTGTGAAGATGGAAACAAACATCTTGTGTTTCTCTTATCCTTTCAAAGATAATCCATTAAGCTTTATAAAATCTGACTTGTTTCCAGACAGCTCTTTGCCAAAGATTTCCCATTGCTAATTGAGCTTTAGGTGGCAGTTTGTGCTGGTACTTTTACTGCTGTGTTGCTTGGCCGTGGCTTTGCTTAGTGCTAGCTGGTGCAGTCTTTACCATTGCCACTGTTACCACAGATGGGAGATGGGCTGGTAATAACAATGATGCAAAATTGACAGCACAAGCTTACTCCAGCCTATAAGTGCAGACCGAATAGGCTCAGGAGGAAAGACATAATCAAGACTTATGCTAAATGGTTTGTGGCTGGTGCAGGACCAAGATGATATCAGCTCACTATTTTTAATTTGCAAAAATGTACTCAGTTGAGCTTACAGTTCTTATCCAGTTATCCATACTATGGCAAGGTGCCTTTTGATATGCATAAAGCAATGCGCTATTAAAGCTGAAAAATGAGAAAATGCAAAACAAGCAAAATTTAGTTATCTTAAGAATATAATGTCCTAACTCTAAATGTTTGAGTCTCAAAGTCCCCTGATCTTTTCAGCTCTCTTAATTTTCCTCTTTTATAATGTTCTTTCACTTAAAAACTGAAACAAACCCTAATGTACTCTCAGTCTTACCTGAGAGTACTTACCTTCTTTTTCCCTCTGAGGGTCATAAAGTGATATTGGTAAGAGCAGCAGTGTATACATTTTATGTACAGCACAGTCATTTCTGTGAGCTTCATCTTCCTTAATTTTAAGCTGGTTTGTTCATACTTGGTTCATCTTTCACCCAGTTAGATAAAGCAATCATAGGTGACTGTGTAGCTAATTTGACAGGTCCGTCAGTGCATTCATCCAAGTAATTGCTACAAAATTAGAAGTTGAGATAGAAAGATACCAGGCTTGGATAAAAATCTGAGGAGCTGTATTTTGCACTGCTTGTCATTCAGCAAAACCTGGTGTACAGCAGCCTTGCTAGTACTGAGGTTGATTACATTAAGCATTTGGGTTTCTATTTGGTTCCATTCCAAAGAATTTTTTAACCAAAAAAAAAACCCCCCAAAAACCCCCCAAAACACTTTGCATAACTTTAATAGTAAAACTTAAAATGTTACTTGTTAACGACTTCTACTGAAACTATATATGGCCTGGGAACAGCAGCCTCCCATCCCAGTTGTACTGAATTATAAAATCTTAGGTTTTTTTCTTTTCCATTTTATGCATTCTCATTTTCTTTCTTTAAAGACTAAACACACCCTATTCAATATGTCAAATTATCTGATGGGACTGTTTTAAAAAATGCAATGAAAATGAATGCAAACATGGTTTTAGTAAAACGTGAGGACTTTCAAAATAAATTATACTGGAAAAGAGTTCAATTTACAGGCTTAACAATAGTATGAAGAGGAGACAAGTACTTAATTGCATATTTCTATATATTCTTTAGTGAGGGATAATCTGTATTTCAGTGGCTCTGTAAAAGTAAACATGAAACGAGATACAAAATCTGCTGTTTATCAATGGACACAAACTTCCTATTCACAGGGCATGCTAATTTCAATCTCCTGTTGTACCTAAATATCTGTTGATAAATATTGTTTATTGAATCAAATTACACCCCTACTTGGGTTTTCTTGTTAGAACCTGGTGAAGCTTGCAAGTATTACTTTTACAGAGCATTTAATAGTTTGTTTTGCCCAGGCAAATGAATCGGGATCTGAGGTATGATTGTAGGTGCAAAGGGCATTAAGATGCAAATGCTTATTAAAATAGGGACTTCATTTGTTCTCACAGTACTTTTTTAATGAATAATTCCTGCCTTTACCAGTAGGTGTTTAGGAAACAGGAAACACTTTCCGTAGTTATGGCTCCAAAGCAGACTGCTCTTCATCGAAAGCTATTTAAAGGAGTAATAATCTAGGTTATGAGTGAAGAAGTAAATAAATAAAATAAATAAAATGTAAATAAATGTAAATAAATTCAGGCCTTGTAAATACGAAGTGCTTCAGTAAGTAATACATAAAGACATTTTCTTGCGTTAGATTTAACATTCAGTTTCCCTAGAGATAGGACATCATAGCTGCAAAGGATCAAATGAAACATTTTTTCCAAGTGTTGAGATTCAGATCCTCCAAACACAGCTTTGCTGAAATAATCAGTGCTATGCTTCACATGTAACAGTTGGAGATAAAATGTATTCCTCCATTAAAAAATGTGACAGTTGTCATTTGCGGTATTATCCATTTCTTGTCCGGCAAAGATTTGTCCTTACTAAAAGCTGAATTTAGTATTACATACATTCATTGTGACAGTTTCTTGGCAGTTCTGCAAAAGATGAGAAAGCTGCTTTTACCCAGTGGTATTACTGTGTGAAGTGAAAGAAAAGGAATATTCAAGAACCCTCCTGATTATTTTATTTCTCTCTAATATACCTTTTGGATGAAAACAAATTGATGATTGAATCCTAAAGTATCCCTTGTGGTACATTGTCTGTTAGCCTTTAATTGCAGGATTCAGTTTCATTTCCACTGTAGACCAGTATAATAGATTTTTAAAAGGCTAATAGATTTTTAATATTTTAAGCAGCTTAAATACATGTTTTGAATGTATTTGCCAAATACTTTTTCCGCTTTGTTATACATGATCCTTTTTCTTTTCAGGATCACAGAGGTTTGTTTTTGTTTTTTTTTAAATAGGACTAGTATACTCTTATACTTCTGTTGTACTCAAAATTAAGTTACCTTTGTTTTGTCACCTGTATTTTTTCTCTATCTGCACCATACCATCTAAAAGCAGAGATCTGCTTAAAAAAAAAAAATTCACCCTGAAATAATGTAGCTTCACAATAGGGATATTGAAGGTAAAATCTTACAGCACTTTTAATGCTGCTTCTGCTGTTCCTCCTTTTACCATGTTTAAAGAGAGCATAATGTGCTATACATATTTTAATTAAGAGTGAATTCTGGAACTTATTTGTTGCTTGTATTTCATTAAAAAAAAATTCTGTGCCAATAACTGACATTGTTAACATGTGCTTGTGCTGGTTTGCATTTCCCCTTCTTTGTTCCTTGGTTTGGTCTGTAATGATTGTAGATATTTTTCGTTTTGTTTTCTTCTCACATTAATAAGTCCTTTCTGTTCTTTCTCTAAAGCACCTACTACTCTTGTATTACAATACTATATATTTTCATGATGGTTCTTGGTCTAACTTCTTAGTGGCATGTGAGAATTGCATCAACTTCCACTCTTGCTTTGAGAGAAATGAAAATTAAATTTCTAGTGCACTTAAAGTTGCAGTGGAAAGTTTTAAAACATGACCCTGTCCATTTGAAACACTCAGGACCGCTTCATGCCAAAAACCCATTATGAAGTTTCATGATATTTAAACTACTTTCATGGTATGTTGTTGGCAATATCAAAATATACTTGTTGAAATGTAAACCTAGATTATTACTAAGTGTTGACAAGATTTCATAACCCTTTTCTAGAACTCCTTGTCATGGGATTCTGCAGAAGAATAATACAAACTCCATAAGCCTTGTGTAACGTAGCATGATTCCATTACCTTTTACAGTGTTTAACCAGAGGGAAAAAAAAAGGCAATGCGTTTTATTGGACTTAAAGGGCTGTAACCAGTAACAACAAAAATCATCAAAAATCCTTCAGTACAGTAGATGCAAGAATTAAAAAAAAAAAAAAAGTCCTGATTATCAGAACTGTTTCTTATTATCCACTGAAAGAGCTGCATTTAGAGAATTTGTGGGGTTTACTTAATTTTGCTGGGACTTGCAGATTTTCAGTTCAGTTGCAACAAATATTTGTGTTGACTTTGAATAAAACAGAATATCTGCAAATAAACTATAACAGTATAAATGTTTGACAGTCAAAGCTACTTAAAACTAGATGTACAACCAGCCATCCAGTTCCCTTTAGCACAGTTGTGTAGAAAAATAATTTGCTTCAATCAATACAGTAGTCAGAGGCTGAAATAACTTGCGTGGCTGTGGTTGTTACTTATGAGGAATATTTGCTATTAGTGCTAAGTTGTTATCCCTTCCCCCCCACCGTGCCCCCACCGTGCCCCAGAAATGCCAAGGTGACCCAGTACAGAAGCTACAGGACTCTCTCATTGCTGTGTTTGAAGGACTTTCTGCTGCTTCTAAGGCCCTTAGCGTGTATTTCGAGTCTTATCCCCTTTTCTGTCAGTTCATGGCTGGATTATAGCATGTTATTGTCTCCTAAGATTACTCATTTATCCTCATGACTGTGTTTTAAGGAAACTCAAGTTTTCTGTATCTAGCTTTTGTGTCATATTATCTGCCTGCAATCCATACCAGAGACATTTTTTAATAGTAATGGACTTGCTTACTGAGGATGAAGAATACATGCCAGTAGAATGATGCTAAAATCACATAGTGCTGTAAGTAATTTTTCATTTGATTGATTAGTTGATTTTGAAGAATTTTTTTTCTTTGAATTAAAAGAGAGGGACGCATTGTCAATGTTGAGCGCTATTTATTAAATGCTATGAAATGAAAAATTAACCTGAATTATTTTCCCCAAAAGGATTCACAGAGGCACTTGACCAGGTAAGATGTCTGAGGTTTGCAGATGTAGACAATTTTTAAGTATTTCTTTTCATAAGGAACATAAACCAGGGTTGGTTTTGCAGCTGCAGCTATGTGAAGCCCTCTTAGACACGTGCAAAGTTTGTGTATGGAATGAAGCCCCGGTCAAAATGCTTTTCTGATGGGCAGGTCAAGTAGTTCCCTCCATGAAAGAAGGATCTCTCCCTTCTCCCCCAGATGGCTTTCATCTTAAAGTTAACAAAAAAATAATTTTGAAAAATTCTAAGTAGAACAATTTGCCACTGTTGTATCAGGTTTTCATCTATATGTGCAAAAAAATCCCTTATCAAAAACCATTGTAAATTGAGCAGTCTTTATTGAAATCTTTAAAATGTTGAAGAATTTCAATGTAATTATGTAAACAATAACRTTTATTTTAGGTAAAAAAAAAAAACTGCAAAGATCTCTTAAATGAATTTCTCTGCTGTGTGCTAACACAACAATACAAGAAGTTAGTCTTTATTCCTCCTAAAGATATCATCATTTAAATGGTGTTTTCCACAACCTTCTTTTAATACTGGATGTTAAAAATCACACTAAGAGAAGCTTTCTGATAAAGCTCTGGAAAAGATTGTCTGTTCTGTGACTTGAGCAAAGTGAAGGAAGAGTTATTTTTAATCTGTATTATTTTGCACTTGTATTTCAACAGATAAGATTGGAAACATGGGCACAAGCTATTGCTAGAATGCCAGGTCTGTAGTATCTTGCCTTATATCCAATGCCTCAGTCAGATACAAGTCACAGGTTGAGCTCGTCCCCTATTGTTCTAGATCAGTCCTGAGTATTTGATGTAATAATTAAGGAATAGCAAAATCTATTCAATCAACAATATTACCTGTCTTGTTAACATGGTTACACTGTTTAAGGTAAAAATTATTATGGACTATCACATGTCTGCAAAGGAGCAGAAAGAAATACTAACAACAGTATTTATAGCATATTGTGTTTTAAACTATTGTGGATTGATTAACTATTCACAGTGTAAGAATGTAATTATAGTGGTTATGTTAAAAGTTTTTAGGTACTATTTTTATTATATGCATAGATCTTCTAATTTTATGTAACAGAATAGTTGTAAAATTAAAGATAAATCTAATCAGAGAAAATTTGCCTAGGCATTATGACAGTATTGTAAATCTTAATATGAAAACTCAGGAGAAAGTATTTTCAGAACGTTTTATAGACTTACAATATTTAAAATGAATTTGAACTAAGCATGGAGAAGTCGCTTTTGAGTTATTTGGCTCTATGTTACATAGTTTTGTGGTTCTCCATGATAATTGAAGATAACGGAGGCTTTAAGGGTCCTGTTTTCTATCTAATGTCCCTCTCATTTTGAACTAGTAGAAATACAAGTCTACCAGTATTCAAGATTTTTCTAGTTAGGAACCCAGATCCAAAACAGAAACCTTACTGTATGCAACCTTACTGTTTGTTGCTTGTCAAGCTAAAATATGAGGAAGGGAAGAAACCTTACTTTGCTTTTAAAGATGATGTAAATTCAAGTCTAGATGATATCTAGCAATGTACTGGCAAAAGCATTAGCAAACTAGATTCATAGTAAACAATCTGTTATATTCCAAACACTAAATAAATTAATTTATTTCAAAATTAAATGCATTTTGGAGCAATACTTTTCCAGAGTTCAAAAGGTATTCTGAAATGTCAGTATATACCCAGCTGAATAATTGTAGAGGAGATGATAGATTCCTTTGTTTCCCTTCTTAACAGCAAAACATATATTTGTCTTTGTGGTAGCTCTTGGAGACCTACCAGCAAAGAGCGAAGAAAATTATTTTTTTCCATAGAGTACCTTGGCTGTATCTCAATGAGACAGGCATTAAATAGAAGACACCTTGTAGAAATTTGTTGTCTCCACAAACTTTGTTTCAGAACAAACCAGAAGCTAAAGTAGCTGTAATAGACATTTAGAAAAATTACTACTGTTATGAATTGGGATTAAAATACAGCAAGTTTAAAAATGATAATTTTAGAGCTCTTCCTTCACTGTGCAGAGCTCCCCTTTCTGGGAAAAAAAAAATCACATCAGGGTAACAGTAAGCAAGACTAACTTGGTTAAAGTATTCAGTATCATTTGACTTAAAAAATTAAATGCATTCAAGGATTACAATCACTTGTGTTCTCCCTAGCTTTCTTTTTGATGCTTAACCTTATATGTGGGAGTGATTATAATAGAAAGTGTGTTCTGCATGCTGACTGTTAGCAAACCTTTTTCACAATAATGTAATCATTTAATTGATTAGGATAATGCTCAGATGATCGGAGAAGTGGAAGTGGATAAAGTGACAGTGCTGGAAAGAAAACAAGTTGAAGCAATCAAGAAGCTCTGGGAAGACCCAGGAATTCAAGAGTGCTATGACAGACGGAGGGAATACCAGCTCTCGGACTCTGCGAAGTAGTAAGTACACTGTCTAATTATAAGGGCAATTCAGACTTCACAAAAGTTACTGAAGAGGTAGATTCGCTCCAATTTTATTATCGATACCTGTGTTGGCCTGAGAAAAACAACATACTTTTAAGCCAGAGTAATAAACTAATTTTTGGCTTTCTGAACATACTCAAACCATTAGTCCTCCCAGTTCTGAGGTCAATACAGCTGGTACATAACTAAGTTTCCCTTGGGGAAAATCATGAAGAACAGCTGTACAAAATACATTGACAACAAGCAGGCAGGTCAGACAGTTCATAGTTATGTGAAAAGTTTAGGATATAAATAAGAATGAAGATGATATGCCCCTCCCCCAGCTTTCCCTGAATTTCAATTGTGAAAAAGATTGCTTTAGAGAGAACAGAAAATTACTTTCCTGTGTCTGCAAAAGATGAGTTGAGACGTAACAGGTTTAAATTTCAGCAAGGAAGATTTAGATTAGACATTTATGGTTACACATACAATCTGTTCCTGGGTCTTCAACCTGATCATTCTTGACAGATGTTTGTCTGTTTTATTTCTAACTAATCCTGCCTTGGAGCAGAAGGATGCCACTTAATCATCTATTCTAGCCTCACTTTCTATGAAATAAGCCACAGTTGAAAATTATTTTTATTTTAAATTTGAGTACATCTTTCTTTTACTATTAATATAGCAAATTGTTATTCAGACCTCAATTGTAATTGTCGGAGAGGAGGAATTTTCTTATTATTTGTAAGAGAAATCTTTTCTGAATGGATAAGCGGTATGTTTCTTCGAGTATTTTTGATTTTGGTGTCCAAATCTGAGGGATGATTGAGCAGAAAGGGGAGAATACATTGATGCTCTTCCTCTTTTGCCTAAAAAGGTTTTGCTTAAATAAAGGAAGGTTTGTGCTACAACACCTCTTACAATTTGAAACATATTTTTACACTTTGGGTTGTTCCACTGTTGCCTTCTAGTGGTGAGAAGAGAGATTGCAGACAGGAATATCAGGCATCAGTTCTGTGTGTCTGACTTGCAGCATGCACTGCTCCTTTATTTAGGCACAAGACTGTCATCCTAGATTTTAATTCTAACTATGAAAAGCACAAGTGAAACTGAGGAAGCTAAAATTAAGAATGACTATGCGAGCAGAGGGAAAGCTAAATGTATTATGTTTTATATAGAAATGTGTAATGTTGAAGCATCCACATTTGCAGTGCTTTCCATTAGTTACTTTTCTGAATTTTGTCCAGCAAACTTTCACATTTTTGTGTGCTATAAGCATCACAAATGAAATTACAGAGGATAGTTCTGTTGAAAAATATTATGGCTAGGATTAAGATTTATATTTTCTGTTCAAATCTCAATTCCGATGTTTATTTTGCAGTGATAGAGCAAAGCTTATACAAAATTAAATAATTTCATCATTTTGGGTAGGGGCTGATTTGTCTACAGAGTATTCAGGCAGCATCTCTTTTGACTGGTATTAATCAGGTTGGAACATACTGTTTTATGCCAGCAACAATTACTCTAGTCCATGCACAACTGGATTCCTGTCCAGCTACTTTTGTGGGAACACTAGTGTGATTGCTGACAGTGGTACCTTGTGTTTGAAGCTGTATGATTAATTTATGACATTTCATTAATCTTGTTTCTGTTATATATTTAACTTTTCAGTTATCTTACTGACATTGATCGTATTGCTATGCCCTCATTTGTGCCAACTCAGCAAGATGTTCTTAGAGTCAGAGTGCCAACTACAGGAATTATCGAGTATCCTTTTGATTTAGAAAATATTATATTTAGGTAAGACTGAGCATCAGATGACTTCATATACAACTGTATTAGGAAAGTGATTGTTGGAACTTCACTTGTAAGATTCTTAAAGCTTTTTGTATGTGCTGTCAGCCTCCAAATTTAATACAGTAACTTGCCAGGTGTTTCAAAACTTTCTGGTCGAGATTTACTGAATTTACATGAACAAAAACCTTTCTGAGTCCAAGCAGTCCAATTACTGTGTATTCTGAACAGCTAGTTTAATTAAAAATGCAAGTGGGGGGTGAAGAGTGAAGGTATTTGAAATAATGTATGAGTTCCTGTATGAGAAGATAATTTAATTCCATTTTGAGCCAACAGTTACTGCTGCAGCCCTTTGGAAGAGAGGCCGCAGACCTGATAAAGCCTCTCCCATGAACTGATGACTTGCAGTTAGATAAAGACAGGGAAGGGAGATGGAAACATAGAGGGAAGGAGGAGGGGAAGAAGAAAAAAAAAAAGTTTGTGACAGCAGATACCTCCTACCATATAATGCATAAAGATCTGATATTCAGTGGGATCGAGAGGAACACAAGTGTGCTCCTAAAGTTGAAAAAAAATCATATAAAGCACCTTAAAAGTACCTTATCTGGTATTGGACAAACTACTGTAACAGTTGGGCTTTCTGATTTTTATAAGGGAAAGCATATTTTTGAATTCCCTTGCAGAATTCTCACTAGCATCATTAGAGATGTTCTTCCACCAAACTAGCCATTTTGTCATGAAATTATCTGCAGTTAAGACACAGAATCCACTGTGAAAACACACTGTTGAAGCAGTATAACTGTGACTTTTGTTTTTTTTTCTTGGACATGTTCTAGGAAACATTTTAACCTGGATAAAATGTGAAAATATGTGTAGAAATTCTCTGCAAAATTTTAGGAGGTTAATATGGAATTACGATACTTTTGAGCATTTTGATTGTTTTTAGTAGTGAGTATGTAAATGTGACTACACAGGTGATTTTTGTGTTTGTTTTTAATTTTGGAGTATGCAGGGAACCAAACTGAACATATTTAAATCTGCCTGTGCTAAAACTTTCAGCAACACAGAAAGAACCAGCATTATTGTGCCTCAAGATGGCATATATGCTTTATGTATGTACACTAAACCACAGTGGAAGTTGTGGCACTTCAAGTCAGTCACGTTTGAATATTGAACATAACATATAAAGTTAAGATATATTTTTCATGGTTCAAACATCTCAAGTAGGCAAGCTATTATAAGGCAATTTGTTATATTTAAAGCATCTTATGAAAACAATTAAAATGCTGACTGTATTTATGTTTAACAGGATGGTGGATGTAGGTGGCCAAAGGTCTGAAAGAAGAAAGTGGATTCATTGTTTTGAAAGTGTAACTTCCATCATTTTCTTAGTTGCATTAAGTGAATATGATCAAGTCTTGGCAGAATGTGACAATGAGGTAAGAAGTCGGGGTATCTAAATTAGGTACAGAAAAAGATGTGTGCTTTTGTAAGACAGACAGCAGTTGCATGTATTTTATAAATGCATTTTGCAAATACTAGAATTACATTAAGAAGTTTATCAAGCAGTAAGTCCACAAAGGTGTATTAAATTAGCAGCTTACCTGAAAAAGTGAACTCTGTCTTAAAAGACAAGATTTAAATGTTTTAAATCATCTAAGTACTCTTAAGCCATGTCTCAGAATGTTTGAGGATCTGAGTATCAGCAATATCTCTAAACAAATAAAACTGCCTCAATCAACTGTAATTATTTTTTTAAATAATATGTGATTCAAAAACCTAAACATTATAAAATGTAGTATGTAAAATACAGTAAGTATTGAAAAATTCACACTGTAACTGTGGGCCTYAAACACTGTTTAAGAGGGAACTGACTATATTGATTGCTTCAAACACTGTTTAAGAGGGAAATGGGTATACTGATTAAGAACTTTCATAATGGCAGCAGATTTATCCTACTCTCTTGCACTCTTTCATCCATTTCATTAAAACTTAGGAAATCTTTAACAATAGAAGTGGATTGCCCTTACAGAACGGCTTATACAAGATTGTTTCCAAGCCTTCTGAACAGCACAAGTTAAAATATTTGGGATACAAACTAATTTTTAATTTAAACTTTTGGCTAGCTGATTATAAGCTCTTTGAATGTGAGTGACCTTAATAAAAATGTGAAGCAGACCATGCTTTTTTAAATATCAATCTATCTCCAGGAAAATACTGGATATAAAAACAGTAGAACACACTGTTATGCTAGATTCTTTTTGTCACCTTGATACATGCTGTGCACAAACCAAAGATAACAAGTTATGTAATACTGCAGCATCAGTATATGGCCTCTTCTCTTTGTGTATCAAGCTTTTATTGAATCATTGCTGTTTTAACTGACACACATTCCCCAAAAGCTCTAAATTTTCTTGAATATTTAGCACCTTTAATGTACTGTCCCACTTCTGTAGTTACAGGGTCAATTTTGTTCCTCCTTGAACCCATGCAAGTCCCTGAAATTTCAGAATTAACATATGCACAAATTTAAGAGAATTGAGGTAGAGTAACTTACAATCTAGCTCCTTCCCAAGATTTGAAAATGTAAGATGAGCTCCCCATCTGTTTTAGACTGCTGTCATCACCAGTAGCCAGATGTTTTAGTGGAGGATGCAAAAAACCAAAAGTAGCCAATTAGAGAAAAGCATGTTGATGGAATTACATTACTTTTGGTAGAGATTGCTTTACATCCTGAAGTATGAGGATGCCTTCAAGCATTCTCCCTAAATTCCTAAAACCTTTGAAAATCTAAGGTCCCCAAGCCCCAAGATCTGTTTGAACCACGAAAAGCATACTCTAACATTGTAGGTCCTGCTTAACATTTTTCAAATTGATTCAGTTGCTGAAGTGCCACAACATCTTCAAAGTTTCCTTTCCTCTTGTAATGCATAAACAACTTTGATTACTGTAAGTAATTTTCTTTTTCCTTCCACAAGTCTTGGAAATTTTGCCATTTTCACCTTAGAAATTAGGAAATAAGAAAAATAACAAACTCTCATTGCAAGTTTTTGTCCAGGCACTTCAGCCAGTAATGTCCGAATTTGTTGTTCCTTAGCTAGCTCTCTCTTAAAAGGGACAGCATGACCACACTTTATTACTAATATAGATGAGTAGATATGCTCTTGTCCTTTAGCTATGTTAGAATATGCTAATTTCAGGTATTTGACCTAATATACCCTGCTTCAGTTCTCACTGTGAGGTCAGTAGAGGCTCTCATTGAGCAGCCCAGGGTTGCTTACTAATTCATACAAGAATTCAAATAATTTCCATTACTGAGACTTACCTTGAATTTCATGTCTTATCATGCTATTCATAGTTGTAATGCAAAACTCACTGAGCGAGTGGGTATAAAACACCAAGAGTAACAGTCAGCCAGTGCACTGCAATTGTGCTTAGTAAAAGTAATATTAAACAAGCTTCTAAAGAAAACTTTATGATCTGTTGTTGATGTGATTTGTATATGCTACTCTTTAGAGAGTATAACTTAATTTTTGTACTTGTAGAATCGAATGGAAGAAAGTAAGGCCTTATTTAAAACTATCATTACATACCCCTGGTTTCTGAATTCTTCAGTCATTTTGTTTTTAAACAAAAAAGATCTTCTAGAAGAGAAAATCATGTATTCCCATCTAATTAGTTACTTTCCTGAATACACAGGTAAGCATTTATCTCAGAACTATGTTCACAATATGATGTCATATTTAAATCAGTCAAATTTTCCTCATTAAATTGAGCAAGGAGAATGGAATTATCCAAAATACTTGATATCTGTCCTGTGCTATGCTGTCCTTCCAAATAAAAACTTAAGTTGCTGAATTTTCCTGTAGCAGGGTTTTTTTTTGTTTTTTTTTTACTGGAACATTGAGGACAGGGTCTTAAGACATTTCTTGCAGCCATTCTGTTAGCATTGGAATGGAAAATTCATTTTCATTTAGTCTTTATTCTTATCCTAATACATATTATTTTCTTCCCTTTTTTGAATTAAATAAGCATGATACATTTCAAATATTATCACTACTAAGTGATGAGAAGCATTTTTTTCACCTAATCATCTTCAATTCAAGAGCCAAGATGGGGGAAAACCTGGGTAACATGCTTATTAATCTAACTCTTTATACGGTAAAAATCCACAGTATAGTTTTGCATTGTGGGTCTGTATAAAAGTGCAAAGTTAAAAAGCAGCCTGAATGACTTTCCTGAACAAATGTTACTGATACTACAGCATCAAAAGAATGAGGCAAATAATCACTGATCACTCCCATTACTTAAAACATTGTTTTATACTGCAAGAATGTATCATCACATTGAATCCTACAGTTAAGGATGAAAAGAATTATAATGATTTAATAGCTATAGGGAAAACACAGATTCATGTTTTGGCCAAAGAGAATCCTTTGTATGATATGTATTTTAAGAACAATTTGATTTCACTTACAGTCTTTGATAGACTACAACAATGTAGCAAACTATAAAAATATGCTGTATAACTTCAGATGTGTAGGCTGTTGTAGTAATTACTTTGAATCATATGGTTTACTTTTGAAAAAAGCAAGCTCCACAGGTATTAGAAAGCAGTAGTATAATAAGTTAAGTTTTGCCCTACCAATACATTAATGAGAAAATACCAACAGGGAGTATGCCTTTATAATTATTCCATATTTAAATATGAAATTAGCCTATTCAGATACTCCCATGAGGTTCTCTCCTGATGTGTATCTTTTAAATGTTCAAAAATACTAATTGTGCTTTTTGACTAGGACCTAAACAAGATGTCAAAGCTGCCAGAGACTTCATTTTGAAGCTGTATCAGGATCAGAATCCAGACAAGGAGAAAGTAATCTACTCCCACTTCACTTGTGCCACAGACACAGAGAATATTCGCTTTGTCTTTGCTGCTGTCAAGGACACGATCCTGCAAATAAACCTAAGGGAGTTCAACCTGGTTTAAAAGCAAAACATTTGTTTGCATCCACAAAGTGTGATTTACTCATAGTATAGCCTGCGTCGATACAAAGAAAAATCGGTGTCTTTCTTTTTAAATACTATTTACAGAAATGTAAGGGGGGGGTTATATTTACTGAAGAAGTATGGATTAATGAATGAGTTTCAAAGTTTACTTTTTTAGGGTATAAATTTAAAACACTATTTTCGTATTTCCCATACTAGTTTTGGCTGTGAGTTATTTTTCGACAGATGTTGGAATTAAGCATATTTAAAAGAATGTACATAACTACATTGCTGTCTAGCTTCAGGGTTTTTTTTTCACTTATCATTTACAGTCAAAGCTTATAAAAATTTTAGCAAATGATGCCTTACAAATGACAAGTTAGTGTTATTTTAGGAGGCTAGATGCTTTTAAATGTCTGAGCAATGTAGTTGAAACACTTGAGTAAACATGTTACACTTTTTAGCAGCATCTCTCCATAGAGCTGATATGCCAAAACCATTAATGTTTTTGGAAACATTACAGAAAATTAATTATTGGTGACTCTTGCTTTTTTCTTTGCCTTTTTGTTCAAGTGCCTAACACTAATAAAATATCTTCCCCAGTTAACAGAATGACAGATTAAGATCTTTGCAGGTAGCTTATGTAATTCATTCTTTTCTTAAGGGGAAAAGCTTGTCTAAAACATCAAGTGTTTAATAAACTTTCTCAGTGTTCACTGCCATGGGAAGAACTAGCAGGTCACCCACAAAGCTGCTGGTGATGATAAACTAGGCCTTGAATTCCTCAGTGTCAGTACAGGAACTCCACTTCTGCGCTTTTCAATTTCCTGTCATCGAGTTTCACAGGTAGTTTGGCATGGATTAAACAGCAGTAAAACCTCACCTCTAGAAGATTTCCAGCATTATCTATCTGATCTATTCCACACCCTGCCCAGATACAAACCTCCATTAAAGATGCCAGCACTTCAGTCAATTGTTGCTCGCTGTGTCAAAAATTTTCAGATCAGCAGCCTTGAAAATGCTTTTTACACATGCAAGACTCATGACAGTCACTGGCACTTTTTCAGCTAAGCCAGCAACACTAGTATTGGAGATTGTTTTAGTAGAACAGCCTTTTTTTCACATTCATCCTGCCCAAAAGATGTGGTAAGAGTCTCCTGCATATAAATACATTAAAATACAATTTTTCCAAGCAGAATTATAACAGTAATGTTTTTTAATATCAACATAAAATAGTAATTTCCGAACAGCACAGAAAAGCTCAAGTTATACTGATTGCCAGTTTGAGTAATGCCTCTGTGTACACTCAGCCAGCTAGATAGCTCCTGCAGCTCAGTCCTGTGAAAAGTAAGCCTGACCTTTCACTATCCATAAAAAATGTTTAATGATTCACAAATCAAACAGCCCAGTTCCCTTTTCTACAGCAGTACAGAAAAGCAAAGTATGTCTACAGCTTTTTCCATTTCTTAAGAAAGAGTGTTCAACCTATAACATTTGATTCACTTGTTAAGCTCGTTCTTTTTAGGGTTGGAACAAGCTCTAGAAGACTGTTCATACATTCCTTTAAAGTTTTTCTGTGAAAGAAAAGCACTTACCTATACCCATGTTCTACTTTTTTTGCTGGTATGACTAAATTGCAATAATCAACATAGGCAACAGTGCAGTAGTGTAGTATGCCCTGGAATAAGGTACAGGGTACAGTGACACTTGTTGAACTAGGAAAAACCAAAGAGGAGTAACAGGAGGCTCAGAATAATAAAATAGCTAGTTTGTGCATTATATCTTTCATGTCCATAAATCATCCCTACCTTCACTGAGAAAGGCTGGCATCATTTGAATTAACCTCATCACATCCTCAGCTGTGCCGTTCCAAACTAAACACTGTTGCTCAAAAAAAAAAAAAATTTTTTTCTTTACTTCAGAACTTCCAGTTACATAAAAAACAAGACAAAAAAACTTTTTCTAGGACAGCACATTTGATGGAAGAAAAGCATGTGACATGCCAAAACCCTTGACCTGCTTGGAGCCCAGTTTGGAGCCCCCCTAGGGATTTGGGGGGAAAACATCTAAACTCTTAACTGTTTCATATCCAAGTCAACATTTGTTGTCCGTCTGAAGAGCCCGTTGCTAACATCAGTTCTGAGTCTGGCTTTGCAAAAGGTGAGACTGCCACCATTTTACAGGCCCTGTCAATATGACAGGCATGGTATCTTTCACACCTCACAAGGAACAGTCAAAAATCAATGGTTAGGGCACTTACCAAAACCATACTTCTGTACATTATTCTGAATTTGCTTGATACGACAAGAAAGCAAAACCCACACAGGTAAAAATCTGGGTGAGAAGCAGCAAAAAACTATTCAGTTTTTCTGCCTTCTTGGATTCCAGTGTCCTCTCACATCATGGCTGTTCCAGCAGTCATGCTTCTGTTTCAGCCTCTGTTTTTTTGTTTTGTTTTTTTTTTTTAGGAGCTAGTCAGTTAAAAAATTAGTGGCATGGACATTTTTTACTCCTTGCAGGAGGAGACTTAACCAATTTACTCCTCTCTTCAAAAGTATTATAAGAATATTTAAAATTCTTGTTCCAGATTTGCCCTAAAAACAACCTTCAAAACCTCTTCAAAAAAATCCTGTCTGCTATAAGTAGAATTTTAGATATTTAGATTCCTCTTACAGCCACAAAAGCAAAAACTGTGATGAAGATCATGGTTGCATTTCTAGGCCAAATAGCAAAGTTCAAGCTCTTAGGTGATGTATATGTGTACTTGCTTATCCTGACCAACAAATTCCAAATTAACCCACCAGTAAGAATATTAATAGTCAAATCTTGAGTGTTTAATAGAGTTTTAAGCAGGAAAAAGGTGTCAGTTACTGACTAGTATGTTCAATTTTGGACAGAAAAGAATATGGCATTCAAGAATGACATAATCGAAACATGACAATTAGCTTTTCAAGCGAAGATAATTAATGCAAATGTGTTTTCTGTATGAAAGCATAAATATTCTTTGTAAAATTTTAATCTGCTTAATGAGACAAACATTGTCTTACACATGAAAAACTAAATATTGATAAAATCAGAAACAGCTTTTGCACCATATTTAAGACATTCTCAAACACACAATTCCTATTATTAGCAGTATTTTTCACCTACAGTTCCCCACATTTCATGACTCTTTCTGAAATGCATGGTCTTGATTCCTTTGGGGGTGGGGGGGTAGAAAAGAGAAAGACGAGACAAGGACGTACTTTCCACAGTGCTGAATCAGATTTCCATAGCCTGCACACAGCAGTGGGAAAGACAGCTCCTTCACCCGGTCAGTTCATAGTAACACATTTAAACAAAACACAGAACCCCAAACCCCTCCTTAATAGAAGCTGCAGTTATCAATCAGGAGACAGCATAATCTTAGAGCCCACAAGTACCCAATTTACTGAACAGCAGGAAATGTGCATTACTTCTCTGAATATTAAAAAGCACAAGCTGACATAATGATCAGAAGATTATTAATTTCTGCAATACAATCTTTTATCAGTTTCAACTCAACCAGTTCCACCTTCCATTAAAGTTTTGTGCAGGGACTCCCTGTTATGACCGATTCCCATAGTTTTCCGCAAAGAGAAAAACCTCTAACAATATGCAGATAAATTGAACATAGGAAAAAGGAAAAAAAAACAAAAAAAACAAAAAAACAATCTGCAATGGACTGTTAGGGACTTCAGCTACATATAGCCTTGGCTCCAGGGAAAGAAACATTTTATTGGTATTGGATGATTCTTTACTTCTTGCTGTATCTGCACTAAGGGTTCATCAGTTCACATGGAGAAGAGATCACCTGGCAGAATTTCACCTAATGCTGGAAAAAATTCCTGTAGAACTGTGCAATGTGCTGAAGAAACACTGCAGCCTCTTGCCTTGTACAACACTTATGTGATTTCAAGTAGTTCAGTTTCTAAGTAGTTTTTTCTGGAATTCAAATGGGGGAGGATCATGAAGGAATTAAAAAAAAACAACTTCTGAATTGTTTTGTGGAATATTCTACTGATTTTTGAAGCCAATACAGTGCCAGGAAATATATAAAACTCAAGTTATACCGGGGTTAAGATCTTATGGCATTGGATGGAGATATTTACAAACAAGCCACAAGATTTAGCAATCCTGTGAAAATATGTGGCTTATTTATTGAAACCATTTTACATTTTAGAATTATTAAGCAATTTGTAGATTGTAGGTCAAATTCAAGAACTGTGCTGTAAGTATTAAATTTTAACTACCAATATGTAGTAATACTCATCTTGTATTGACTAGTGTGTGGCATTTAATTTGTTATTTGCAGATACATGGTTAAAAATAACTTGAACAAAAGACCTTACAGATTTTTTGAGAAGTGAGTATATTTTGTGAAGTACTAAGGATAACAAAAAGTTCTGTAAATATGGCATTAGCTATTAGGAAAAAAGGATTTCAAAAGAATCTGGTGATCTGGTGACATCATCTATGATTTTCACTGCATCAAGAGAAAAAAAGTTACATTAAAACAAGATTATATGCTATCCTGAATTTTTAAGTCCAATTATTATAAGGACAAGTTAGCTTGTCCTCATAATAAACCAAAAGTAAAGACTAAAGTTTGAATTCTGCTCTCACTAAACTTGCTACAGCAGAGGCTGTACCTTGTGTTTTCAGAGACAGGATTTGGCCTAAGTTGTCATTTTCTACCTGAAAATTCTGAGTAATAGTAACACTGATTAACAGYAGTATTAAATAAAACATTCAATTAATGCAATATGTAAAGAATCAAGTTATAATTATGTCCAATAAAATAAAATTCAATTTCACTTTATTGAAGGTGGGGAAAAGGCCTGGGAAAAAATGAAAAGCCATGCAAATGGCCATGCAGCTGAGTGAAAAGAGATGCAAATAGCTTCACTTATAAATGTTTTAGTAATGTGTCTGGCATATTTTACAGCACTTTTCATAAGCTAGTCATCTGGACCCAGCGGAACTATTGGACACCATCTTTTATTTTATATTTGTTTTTTTCTTTGCTTTCATAGAGCTAATTCTAACCAGTAAGAAAATCACAGCTACTACAGAGAAGCCAAATGACTTTTCTCAAAATAAGTAAATCTAGGTAACAGTAATCTAGAAAATATTCTTCAGTAAAGGCCATGGTATACTTTTAAACACTACAGTGTACAGACCTAAATGCCTGCATTTTAATGTTTATTAAGATTCCCCCATTTAATTGCATATAAATTATTAATAAAAATTAATATTATATATAAAATTCTACTTTCTTGTTGAAAAATGTATATATTGAAATATGGAATGAGGCAGAGCAGAGTAGATATCTCAATCATCTGCAGCAATCCAGTAAACTACACAGTGGCATGACAGAATACCTTTCTCCTATCCCCAAGCTGATTTATAACCAGCCAAGTTCAATATTGCCAGGGAAAGCCTGTGTTTTTGTATACAATTTATGTTAAAGGCAGTAAACGCAATATCTAATGAATAAAAAAATAGGAAGAACAGAGGCTGTCTACTGAGAATAACAAAATTCACTCAGGACTGTATGGAGAGAGAAAAAGGGGTGAAAAACAGGAAAAAGATACAATTTACTCAGTAGAAAAAGGATCTCTAGAAAATCATGTTGTGATTACAAGCTGCAACAAGGCGGGTGGTGGGTAAGGCCTACGCTAATTTTTTGACATTCTGGATCCTGATGGAACCAGGACACTTTCATATGCTTTTAGTTCTCATGTTAAAGCTTTCAGTTAGCATACATCAAAATAGTTTATAGCAAAATAGCAAAGCTGAGGGAATTGTTAATTTTTTTCAAAGCAGGAGCTTAACCACAGCCATGCACTGCCATTTAAAACAACTCCTTCATCATTAATGGTTACATTGGTCAATCATTACTGAAGAGCACTTGACAAGATTTGAGAATCAGGAGTTTGTTGGCAAAGTACAGGAAAGACAAGAATTGGAGATGATAAACTCATCAAAACAGAGGGTCTGTGAAGAGAAATATCTAAAATAGGGTGAATTGAAAAGTTGCACAAATGGGAATGTACAAAATACTTGCAAGAGCAAGTAGAAGTGGAAGTTGCAGCAGCTGTACAGTAAATACTGGGGACAGAAGAGGAGACAACTAACAGAGTATTCAGGAATCGGGATCATGATGAGGCTGTAGATGCAACTATCATGCCCAAGATGTAAAATGATAGCTTAAAAACAAATTACAGATGTAGAGTGGTACTCAGTGCAGCTAAGGACACTACTCATCTAAGGCAAAGTATTCTATTATTTTGGCATGATTATAACCTGAGTTATACTCTTGGTACATGTTTCTTGTACAAACCAGTGGAGGAACACAGTCATTGCCATAGTTTGGAACTCACTTATCTTTTGATTCAATTTACATCAAAATAACAAAGAATAAAGTTTATGGGAAAATTACAATATTATATGTATTTTTTAACCAACTAAATGGTTACTCAACAGTAAAGACAAGACAAGTAAATTAAAGAACTACAGTTGCAAGTTAGCATGTCAGTCATTTTAGATTTTATAATAATGCAACAGCTTGCCTCTCAAGCACCACGAGCAATTTCGGAAGAATTAAAAGCCATAGCTATAAACATTCCAAACAATGGTTTGGAAAGAATATGTTGGCAGCAGATACTTACTACATGCACCAGATATTTTGAAGACTTTGATATGGGAATTTATTCAAAACTTCATGTAACACTCTACTGTTTCCTTTATTTTCTATATCAATTCACCAATACTATAATTACTGAATATAAGAAACAAGAAGTATCCCACAGCTTCAGGCTCTCTCTGTTGAAGTTCTGCTTTATGGATATGAAACTTAAAAAGTTTCATTGGGTAATTAAAGTTGATAAAAACAACTGTGAAATATTGTATTTATTATTTATATAAATTTGATTCTATTAGTCATTTTAGTTTGCTTAGCACACAATCCTGTGCAATCCAAGGGATATTTTTTGGTATACAACAGTGTCCTTAAACCCCAAGACTTCCTCAGTGAGTTGCAAGTCTGTTGATAACTTTTATTTAGAGTAATAGGGTTTCATTCACATTCCTGGTGTAGAGATGTATTAATTTCCCATATTATATGCTTTTGTAAACTGACAGAACTTCTTTGAATATTTCCTTGAGTAGAATATAAAAAAGTTTACACTAAAAATGATATTGTGTTGTAAATTCATCATCATAACACATTGTATTCATTTACAAAAAGATATTTGTTAATCAAGCAGCCCCCCTTGTCATTTATACACTTAAATTAGACTTTTCTGATCAGCAGTATCCTTCTTAGAACTGGAGTTGCAAGACTAGTGCTGATTAAGTTCACATTTCCCCAGATGACGAAATCTGAATTTCAGCACAGCACAATGCCTCAAAATATATGAAAACTGAAGACAGAAACTAAATACTGATTTTCAAATTCTTTCTGGATTTAAATCAAACATCTGCTCTGTATAATATCATAAGAATTACTCCAGAGCTCAATTTCAGTATCAAATGTAAAGAATTGGAGGTAAAACATATTCATTTTATATACTGCATTTTCAAAAAATGAAATCTGGAATTTGTAAGTAAAAAAATCCAACATGCCAAAAGTTGGCAGTATTTTTTTTGATCACTAGTTTTTTGGKTTTTTTTTTTAACTTAACAGCAACTATTTTTGTGACGATGATTTGAAAGTGATATATCAGTAGATTGATGCAACAGTAACAAATAGTTTCATAAATCCTCCTTTCCTCCTTTTTTTTGTTTTGTTGCTGATAATTCAGATAGTTCTGCATGTTAAAGAGGAATTAAAAGGTAACTTGTTTATTCAATGTTCTTCGTGTTGTTGCTTCTTCAGTGATTACAGTTTTGGCTGATTCTCTCTCACTTCTTCCAGTTTAGAAAGGATCCACTGTGAGGCAAAAGGAAAAAATAAAAATGTTTCCTTAGTAAAAACCATACAGAGCAACTGAAAATTTGACTGAGATGGCCAGACACTTCACCACTTCACTCTTTTCCTAGCTGAGTTTTAGCACAATGCTAGCAATCCTCCTGTAGATTATTAATTCCTGATTTTTGTGCATGAAGATGGAAACATTTAAGTATCATTGCCTGACATGGTGACACTGAGGACCACAGCTAATTAAGTTGACGGGGTCAATAGTTCAGTCTGCTGGTCTGCAGTTCAATGAATGGTATTTTATAAAAATTAAGGACATTGCACACAATTGTTATTAATGCTGTGCATTGGTCTAGGACTCAAGGCAAGTCACAGATGAGAGCCTAGAAACAAGGATAACCAAAGACAATGGGCAAGAATAGGTTGTGACAATGTGACAATACAGTTATTCAGAAATAAATTAATGTCAATTCTATTCAGTTTCTTTTCATGAATTTCAAATTCATGTGTGTATGGAACATACTGAAAGGGGAATTAGTTCCTGAGAGATTAGAAAAAATAAAGGGGACAGTGACATGGGATACATATATATAAAGCTTTCAAGAAAGATGAGTGGATTATCACAAACCAGATCCTGTGTTAAAGAGAAAGTGGGGTCCTATATTTGTAGGATCCCCTCCTCCCATCAGAAGTACACCCCAAAGGAATGAGAGCCTGCTTAGCAAGATGCTGAAGACTTGAAAGAAGACATGACTCTTCAATAAATCACTATATTCAGCCTAGAATATGGCACTTCTCATAGATGCAGAAATACCTTGTAGTGTCCACTGGATAAGCAAGGGGAAAAGTGTTCACAAAGTGAAGAGGAGTGTTCACAGGAGTCTCCCTGAAGTGCCTTCATACCCGTAACACTAAAGGGTGCACATTTCATTTTCACTCTTCCTAAAAAACTTGCCTCAGTGTCCCTCTCTGTGCACAAACACATGTGTAACATTTGTAGGTGTGAGCCATCAGTTAAAGGTCCAGAAACAACTCTCAAAAAAGCCAAAATTGCCTGGTAACTTTGTCCTTAAAGGTGCCTTGCTACCCGCACTTTGGAAAGACTAGCCAGATGTGCTTCACTGTGACAGCATTTTGCATAGAAAAATTAGCATACATCCCATATTCAGCATACAGATGTAATAAGATGTATAGCAGGTACCATTCAGTGAAAACCCCAGTCAACTGCAGCTTACTTGCATTCAGTAGGACAGCCCCTACAGGCCACAATGGCCATTTTTGAATAAATTTGGAAAGTATTCCTTCACTAAGACAAAGCCACAATCCATAGCATGTCTGAGAGTGAGCTTTCCTCCTCCTATTCTCATTCCCGCTACATTTGGTTTTCTAAAGTGCAGAGGCTTTTCCAGGAAAATAACCACAACAAACATTTTTGTGAAAGGTACATATAGCCTTTCCAGTTTTCTTTTCCTTGCATCCCTCTTGGAGATATTCCCGTCTTTCCCAGAACCAAAAAAAAAATCACTGCAAAAGAGATAACATCACATTAGGACTCAAGAGTATCAAAATAAGTGGTACTGAAGGGAGACTGCTTTCCACCTTGCTCTTAAGACCAGATGTTCATAAGATGATGTACTGATTTGTTTTTTGGTCTTCTTTCTCATTTAGCTGCAAGTGAATATGGGATTCACTTTCCACACAGTCTCCTGGACCTCAGGAGAGAAAAAAACACCAGGAGCTCCATACCTCTAAAGAGTACAGAGAAGTAAAATTCAGCATGGGGCCTCAAATATCTTGACGGTATTTGCAATGCTTCTTGGAGTAAGAATCAAAAGGTACCACTCAGCTCTAGTCAGAAACTATCCTTATGACGACAAAAGCAACTTAAACTTCCGAGCAGATGCAGCTTTTGCAGACTGTCTCAAAGCTTGATCCCAGGGTACCATATCCCACTGGTGTGAATATATAAAAGCCTGAAAGATTAATTTATTGTTTGTGAAAACAATGCGTTAGGTGAGAAAGACTGAGTCTAAACAACTCCGCTCCATCATAGTTCTGGTACCATATTTAAGCCACCTCCACTCTCTGCTGTAGTGAAAACTACAGCAATGTAACAATGTCAAAATGTAGAGATGTTGATTTGTATCACACATCAAAATGTGTGATATAATTCTTCAATCAAAACTGTATTTTGAGGAACAAAAGAATGAACCCTAGTTATGGAGGTAATTTATAAATATCGTTCTATTAAAATATACTATTTATTTCACATTCCTGATTGATTAGCTTCTTCTTAGCAGTACTGTTAAATCAGCTGTCTGACAGAGAGTTATCATTCCATAAATTTAAGTATGGAGAAGTTTGGTGTTGGGACCAACTGTTTCTGAAACTGAGTAGTGAACAGATCATTGAAATTTCCATTCACAGAAACTTCATATCCGTATCTACTAAATTAGCAGCCATTATGGCTGGCAGAAATAGGCAGGTTTATTAACTAACATTTTTGACAGAGACTGGGTGATAATGTGCATTATATAAACAACAAAAATTCTTATAAGCACCTACTTGAAAGTGGGAAAACAGCTTGTATTTCACACTGTAAATACCAGCTAGCTGGTCTGAAAAGCTGCAGATTCTAAAACCCAAAGTCATTAAGACAGCTCACCTCCAATGGGAAACAGTATAAACCACAAAACATTTTCTTGTCAATACTCATGAGGCTAAGAACATTTCTATTTCACTTACCTCTAAAGCAAATTAAACACAGTATAATTTCAATAATATTTTGAGTTTACCTTAGCATCCTCTGGAGTTTTAAAATTAATAATTTTTCCAAATTCTTTGGCATGGAACACAGACTTAACTCGTTCCTAAAAAATTAAAAAAAATCAGAAGTGTATTTAGTTTCTCAAACTTGATGAGTAAGAGGTTATTTACCATTAAGGCAGTTATGGTTCAGAGAGCAATATGTACCCATTACACTAATCTACGTACATTCACATGGCATGCATGCACCCTGAGAAGCTTTGCTCCTTGCCTGAAGGCACAGTGGAGTGGAACATTCCTGCATTACCCTTTGCCATGGAGTCCCTGAAGACTGGACTATAAAAATAAGCAGGAATGGAAGGCAGACAGTGGAATATGTGGGATCACAAAATCCAGTACCCTCTAAATTAGTAATTTTTCATTCTCTGTCAATTCATTGCCTGTGTGGACATTCCACTAATACTGACTTGCAAACAGTGGCCTTAGGGAGTGAAAACAACAAAAACATAGGCACTGCTTTGCCAAATAAGGTTTTCAACCTCCGATTTTATTAAATAAAGAGCATACTGCAGACATGTGAACTCTCAAATGACTGCTCTATAGAGGTTAACAGAAAAATGTTATTCAGCATTCCCTGAAACGGCAGAAACTTAAGAATTATGGTAGGACTTCCTCTTGTGAAAGTTCACATGCAGTCAGATAACCAGCTTGGGGGATTCCAAGCCAATATTACTCTGCTTTTCCTGCTCTCTGCAATAGAAATAAAAAAACTGAGTGAAGAACTGAATGACTCTGTTCTTCGCAGATACAATGTCAAGACTGTCCTGACATCCATGTGTAATACATATGAAGCTTATTAAAAAGAAAAGAGAAGAGAAGAGAAGAGAAGAGAAGAGAAGAGAAGAGAAGAGAAGAGAAGAGAAGAGAAGAGAAGAGAAGAGAAGAGAAGAGAACAACACTGGCAGGTAAATTTATTGATTCAAAGGCAATTCAGTCACCATCTTGAAAAGAATTTAGAATTAGTTCTTCAGGTACCTTGCCTTTATAAGCAGGCTCTGTTATCAGTGCTTGGCTTGCTCCTTTCTCTTTGCAAAAATACCAGGGAAGAAAAGATTTTTGGTTTTGTTTTTTAATGAAAAATTGCAACCAAAAGCAACATTCTGTAGCTTGAGCTGAGATGAATAAGTGTATCTCATTATGATTTTTATAATGATATAAATACCCCATTATACTTTTGAAGAACCTGATCACAGCAGGTGGAAAAAAAATTCCTTGAAGCATAGTGTAGGCAAAGAGATTGGTATAATATACTTGAATCTTTGGGACAACAATAATTTTGCATATTTTCACATGCAGACTTTCAATTTTAGGCAGASTGCATGATGGATATTCTGTGACCTTCTGAGAAAAAGAGAGAATTTTGCTGCATCACTATTTTCCAAATTATGAATACACCACAAAGCGGTGCATCCAGAAAAAAGAAATTGGCTGGAAAAAGCAAGTTACCATTCTGCTCAAAATGATCAGAGGCAAGTTATATCAGTAGTTTTCTAATGCTAAATTTCAGTTCCCTTTCCCAAGTGAATCTCAGCTAGAAGAGATGTCAGGAATTCAGAGCTCAAGATTACAAACAGTAACACAAAAAGGAAACAAAACATTAGGTTAGGTTAGGTTAACATACCTTGGCTTCAATGCGTAATCTTCTGCCATCAACAATGAATGGCTCTTTGGTAAATTCATCATAAGTGTACTGCCATTCACATGTCAGCTGTCCAAATGTGCCTTTTGTCACAAATAACACGCCACTAGAGAGAACAGAATAAAATTAATAATTTAAGAATTAATGTTAAAATAAAATACTTAAAAGGTTTCAGGTTATATGTTAAACCCTAGATACAGTGGTGTCATTCATTGTTTCAAAATAGTTCTCATCTAATTACATATAACAATCATACAGCATACCTTTTGAAAGAACGAATTCTGAAGGTTCACCTAACTTATTTAAATTACTGTATTTTATAGCAAAAACGTAACACTACTTCTAGCTTTATTTCTAGGAAAAGTTTTATGGACTTTTCATCTAAGAAAGAAGCCTGGTACTCCACTGCTAGACGTTACTGACTTTCCACTCCTATATTATCCTTTTTTCCTTCAGTATGCTAATTTACAGATGAATCCCACAGTTCCACCAGCTTCAGCCTGACCAGATTTATAACAAATCTGTCTTGGCTACGTAAATCACAAAACCCACATCCTTCTTCTCTCCTTAAGTAGAGAAACTACTATGACACCCAAAATAAGGTACTCTTGTGCTCAGCAATGCTGCTCTAAACAAGACAATTAGCACACTAAGCATGCTTTTCACATTTTTCTATCTATGTACATAACAGCAGACACATGAAAACAACAGTTACTGATCAAGAATTAAGGCATGCATATTTTGATGATACAGTTTCAGCTACTTATTATTCAGAGACAAAACTGTTTACCTTTTTGTTACCATTAACAAATCTGTACTGTTGACCATGGCATGTGCAATGTATCTGAATTTTGCAAATCTTCCATTTTCAATTTTCTAGAAGAGATAAAAATTTTATAGCTTTGAATATGCTACTATAAAGTCATGTATTCATTTTGTGCTCAAAATATATTTATCCTAGTAAGTATAAATTATAACAAAGCATATTACCACATACTTTTAAAAGGCTACTTTCATAAAGTCAGAATGTGACTGATCTGGGACATCTTATGTTCTTGATTATGTAGAATTACTTGGTCTCTGTTAATGCAGCTACACGAATAACATAAATTCTAACCAAATCTGACAAGGAACAATGTAATTTCCAAAAAGATTTCAGGACTCAGTTTTCTATGTATTTTTAGGGCTTTCCAAACTTGTGCTGATCCATGCAGTTTAGAATCAGCATAAGAAATAAGTGCATTCAAAATATATCTAGGGAGGACTCATTTCCTAATCTTTATGTGGAGTCACCTCTAAAACATTACTCATTAACCCTGGGATTGGGTCTGTACTTAACTCCATACAAAAACACAAGATCATGCACACAGCGAGATTGAATAAACACACTTAAGACAATGCTTAGCATGTTTCTGTATTTTTTTGGGTTCTCTTCAACTTGCTTAATTCATTCCTACATTTTCTGTGAATATTGTAGCAGAATCTTCTTTACTAGGAAATTGAACTTAAAATATGGATGACAGCAGATTATTCAATTTTAAATACTGAAGCTCTGCAAGTTTAACACGACTTGGCAATGTTAGGATTCGTGACTTTCCAAGCAACGAGAGACCAAATTAAGATTACTGCATCCCAGTTGGGGAGAGCAACATGTCTGCTTGCATGTTCCCGATCTGTTGCAAATTGGAAGTAAAAATAGATCAGTATGAACTAGTATGATTCAATAAACAGTTAACTACAAACACATCATTACAGATACCATAGCCCAATGTTTTATAAAAACATGTAGGTTAGTTCTCATGAAGTTAAAATAATAAAACCATTTAATCAGTATTCATCAGCACTGTAATGATTTCAATTTTCTAATAGAGATAAAAGACTAATGTTAAGGACATTTAATTAGGCCTACACTAAAACTGGAAARTCTGAAAGCAAACCAACAGAGAACTCCACATGACCTAACAAATTTTTTACMAAGATGCCTTCCTTCAAAGATGCTGATTATTTAGTGACCAAAATAAACAAGCATTTGATAACAGATTTCCAAAAGAGAACTTTCCAGAAAGAACATAAATAGCATGTCAGAAAGTTTAGATTTAGACTTCTCTCTCGCTAACCCAGCTGGCCTGCAAAATCACAACTACTGGTCATGTGTCTACCTCCATAAGTCACTACTTGAATTTAGCCCTGGTAAAGGGGAGAAAGAATTCAGCAAGAAAAATGGTATAAGAAATAAATAAGAAAGTAAGGGCTTGACAAACTGGAATTTTTTTTTCTCTCTTCTAAAGACATTTTTGGAAACTCTTTATTTGGGTTCTGTTTAGGAGTTGCCATGCTTCTGATTTGAATCTCTCCCTGCCTCTCGTATGAAGTAGGAGCTTGGACCTCCTTAAATAACTGAAAAAAAACTCTCTCTCAAACCAGCACCTACGATGTTGCAAAACATGACATATTGGAGGGTCAGAGAAGAGGGCCTGCTGTACAGACAAACAGCACACATGGGACACCTGTCCAGAGACTCCAGGCTCCTGGTCTGGTTCAATGTACGAATGGATATTCATGGTATGAGTGGTCTAATGAGACAGAAAGGGAAAGGGTGAAGGAAAAAATTGGCAGGAACTTGCATATTTGGGGAAATTTTATGTGTGAAAGAGGAAAGACCGGTGAGTAGAGATAACATTCATAGTTGTATTTAATGTGCAAACTGTGTGACAACACCAGTGATTTCTCTTACTGACCAAACCTATTCTAAACTTTTCAAAGCATGACCCTTCTCTCTTCTATTAAAAGAAATTGTAGGGGAGAAGTATTTAGCAACAACCACCACCACAGCCTCATTAGGATGAAACGCATCTTTAGTCATTCTCCTGCATCAAAGCAAGATCAACTTTCTTATGCTTTGTGTAGTGTGGAGGTAAGGCTAAAGTAGGGCTTAAGAGAGCTAGGTTACCTCTTTCTGTCTTTTCCTTAGCTTGCTGGGTTATTTTGGACAAATCGTATCACCCCACTGTAGCTTTTTGAGTTTATAGATGATGAACTGAGAATTACAAAAATTATTATGGATGTACAGTACTTAACTGTCCCACAGGTTGCAATCCATACAAAAACTATCTAAATGTCCCTCAAAGTCCACAGAATGTATTTCATTCTACTAAGATTCACAAACAAATTATTTACTAAGCAGAGAAGTACTGCTAGCATGTGGTGTGCTAAGCTTTCCAGAAAGTTGAACCAAGAACTAACACCTCCTCAATGTTAGCTCTGAGCTATAGTTTTGTAGACAATAGAGATTAACTGGGAAATAAAAAACATGACAAGTGCTGCACAGTCCCTCTGCAAATGTAACACTTGGACCTACCCTGATGCTGAGAAATAACAACTAAATATTCTCCCCAAGGATACTTCATTTTTTAGATATTCCTACCCCAATTTTCCAACTTTTTGTTACTTTTAACATTAGACTTGCACCTATCCATTATGAAATACCTCATTGAGGGATATCCCAATTTACTGCCGATAATTTTCATAGCAAAAGCACTACTGTGCTCTGTTACTAAAGTAGTTTATAGAACTCAGACATAAAAGGACTTATAATTAATCCTTCAATATAGATGCTTACATATTTTTTAATTTTATGGATTATTAATAATTAATGTTTGGAGTAAGACTGGAGTAACTCAGTTGGAATATGTCAGACGACTATTGATTGATGATGTAAAACCACTAAGCAATGAAAGGTTAAGATCAATTATTGCTTGTTCGATATTAGTTTCACTACTGTAAGAAAACAAACATTTTTTAAAAACATGTAATTTCCATATTTTAACATAAAAAGGTTCAGCAGCCTGGTTATGTTAGCAAATGTTTGAGAGTTCATTCACTAAATAAGGAAATTAAATGAATCTCTTGAGAAACAATACACCAGCTGTAAAATGCAGTCTAATCCAAGTACACACCTCCTCCTATTTGCAGATTAGTCTTACCTGTAGTACATTTATCTGTCACTGCAATAATCTAATACCAGATGTGATCATCTACCTAGAGATAGACACGCAAATATGTTCAGTGTCTTAAAAGCTTTTAGAGTGCTATCTCTGCATTTGGAAAGCATCCCATCATACCCCACACCCCTAAATCCCTGGAGAGCACAGAAGCCTTTGACAAAGTCAGAAACGGGACAGAATAGAGCGTAAGTAGTGGAGACAAATTAACATGCTACTAGTATGTGTGATACAAAAAGTCAGAATATGTTTTATACCATTCTTGAACTCATTTCAACTGAATTAATATATAAAAACTCCTTTGAAGACTGCTACTGCTTAAAAGATGGTTATAAATGTCTGCCATCCTTTTTCTCTTCATCTTCAGATTACCTTTAAGTTTTTAGTTGGATTTTTGACTGTCCATCTATTTCCTCATGAATCAAAGACTGTTCAGATGTATGAACTCTGATGGCAATTCACTGCTGTTACATCAGCAATATTAAACCACTTTCTCAGCTCACGTCATAAAGTGAGTTCTTCAAAAGCTATAGAATTACTATTATCAGATTTACTTAGTATAATATTCATCTTCCCCACAGAAACTTTCTAGTAATTCCAAACTGTATTCCAGCCATTTATTAGATCTAGGTTAAACATGTGCGAAAAAAGAGTTGTTAAATAAAGAAAAATTAACATGTAAGGTATTCCTTTTTCTGCTGTGCAAAATTCTCTCATCCTTTATTAATAAAGGATTAATACTAGTTCTCATTAGTTGTCTACTATCTCTTTGCAGTTGTCCCAACATGTGATGTGGCTGCGTAAAGGACAAAGCTACAGCTTTTGTCCCTGAGGAATTAGTGCCTGCATTCTAGATTCCCTTCAGCTTTGCAGAAGGGCAGTTCTGAAGTTATACTTAAATCAACAGAAATTTGCAGCCAAGTTAGTATTTCAATCTATGGCCGCAGTATGCAGGACAGAAAAAATGAAAGAATAATACCTTTGTTTCATAACTTTGTTTTTCCTCATGCCAGAAATATAATTTGCTCATGCTGATTGGCAGAACACACTTGGCTGACATTTGGTCTAAATACCAAGAAAAATCATTTGATGAGCTGAGATGGAGAAACCATACTGATCCACACTTCAATATGATTTCCAGGTCTAGATTTTTTTTTGTTTTCTGCCAAGACAACAAAGGTTCTTTGATTATTTGTAGCACCTAAAGTGTTTACTGGATTAGGGAAAAAGACTTCAACTTTCCTTTCTGCATTCTCTATGTTGGCCAGCATATAACCTGACATATACTTTGCCTAGGATACTTCAAGTTATTGCTTGCTTTTCTACAGCATATAAGCATTCATGCTCCAGCCACAAAAACTAAAATGAAACTGAGAGTCACATGAACTTCCATGTTCTTCTGAAACAACTAGTCTTAGCTACTGTCTTAGACAGCTTCCAGKAAATATATAGAAGTCTTTTATTTGGTGGGGTGGGCAACATATGTTTATTAATACCCAAATATTGCACATGTAAGTGCAGTCTTTTCTCTAACCTAGCAACACAACAGGTTCTGAAGGAGGAAGGATACTGACAGCTGCAAGCCAACTAAGGGAGCAGCAAACTAGATTGCATGCATGAATGGATGTCGGATAAAAGTCAGGATAACATAGAATAAAATTAAGTTATACTGAACTTCTGAAAGAATTTCTCCTTAAAATTTTAGGAAGCAAAACCTCAATTTTAGATAGTCATATCCTGCAGTATCTTTGATGTGAACTCAGCCCCAGGAGGGTGATGGAAGGGGAGAAAGAAGGAGTGCGACACCCTTTCCCCATTCTGCAGATATTTTTCAACTCATTCCAACACTCTGCTGACTGATCTGAAGCTCAGCTCATTACCAAAAAAAAGGATCATTGAACTGAAAGCCAAACAGACCCAATTCTTTTTATCTTACAATAGGATAAAATATGGAAGCAAGGCTTTGTACGATAAACTCAGATCCACTGCAGCATAGCTGGGGCAGCCACCCTTACACAGCGCTGTAACAGAGCCCTCAAACTCTCATACTACAAAGGCAAGAGAAAAGAAAAGGTTTTGAATTTAATTTGACTTTGGTTAGGCACTGAGCTGCAGCATACAGAACTCCACTGATCTCATGGTGCAAGTATCAGTGATTTATGTTTGTAAACATAAGACTAGCCTTTCTTTCAGCCTTATTTCCTGGCAGGGGAAAGATCAGCAATTTCTGGAAAAAGGTCTATAGCTTCTGTCAATAAGCAATGACAAGAAAGGTGTAAGCAGTCCTTTAAATGATCTCAAAAAACTGTCTAGAGTAACTCTTCGCACTGACTTAAGCCTACAGAGCCTCTGTTGATAAAACAAGGGGACAAAAGAATCCTGATTAAAAGGGATGTACTGGACGACAAAGATTAACAGCACAGCCAATTCTTTACTTCAGCGAAGAGGAAACATATGATTAGAGTTGAATATATGAACTGAAGTATGAATACCATTATGCAAGTCAATAATGTAATAAAACTAAACACTTGAGAGAAGTTGAATCGCCAACTTGTTCTGCAGCTGACAGCAGAAAACTTGGTAGCCTGAGCTGAAAGGCGGCACTTACTCCCGGAGTCTCCAGCAAGAACGCCAGACTTCAAACTCAATTCATCAGTGAAGAAGAGGAGGAAAAGATGCTGTGCAGTCAAAAATTAAACTGTTAAAATGTATTAACCTAGAAAAAAATGCATTTCCATAGTTAGTCTGTATTTCTGTAGGTCTATTACTTTAAATAACAACAACAACCATCCCTGAATCTTTAAAGTGTTTGTCTTTGTGCATTTTTGGTACATTAAAATGTATGGTTACTCAGCTATTATACCTTTCAAAGGTTTTGCCTCCATGATGTATGGAGAAACGAAATTCTAATATCACAGGCAATATAATTATTTGTTATCTTAAATCCAGCTTATTTATTTTCCAAATGCATATTCAGAGGATGGTACTCAAGACAGAAACAATTAAATATTTGTACAAAATGACTGTGKTTTTTTATTGATATAAACACTTCAAAAATACAACTATCCTCCATGAAATAGACAAAATAATCAAAGGTATATAATCATGCTTGCTGACTTTACTAGTAAATATGTTTTCCTGATTTTTTTTTCCAGTTAGCATTCTGAAACTTCTATATCTACTTAGGGGAAAAAAAATTATTTTTAGCTATATTACAAGGGAGCATAAAGTAATGATATCTGACCGACAAATGCTGCACTTTACATAAACTTTTATTTCCAGATCCTATAATGATTTGCAGAATTGTAATTTAAGAAAATTGCAGAGTTGGCTCAATTTGAGATGCTAATTATAGGATTTCTAAAAACCAAAAGTCATATTTTTGCAGGGATGCTTCTTCAGTCAAAAAAATAATGGCACTTCTATTTAAAACTGTTTTAGAATGAAGACATATATCTTGTTATAAAATTGAGATGCACTGTTTTGGAAGATAGGTTACTACAGGAGAAAGACAAAATTTCATGGGAGAAAATAAAGAAGAAATTGCACTAAAAAGTCAATTATATGTACTGAAGTACAATAAAGGAAAAAAAAATTCAGATAACATTCAAAAGTTACTGTCTTGTATCAATATAGCTAATAAAACATAGCAGTAAGCTTTCAAAAAGCTAAACCTAACAATTTCCTCAACTTTTAGGCATAACATAACCTTTTAGCAGGATTAAAGACCAAAATCATTTCCTACATTCTTCAAATACCTGATATCTATTTATATCTAAAATGTTCCAAATCCTTTCTGCAGTGTTTCAGGCAATAATACATTGCAATACAGACTTTAAACTACTTCTCCAAGACTTCCTTTAGTGATTTCAGCATTACAGAATAAGTAGCAATATGAGATAGGTAGCAATCTTCAACACCAGCAGTTCCAGCTAAAACAAGCTCTCAAGTCAAGCTTGTTTCTCTTTTTATCTAGAGACTAAATGCACATTCTTTGGCTCATTGCCGAAGAGAGAAGACCGTACAGCAGCTTTTAAAGACATAAAGCCAGAATAAGAAGACTTACAGTTTTAAGTAGTTCTTTCATCAGTATTTTGAAAACTAAAAGACAATAGGCTGTGAAAGACATTTCATCACCTTTGATAAATATCAAAAGATTTTAGAAGGACTTTTGCTCAAAAGTTCTCTTAATTTCTAATCACTTTAGAGGAATTCTAATTCTTCAGATACTGGCAGAAGAGCTCACTCTTATTTACAGCAATTATTGATACATAAATACTTTCTAGAGAGGTCTTGCAATAAGTAACACACAAGTCTAAAAATATAGCAATGAATCACCAAAAGAAAAAAAGAATAGGAAAACTATGCAGGCATTCCAGTGAATATAGAAATATAAAAAAATCACATAATTTTTAAACAAGTAACATGTAAAATTATACATAACACAATATGGAATTATGGTGGTTCAGTGTTTTTATTTTGTTTTTTCCCCCCATCTTGCTTAATTAAGAACTAAATACTTTTGCACATTACACGTTTTACCACGCAGAGCCTGGTAAAAGTACTGTCATTTTCTCAAGTTGCCAATGATTTTACATAGGGTTTGGTTTAGGAGAGGGTTTTTGATTTCTGTTGTTGTTGTTTTTATGAAGATAATGAAGACTGATTTAAGAACCAAGTAATCTGTAGTCACAATCAGAAATAACTAAATAAACACTTGTATTTCACACACCTCAGGATTCCAAATGATACATAAACTGAGCATTTAAAAATTATATTAAAATGAATGATGAATGAAAAATTCAATATAGTTAAGTGTTCTTTGTAAAATATATGTATTATCTTTTAAATGCTTTTCTAGGACATTTAGTGTTTTTATATAATCTAGTTCCAGGAAACATGAGGAACAATGTTGGAACAGAACAGATGAATCCATTTTTAGATATACTTTTTACGTATTTATTGTTAAAAAAGAAAAGCAGACAAAATACTTCTGAAATATGAAATAAATAGAATATAAAACAGTCAAACAGCATTTTAATACCAATAATGACAGTACAACTCAGTAAGGTTACACTAAACACATTTAAAGGCATTGTATCTAACAAATTGTGATAAAAACCGTAAAACACTTATGTAAATGCAAAAACAGATTAAATACACTTAAGAGAACTGCATCTGGAAATAAACTCTAAGTCACAGTATGACTATTTCTTTATATTGTTAAATACTTTTTTCATCTAATATCCAACTCTATATATAAGATTATTATTTTTATTATATTCTTCACCCCTTTGCCTAGCACTTGCCATCATATACTTCATTTGCTCACATTTTTCTTTTGCACAGTTTTAAAAATATGAGGTTAATATCGGACAATGCTGATTTCTCAGTGGGAATTATAGCAGCAACATTTAATTCTCAAAGATCAAAAGAATATGACAAAGGCCATGTACATCTGTAACAGTCCATATTATCCTAACTGTCATCATCATCACTACTATTTTGAGTCTTAGTCCATTCCCTGTAGGCCTGTCTTTTCTGAAAGCATGATAAGGGAAGAAGAAAGCAGAAGTATTAGTTCAGAAGTATTAGTTTGAGCTGGCAAGTTAGTTGATTAAAGCAAAATAAAAACCCCAAAAGAAAGTAATTCTGAAGTGGCATGTTAATTTGGGATACAGTAGAAGCACGCAAAATCACCTATATCCTATTTATTTTAGTCTGCATATGCAGTCACTAAAAGAAGTTTTACTTAGATCTATTCTGGTAAGGTGTTGAAAGTGCTACAACACAGTGATTGCAGGGAGGCCAGTCACCAGACCTGCGTGCACAGAAATAATACAAAGAGGGAAATTATTCTTATTTTTCTGCAAGAAAATATTATGCTAGTAATAAACTACTTCAGCTAAGGAACATGTAATACCGAGTCTCATGCAAGTGAGAGAAACGTCTCTAGAATCAAAAATATTTTGAACCAAAAACATTAATACATTTGAGAAGCAGTAAGATTAAGACATCAAAGATGCTATACCAGGAATTAGCACCTGTAAAACAAATCACCTAATTTGTTGTTTTCTGATTTGACTGTCTAGTGAGAATTACCACCCTTGTCTGAAGTTTTCAAAACTTTTCTTCAAGAACAATTTTATTGACAACTGTCAGCAATGAAAACTAATATGAAACATATCATTCTTCAACTTCAGCTACTTTCAAATGGTGGCTGCCATCCTAAAGTGACAGCTATTCCTTATTCTTTTTGCTTTTCAAGTTGGAAAATTGTAGACGGTGGTACTCATCCACACAATAGCAGAAAAATTAGAACCATGTATTTTAAAGATACATCAGTCAGTGCTTGCAGAACGTTTTTCATGTTTCTCAAAAAAACCCCAAAAAACCTCCAAATGCAAACTTGTGCAAAATTAAGAAGCAAAAACAATGCAAATTCATTACAGAAGCTTGCACATTTTAGATCTGAACTTGTTGGCTTGCTAACATTCTGTTTTCATGATACACCTTTAAGCAGAAAAGGGGATGTTTTGGAATCCATTTTCTTACCGGAAAGAAGAAAAAGATTAGCAATTAAGTGTTCATTGGTAGCACCTTTTAATTGTGCTCTAGTTAAGGAATATTGCTTTAAAACATTGTCTTTATATTAGAGACCACAGGGAAAAGCTACCTCAGAGAAAGGCACAGGCATACTACTTATTATTATAGATCTTTCACAGTTTACTGAGCTAGCTCGTCAGTGAAAGGTATGATATAAACATAGTTTAGAACCCACAAACTGGACAATCCTCTCCTAGCAGAAAGCAGAAGACACACTAATGGGATTAAGAAGGAACAGAAACAACCAGATTGGAACTGGACATGAAACTGTGGCAATTCTCAAAACAGTCTAAAGTCCTCTACAAAGGCTACTTAATTCTTATGAAATTCTCCAGTAATGACTTTTGATGGTTCAAAAAAATTCTTATTTTTGTATGACTTCTCCAACATTTCCCTGGCACACTGGTAAATTAAATTGTTCAAAGTGTATTTATAAAGGTCTATATTTTTTACATCTCTAGTTTTCATTCACCTAGTCACTATTTGCGTCCTTATTTCCTATAAAATGCAGTTTTATTTATATCAAAGGAAAAATAGAAACTCTACAAACTCTAACACAGTTGAAATTATTTCCACTTGAGTTGAACAAGTTCAATTGTTAACAACTGAGTCATGGTGAATTTTCAAATATGCTTGAATAGCAGCTGAATTATTAAAGAGTAACCATCCAAATTAAAAGCTGCTCGGGATGTTATTGATACAAACAGTATTCCACTTGAAGAATTTTCACATCCTTTCAATGGCTATACTATGATATAAATACAACTATTGTAAGTATGTTTGAAATGGTATGTTTTATTAAAAAATGAGATAAAAACTTTTTTAAAATGTTAAAAAATTATTGAAAAACATATCTTTGTGTCTGTCAACTGTTTTATCAAATATAAAAGGTTAAACAATCATATAAATCTTTTTCTCCTTTTAAATTGCTCTGCATCTTGCACAAAGCTCTACAGATTCATTGGTATAAATATGGTGTCTTTCCCAAAAGTCGTATCACAGAAACTAAATCACCAAAGTGGCCATATTTCTTTAAGAAATTAAATGGCACTTTCTTGACAACTGAGTTACTTGGTAAGGGGTTGGGAGGTGAGTAAAAAAATGGGTAATTCTGTAAAATATTTATTTCAATATATGATGAGTTAAATTTTATGCCAAATTATCTTTCAGTTTCTTCACCTGTAACATTTGACTTCCGGTTCCATCTCTTAATCTGTAAGGTCTAATAACTCCATCTTCACCAAAGAAGCGAGGTGGTCGCAGGCTTATCACATCTTCTGATGAATCTGCAACTCTGAGAATAAAGCAGCAAATTTAAAATACGTACCATATCTCTCCTAAAACTTTTAAACTATAATATTTAGCAAGGTCATAAATTATTTTAAATACAAATTAAATTCAAGTACTAGTAAAATGACACCTATATATGTATTTTGGTATTTGAATGCACACCCAAGACACATTCTGTGAAACAGTAAAAGATTTAACTCGGAAATGCAATCTCATTCAGAGAATGATTATGAGAAAACTAGATGGCAGAGGGCAACACATGGCTGCAATACTAAATTAGTGTTTGAGTAAAAATTTCTCACAGAAGTGATACAAAGACAATGTACTCCTATTATTCTGTTTCATGCAATATGCCAGTCTTCATACTTATCTTACTTACTTTTTAATGCCCTGAAATGTGCTGCTTGCCATGTCTATGATTCCTCCAGTAGGCCTAGCTACTGCTCCCACTAAACCTTTTCCAACACCTTTGAAAAAGCCAGCTGCTCCTTCTTTCTGGGCTCCTAAAAGATTCAAAAGCAGCAAAACGTCATAAAACATTTTGACTTTTTCTTACTACAATAATCTTAGCAAATGTAATTAATATATAATTATCTAATTAGATATGTAAATACACAGTCTCCTTCATACAAAGTTCAGCGCCAATAACACCTAAATTATAAGTCAGTAAGAATACAAAATCTTTACGTGAAGTTCTACAACTCTCAGATTTATAACCCCTCTCATCAAATATTAAGAATTTAAGATCATATGAACACAGTTAACACATTGGAAGACCTGCACCTACCTCTTATTGGTTTTGTAACTATTCCTGTTATACCACTGACAAAACCCTACAAAGAGAAATGAGTGAGATATAACAAATACGTCTTCAGGTTATATTTTTCATACATTACTATATTTTTCTTATTACTTCAAAGGTGAACAACCTCAAAGTACATGCTTTGAAGTATTATAAAATCCACCACAGGTTAAAAGAATGAGAGATTCCTGCTTCACACTTCCTCCCTTCCTCCCTTCTCTCCAATTCTCATACATTTTTCTTTAAAACTACTCTATTATGGCAACATATTTGCAAGAATAGGATTACAATAAAGAGGTGCAACTCTGCGGTAATTATGGCAGTCAATACGTGTATTACTCCTGCCTGGATAAAATCTATTAATCTTTTTTTTTTTTTCTCCTTACAGAAACTAATCCTTTTCCTCCACGAGTGATACCCTCTCTTAGACCAGTGGGCTGTCTATTCATGGCTTCTCTCCTTTTCTGCTGGTAATCCTCATCCATAGTTATTGCAGCTACTCCTTTTGCCATAGCACCAGTGATTCTCGAAGCAGCACCAGCTAATCCACCTAAGAGAAAATGAAAGATTCTAAGTAAAATGCCAATGCCATTTATAAATACTCAATTATATTGCTCTCTTTGTATTCACTATTAAGTATACTACTGTAATAATGCTGAAACTTACCAACAGCTCCCCCTACTAGTGCTTTAAGTCCTAATGCCATTCCTTCTATAAATTCTTCAGGACCCTGGATGGCTCCCTAAAAAACGCATTTATTTAAAGTTTTAAATAGTATGTTTATAGACAAAAATATATATTATGTACACATACGCATGCACAGAGAGAGAACATGTGAGAGAGAGAGGGAGAGAGGGAATGAGAATTATTTTTAAATACTAATTCATTCTCTGAATTCTGCTTAAAGACAAATGCAAAAAGCAGAATTATATGGAGAAGTAAGGAACAATCTTTTGTGAAGTAGGTGTAACAGACTATTCTCTCTTTCTTATCTTGTTTGAATTTTCTAGTAACATTTCCTGGCACTTTCACTAAGAATTTTCAATTACAAATCTAAATTTAAGACAAAAAAAATATATTAATATATATCCACRTTTTCAATACAATCCATATGTAATCATTTGTGCTATATTTCATATACAACCAGTAGAAATTTTTACCTGATAAGGTTCATAGAAGAATGCTTCTACTCCTTCAGATAGGCCTCTTATGAATCCAAATGGATTACCCAAAACATCAAGGCCAAGAATAAGAACGTACATTTGTTTAATAGCCTAAAACAAAATTAGTTTTTGAGTAAAATATTGCAGAAATTACACTACAATGAGTAAAGCAAACAGCATACTCAAAACAGTATACTCGCATGAAAAAGATTAGTAAGATAAGTTTAATATAAAAAACTCAATATAATTCAAAAGAGTAGAAATAGTTACATTAAAAAGGATTTTACAGTGAGTAAATCACAGAAGTGCACAATAAAGTCAGCCAAAGAAACTCTACTTCTTACAAGCAGTTACAAGTAACTGAGATTAACGCTCCTGAGATTTTTACAAAACAAGCACATTACCCAGATTTCTCTCACACTGCGTGGCTACTGGACAAAATTTGGTTTGCTTGCATATGCTGATAGGAAATTTTGTTGACTGTGATTGAGAAATGTTACAACTACATCTACATGAAGGAGAACTGGATTTAAAAAAGGCCAAGCATCTCCTAGGAGATTTCCAACCTTCTCTCTGTATAGAAGGATCAAGAGAATAATAGACAGCCCATTCCCCAATTAAAACAGGATTTTTCTCCTTTAAAGTTGGTAGAGCACAAAATAAATACATGTTAAGAATGCCTTATCATTAATGATGTGTGGATAAAAGAGGACTCCTTTTTTGCAATAATGTGTCTACTGGTATCTCTCCTCAAAATGTTGGGACCCAGCAGTACATACAGGTCAAAGAAGGATAATAATTCTGATGCTACTGGAGTCTGAGAGAAAGCATTCCTAGTTTGATACAAATTCTGCTTTATCAGAATTACATTGTGTTTGCTTCCACTATCCAGTCCATAAGTTTTGTTACTCATGCCATTTTTCCTCTAGTCATAATTTATAAATAGCGCAGTTACTTGCTCCCAGAATAAAGGCAACAGGATTCAGCTGATGAATAACAGTTTCATGTAAGCTGGGTGTCTCATTTATTCAAAAATACTTTTTGTCACAAATAACCTCCTGGCAAAATGGCAAGGAGAATTCAAAGACTAGTTGATATTTAAGTCATTTCCAGGAAGCATTTAAACTGGCTACATTAAAAAAGTATGTACGAAGAAGAGAGGAAACAGAAGTTGGTTGTTCTCATTTTAAAATGAGCTCCTCTTTATAATTAGTAGATCATAATTTAAGTCAATGGCTTGTTCCTATGATTTATACAAACATACAAGGCTGAAAGTTATTTTACATATTTTCATAGAAGTAAAAGCACAGTTACACACTTAAAACACAAATATTTACTGAAAAACTGAAATTTATTTATTCCAACCTGTTTTGAATAATGCCTTATAACTGCTGATTGCAATTGTTGTGTAGTACAGAAGTGATAGTTGAGTTCAAAGAATGCCAACCTAAAAAAAAAAGGTATTCATGTTATTCAGAGCAAAACAAAACCTAACATGGGTAAGACTGATGTAATCTTCGGAAGTTATCCTTACAATTATCTTTTCAACCTACTTAAAGACAACATCTTGTACATCCGTGAGTGTAGCACCTATACTCTTCAGCAGCAGATTCAAGGATTGAAGCGGTATCAATTCATTCTTTCTTTCTTCTTTGTTACTATCTTCTCCACCCGTACTAAGTGAAAAGCTTAAGTGTAACTGAAGGATAAAAACAAGATTGGAAAATAATACAAATGTCTATTAGAAGTATCATATTTCTACTTTTATAGTCTTGTTAGAAGATTTTAAAAAATTGAGATATGGCATTTCTAAACTTGATTGAAATCAGACTGAATACATATGGAGGATACATACACATTTACATACACCATAAATACACCATTCAAGGTGACAAAAAAGATACTGGAATTCAAACTGAATAACTATAACTACTTTTAAGAAAAGAGGAAGTAGGAATTGCTTACCCATATTTTTAGATGAAGTCTCCAGAATCTTTTAGCTATAACTTAGGTCATTATCTTGTTTCCAAACTAATATTTGTTTCTATAACTAATATCCCAAAGCACAGCAGACTGAAAATAATAAGCACAGTGTCCAAGTAGGAATGAAAAGTCCAGAGGACAAATTAAAAAAAAAAAAAAAAAAAGCACTTTCTCCAGGGCTTTTCTTTTTTTATTTTTGAACTCCCCTACAATTCTTCACTTTTCTGTTCCTACTGTTCTGCAGGAGACAAAAAACCCACCATTTGGAGAGGAAGCACAGGCAATACTGCGAAAAAGGCGTACCTTTATTGGAGAGATATGAAAGTATTCATACAAGCTGATTTGTGATGTATCCATTGATGATACACTCATCAGTTCTTCTTGAAGAGATTCTACATCCTTTTTGAAAAGTTCCAGCTGTGAATGTATTTTCAAAAAAATATTACTTGCACATTCAGAGTATATAAAACTTCACAATATGCCAGGCATTTGCCACTGAGGTGCAATATATTCACTAATATCACTCTAGTGATTTTTAGCTTTTTAATTAAAGTTTTGGAAGAATTTTAACCAGAGTTTTTAAACATGTAACTAACTTATGCTGCCTTTCTTTGTATGAAGAAAAAGAAATACATATAAAAAGAAAATCCAAGCCATATCTATTTTAAAGTAAAAAACTCTCTATTTTTTTCAAAGTTCAAATTTCACATTTTTTTCAGTACATTTAGGCAATTTTTATGAAATATACATCAAAAAACATATATACACACACTTTTGAGCATACACTATACAGTAGGTTTTTAAATACCAAAAGCTAGGCTAGAGACTATGTTTTGTTAAACAAAGAGAGAGACTTGACTGTTACATACTCTAAACAAACCTTCATATAACCTTTTTCCCCAACTCCTTTTTCTTTCAAGASAGAATTCTGTTGCAGTATTTTTTGAAGAATTGGCAAAATGCTAGAAAAATCATTTTACTGTTTTTAAACAGTAACAATTCTAAACTACTCAGAAAAGGGCTTAGCCAGTTTAAAAAAAAAGTTAATACTGAAAATATTCTGAAATGTCCCTTCAAAACAGTAAACCCAGCTACCATCTTACTATCTAAACAAAAAAATGAGTAAAAACTGAAGCAGGGATCAAATCCTAACATTTTGTCTTCTAATTCCACTAAAAATAAGAGGGCAGAAGGTCTCCTCATCTCTCAGAGATCTCAGTTACTCAGTTCACAACATTTAATTTCAAGTCATTCATTGTGCCTTCTTTAAGTTAAAAGTGATTTACCTTGGGATGTGAGCGAATTAAAAGATACCAATGTATTTTCCACTACACACTTATTTTTACATATATTCTATAAAATGATACATTGAAAGTGATTATTATAATTCAAATTCTTACAATAATCTAGAGTTCATAGGTATACCTGGTATGAACAGATATAACAGATTGTGTGCCCTAGCACACTGCTGGGAACCACTAGTTTAGACTACATATTCCTGCAGATGAAAGATATGCCAACCCTGGTAAAACAAAATTTTCTAATGTAGCATTAATAAATAAAGCAGACTTAGAGAATGTTAAGTATCCTGACTTTCAAAATTCCTTTTATTTCATAAACCACAAATTGAAATTACTCATCCTTACCATTTACTATTTGCTTTAAAAGATGTTTAACTAAGCTGATTTAAAACGTTTAACAAAGATGGACCCACCCAGCCCTAAATAAAATTACTTTTTTTAGTTTTGCTTCAGGTGTTTCTATATAGTCTTTTCTTACTATGTTATAAAAACATAGTTAGGTCTTGATTTAAAGAAGGGCACCTCTCACCAGAGATGATCCCACTCTTAAAATTTCAGTCACCTCAAAGAAACAAGCAAAAGAGATCCTAAGTTAATAATCAATTAATTAATATGTTTTGGGACCCCTCCCAAAATTGTCGTGCCATTAGAGTTCTGTAGAGAATGCCACAGGTTTCAAATGAAGGCAAAAGGAAAGTAAGACATGATTAGGAAGAACCAACCAGATCTTCATGTATGATACTCCCAAACTCAAGAGAACTGCCTAAGTGCTCTGTGAACTGGACAATACATTTAGTCTTCCTTTATCATGGGCCAGAAAACATCCCACAAAGGTCCTACTGAAATCAGGATTTTTATTTAAACTTAAAGCAATGAACTCCAGATGCTTCAGAAACAAAAGTAGGAAACTTGGGACTTACTGATATATGTAACAGTGTGCAAATTTAACAGTGGCAAATTTACTTAGATGAAAACATCTACAGGATGGACCACAACCCATCGCAGATGAGAGACTTCCACCATTTAATCTTTCTGTAAACTTATCAAATTCCATCTTGAGATATTTAGATTCCTAACTTGCTTGAAATGTTATTACAGACGTTCATTTCTCTGGTCGTTAATACACCTCTTCCTAATTTCCAGTTTCTATTTACCCATGACCAGCTTTTTACTTTTTATCTTTATGTTGGTATAATCCCTGAGCATCAATACTTCTTTATCTCTGGCATATAGATTAGGGAATAGAAAGCATAACAACTTCCCTTTTCAGCATACATTTTGCTTGGCATAAGAAGATAATACCTTTTAATATCCTTAACAAAAAGAACCTTTTATCTCTATTCATCCAGGCAGATCTTTTATGTAGGTTTTTCTGGTTCATTTACTAGCAGCACTTTTTTTTAAAATACAGACAAAAACAATGGCACATGTTCTGCTAAATAATATCTCATCATTGCCTCAGGTATTGAAACTCAAATTTCAGTATTCTTAGTAAAAACAGCTTGTCCAGTGCTCTTCAGAATTGCATTATACCTATACAGCATATCACTTTATTGGCTCAGGTTCCTTGGCAAATCCAAGACCCTTCACCTCCTCTGTCGCCTTTACCTTTTGTCTGAAGTTTTCATTGTCCAAGGAGACCACCCTGCGCTTCATGCTATTACATTTTATCTAATTTCTAATTTTGCTATGTACAAATTCCTCTCATTCTCCCTGTAGGATAACCCAGTTCTCTCCCACTGCCCTCTCCTCCCAGTATTGCTCGGTATCAACATTTCAATTGTATCTTCTACCAGTTTTGCAATCTTGCATAAAATTACYGAGCAAACTTTCTCTTTTTGATCAACATCTCTCTCCACTTCTCTTGCTCTGATGGGCCACTATGTTTATTAGTTCTTTTCTGACCCAGCTTTTTCCAGATATTTTTTGGCAGGCTCAAGAAGAGAGYATTATTTTCATTCCTTTCCTGTTCTGACTCTTTAACAGAAACATCAGCAAGGTATTGTAAAGACTGCATACAGGCTACAACAGCGTTACTTTCATTCTTTTTGTAAGGTTTATATATCTTTATATATTATGCCAAGATGAGGATAAAGGAGAGTTTACTATTTGCCTCAAACAACAGTATCTCTTAAAATCCCCATAGTTTCCTATTACTCCCAGATACAACACTCAGCCAATATCATCGACATACAAGAACAAGCTGAGTTTTTTTGTTTGTTCTGTTTTTGAATACAGTTTAAATAATTACAATTTTAAATCTATTAATCTTTACACAACGGAAGGTTTCTACCTCTTGGTCACTGGGCACATCAGTCTGTGTAAAGAATTCAACCACTGCATACAGGAATCCAAGGTCTATTCTGAGATCCATCTCCTGAATCAGTACCTTAAAGTACCTGTGTATGACAAAAAAAAAAAAAAAACAAAAAACAAAAMCCCCCACTATTTTATCAAAAAATGTAAAGTTTTAAATTACAAAGTACAGTGAGTTAGGGTATTTATTTCACTCACTAACTTCAGATACTTACATTATTATTATTTTTTTTATTTTTAGGAATCACCATTTGTGGTCAAAAGGAAGTGGTATAAGGTAGGCATATTTCCTGTAACCAAAACTATTTAATTGAAATAGCAGCATTTAACACTGTGGATAGCATTGTTAAATACAGTTTACTTTCCAAATTAAAAAGGGTAAAAATCTGCATTAAAAATCCTTGAAAATGCTTGCTTTACTCTGCAATCATGTGGATAATAAATGGAGCTAAGTTTTCGCCTCTCTTTTTGAAGTGCTCTCTTCTTTCCTAGAATGAATTGGTTTAAAATTATCTTGCCTTATATTTGCCCCTACTTTAATTTTAATTTTAAAGCCTGAATAAAAATGATCAATGGCAAAAGAGATGGAACATGTTAAAATACTTACTTAATGTGAGATATTTGTGAATGTCCTGCAGTTCTCATAACAATACTGACATCAGTAAATGGTTTTGGTGCTATGAAGTTGTAAAATAAAAAGAGATCAGCACAGATTTTTGTATGATATATATATAAACTTCATGCTTTTAATATGAAAAAGCCATACATGTTCAGGATTTTTTCAATCCTGTGAAGTAGGATTATATAATGGATGTGACCGGCAAACAACTAATTCAGGGAAAAGAGCAGGAACAGACAGGAAGAGGAAGACAAGAATGAAATGGAACAATAAAATTCTGTCACTTATTTATCTCTGAAAAATGCATCATTTTTCATTTAAGACCAAATTAATGCTGATAATCTTAGTCATATACAATTTCTGTAGTCATGGCATTAAGTTTGTATTTTCAAAGACTGATACAAAAATATAAATAAATAAATAAATAAAACTAAATTAAAAATTTATTCTTCAAATTTATGCACTCTAGTTTAAAATAGACCATATTCAGGATGAACATCTGATGTCATAATAGCTTCTGAAGAAAAATAAAGGCAGTATTCTTCATCTCAGTCCAGAATCTTTCCTACCATTACTCTCGTCTTCCAAATGACTTTGCCTTGAGAGAGTTAATGGAAGACTCTTCCAAAAAAGCTCAGCAGTTCATCACATCCTGTATTGACTTTGAGCTCTTTGTGCAAACAGTGAAGAAGCTGGAAGGCTACAAACAAAGCTACATCTAAACTTATAATAATTTCTGTGTCAGGCACCATCTATAAGCTCAATAGATAGCAAATTATGTCTTGCCTAAGTTTAGGCTACCATAGGCACAAGTTTCTTTTGTAACTTAGCTGAGATAGGAGCATGTCAGGTTACTGTGTCACTCTTGCATACAAGCAAATAAAAAATAAGCTTCATAAACAACATGATTAGGATAAACTGAACAAATTATTTTAGTCAGTAGATAAAAATCTGGCAACTGGATATGAAAAGTGAGGGTTAGCCTTAGAACCCTCACTGCCCCTGAACTCCAAATGTAAGTAATAAACTGTGCAACACATTCGCTGCCATCAAGCCTAGCAACAGTTTGACTTTTTCATTTTTAACAGATAACTTTTCTCCTATGTTAGACAACACTTATTTCTGTTCCAGTCTGAATGCAACTGCCAAAAGCCCAAATTAAGCTTGACCCAAATTTGATTTAGGCTTTATGTTCTCAGAGAGCACTGAATTAGTGTGCCAAAAAGATGTGCTTAAAAGGTATGAAATTGATGGATGAAACAGTTTTTTTCTTTCTTCTAATTGTTAACAATTCAGATGGCTTTCTCTAAATCTTCTTTGTGGAGATGGGGAAGCAATTTTCTCTGACATTAGTATTTGTGTTCTGTCTAGTCAGTAAGCTTATACTAAAGAGCACTCCTGCTAGTGGTCTAAAACATTTGGACTTTTTCAGGGAAGTCCCTAAATTTTTAAGCAAACAGTCTTCTTCTGATAAAACTAACAAGGTGAAACTTCATTAAAAACAAACACCTCTTCATTCTGTAAGTATAAATTATGTTAAACTAGAACAACAAACCTGAATCCAGGGTGATGGACTTTGGAGGTTTAATAGGATAGAACACAAAGGGAAATATGGCTCCAGGAATCTGGTTTTGTATCTAATAAGGGTAAGGACAGGACAAGGTGTGGCATGTTAGCTTTTCAAGTTATGAAATATTTTAAAAGTAAGACAAACATAAGGATTATATATTACCTGTAACATTTCCACTAATTCAAAAGCAGAAAAAGCCCCTACTGTGGTTCAAAATATCTGTTTTCAAAATGAAATCATTCAATCCAAATAATCTAGAAAAGCTTCTCCCAATCTGTGGTCATATATGGTCCACAAAACTTTTGGAAAGGATATATTTTTAAAAACTTGAACATATGAAATACAGCAAATTTTACCTAATTTTTAGTTGGTTGTAAATAAAGACCTCTGTGGAAAGAGCAGGGAAAATGAACGGTAGAAGCTTTTTCCTCAACATTTTTAGGGGTCTGTTTTTTGTTTTTTACAAGCAATCTGATAGTATTTCCATTAAAGATTGAGAAGCAGTGATGTAGAATCCAATTACTATGATTAACTTCAAAACAACAAGAAAAATCCAAAGTTTCTGATAATTAATCCTACCAACTTTCCATAAAAATGTCATTTTTTTCCATATATAACTCCCTGCTCTTTGACAAGACTTACCTGTATCCTGTAAACTTGAATTCTGAAAGACTTCTGATGTGCAGATGAACTGTATTCTACTTTTAAAGCTGGCAGATAATTTCTTCTGATAGGAATCTCATTTGGCTGTTGCATTTTCATGTTACTTCCATTAGGAGTTAAACACACCTGTTGTGTCATTAAAGAAAAGTAAGCATGCTATGTGTTTCAAAAGACTGCCTTTTTATAATGTATTTTAAGTTTTACACTTTTCATTAGCATTGAAATGAAAGCTTAATGGTAAGGCTTTTACAGCTTTTTAGTCAGATGTCAAAACTTTACTCTGTTTAAATCAATCAAGTTTTGCCATAAATTCCAATGAAGGCAAAACTAGAAAATGAATCTGTATGTTGCATTATTTGAGGAATTATAGCTTGCTATATTTGGCTTTCTAGAGGAGAGGCACAGGAGTATAATATTAAGGTCTATGACTGAGATGCAAATTGGTGCATATTAATTTATCTGCAACACAATTCTAGTGAATATTTAGAATTTGTCTATAGACAAGAACAGTAGCATTAGGAGCACAACATACTGTTTAACTCATAGAATAAATTCCGGAATTCTGTTTTTGATATTTCTGTGTTTGAGTCACATGGCTGAATCATCCCATAACAAGCCATTTGAAAAATACAAGACTTTCTGTCAAAACAAACAAACCAAAACCAACCCCTTCCCCCCTGAAAGGTATATCAGATGAAGAAAATGGAAAGTTTCTTTCCTGTAGCTTTGCATGTATTTAGTCCCATGACCTGCAAGCTTTCAAACCTTGATGGATTCTTTCTAGACAGAGATAAAGAAGGGATTTCAAATGAACTGGATAAATCAGTCATCTCAAATTTTCATTGGAAATGTTCTGGGACACAACAAAATCAATATGTTATGTTTTTCCTACGTACACATGCAAACAATAGATTAGTGAGAACTATCAATATTACCAAAACATTTGATTCCAACTCAATAATCTTGTTTTCCAAAGGAGTAAGCTCACTGTAATCTTTAAATTCTTGTTCTAACTTATCCGTTTGCTTAACACTCATAGGTCTCCATCTTGACTTCTTCTTGGGTTTTGTCTCCCAAACCACATCAGAACTTTGAAAACAAAAGAAAGGATCAAGAGAAAATGATTAGCTATTTCAAATTAAACTTTACCTATTTTAGTATGGCTTTTAGTACGTTGTAACTATGGAATGAGAAACCATATCATAAAGCACTTCCATGGTAAATAAAAATGACCCAAATTACCCAATGACTTCTCAGTTCTAAACAGAAGCCAGTCTTTCCAATGTAATACAGGCAAAAAAGTTAACAGCTAGTTTGTCCAACTTCCCACTTTGATCAAGATAGGTATGTAAAGACACTTAATCAAGAAGCTCAGTTTCAACAGTACTGCTGTCCATTACTCTACAACCTCAATGTAGGCTTTCAAATATACATCCTTGGTATATTTTGGGATGGTTTAATTTACTAGAAATTGAGAATTCAGCAAATGTCTGCTGAACTGCTCCTCACTTTGATAGCTACTTTCTTCACTCTATCTCAGTCTGAATCACTAAACAGTGTTTTTGGTTTCCATTTTTCTTCTACGGGTTTCTGGCTTTTTTTTTCCCCCCTTAATAATATCCCAAAATCTATTCTTTAAGAGGCATTGGACTCTTTCCTATTTAATTCTATTGCTTCTGAGGGAAGCTCTGATGTCTGATTTCACTTTACATTTAAATGGAATACATGGTATAGGGCACAAACAAATCGCCATCAGACAGAGGGAAGAAACTTCTTCTATCAACAAGTTATTCCATATCTGACAACTACATAGCCAACTAGACATTATACCCATGCAGATACTGATACATAAACGGCAGAACAGCATAAGAAAGGTTAACTAAAGGGAAAAATAACAAAATGGAGTGCATGGCTGTAGTCCCAGGACAAGTGTGGTGAAACTTCCTTCTGTATCAACTTAAGATACAAACTGACTGTTTTGCATTCTTTTTATACCAATACATTTATAAATGGGAACATCAGGAATAACAGGCTTTTTTCACTGTAACTGAGGAGTGATTTCTCATCTTCCTAAAGAGGTTTCAGGACATTTACATCCACTCAGGGATTAACAACAAAACAATATCTAGCAGTCAGCACTGTTGGAGTCTCCTGATGATGATGACCACTTCCAGAAAGCACTGATTTAGTGAAATCTGTCACCATTCCTTTAAATCTGGGCAATTCACTCTCACTGTTAAGATTAGGAAGTTTTTTATTCTAACATCTGGAAACTGCGAAGTGTTTCCACTTTTTGGATAGTTATCCGTTTCTGAAGTGAGGACAAGGACTGGGATTTTCTTTGTGAATGACAGACATGAATAATTTGTACCTAGAGTTTCTGCTTGTTTTGCAGTCTGGTAAGAAAAATTATTCAGCAGGAAAAACCTTGTTCCCAGCAACCTCATGGCTAAGAATGTGTATTATGGCAATGAGATATAAATGTCCCTTGAGCATTCAAAAAAGCCCCTGTATAAATACATCATAGCTCACACCTCTTACGGGTTGTATAGCTTCTTTTCTGTTCCTCTCTGATATGTTATAGTAAAAACACAAAGTATTAGATCTTTGATGTCTCCATAATTTCCCAAACAAAAGTAAAAAGAACTACAAGCTGTTACCGCATCAGAGTTTTGACTGAAGACCAAAATCTATTGACACAAAGCACCTAGCAGACCTTGCTGACAACTCCATTATCACCTCAAACTACAGACAGGAAATATTACCCTTCAGTGGACTGGGAAAGTTTGCTGCACATAGTTATGCTTAATATACTGCAAGAGAATATCCGTCTAAATATAGAATGCATACATTTTCATTACAATAGGAAAACATATAATGATTTAATTCTAAATACCCTTGACTAGATTTCTTTTTCCTCCTCCCCTTCTCCCCAAAACAAAATTCAGTTAGTGAAAATACCAGAATTTAAACATTTTAGACTGTTGCACAGTGAATAAGTTACCTTGTAATTCCAATGTAGGACACCTCCTGTTTTGTGTAATTATTAACCAATGAAATTCCAACATCTTGTAAAGACAGAACAATTTCTTGTTCTGCTAGTTCTGCTTTTACACTTTCATACGTCAGTTTAAATACATTCTGATCTTCAGTGATTAGGACAATACGCTGTAAACCTTCAAAAAATGACACTAAATAGACCATCTTTCTACTGTCCAAGCTGAGTATTTCCATTCTGTCCTACAAACAAGAGAAGAAAAATTTTTACACATCTATTCACTCTACCCCAGCAAACAAATGGAAAAGTATTAGCAACATGAACACAAACAGAAGACAATGTTTTAAAGGCATAGGAAAATTATAAAAATTTTAATCTTGAAGTTTTACAGCAGTCACATACATACACTTTTGAACTGAAGATAATGCTTTTTGGCACAAGCTCCAGCAAGCGGTATTGTTACTGCTCTGTGTTAGACCCACACCTATGAGGTTGGTGATTGCACTTGTTACATATGGAATTTCATACATACAGAACATCTACTGATCTCAGTTACAGATGAAAACCAAAATATGGGGCCTTTTTTCATAAGTTAAGCAAATCGAAAATATCCCCAACAACACCCTCAAAATTCTATTAACATCATTAAAGTAAGATTTGAAAAATATATCTCTATTTTATCTAACATACTACTTTTAGAAAAAAATCACAACTTTTTCCTGGACATTGCCATGTTACAGGTTTTTATGGCAATAATTACATGCAAGTATACAATTTTAAAATATTTGCATATATTTGAAAGTAAATGAAACTTTTGATATTTTACCTTCAGCTTTAATACAAAAAGCCTTTTAACAACTGTCTCAGTCTTCACTGTTTAGACTGTGAGGGCACTTTCATGTGCAACTAATTTAATGGCTCACTAAAGGCTAAAATGTCATGTGCAAGCTAATTGCTCACTGACACCGAAAGGGAAATTCTCCACATTGCCTGCTCCCAGAAGCCTCTAACTTTCATCAGATCCTTCACTGAATCAGTTCAGGAGAAAAAAAAACAAAACAAAACAACAAAAACACCCCACACAACAACCACCCAACTAAAAGACTCCCAAATAAACAAAAAAACCCTCATTTTTGATTATATTGTTTTCTGCCATTTTTGTGAGATGCATTAGCACACAGAAGATTCTGATAAGCACCAAGACCGGCACATGTGGGTAGACAAAAACATGTAGCTGGACATGATGAGATGATGGGTGGAGTAAGAGAAGGAGACTGCTATCCCTTCTCTTCTCTCTTAAGTGACACAGTGCTTTTTTGCAAGCTCATCACATCACAAACAGCTCAGTAACTTAATTTGGCTCTTCATCACAGGAAAGTATTACAGAAATTACAGGAAAAAAACCTGAAGTTTCTAGGACTTTTGATTTACCTTTACTTCAGATAAAGAATCAAAAACTTATAAAAAAAGTGACTAATGCCAAACAAAATATCTATGGATTTTCCTTTTAAAGTAAAGGAGAACTAAGGAATTTCTTTAAATAGCAGTCATGATAGAATGTCATTAGCTACAATGATCTTAAGATCACTAAGACAAGGCTGCACAGGTCAGCATACTCTGTACCCACTTATTCTACAGCACCTCAGTTTGTATCATATCATTTCTCAAAGAGCAGACAAAACTGTAGTAGAAGATGAACCTTGAAAAGCAAACTAACAGGCCAGATGCAAGTGATTTAGGGTTTTTGTTTTCACCTCAACAACTACCATTGAATTTAAGTAGGTCCAAAACAAGACCAAGTTCTGAAGGTGAAAGCTTTCCTGTACTGCCAACACTAACAAAACATGCAATTTTAGCTACTCATGTAGTCTTGTATATCAAAGGCCACAAAAAAGTGCAGTCTTTTCTTTTCAAACTAATTCCACGTACAGTTAAGTAAAAAGGAAGTAGAGGCAGCATAAATGTCACTAGGCAAACAAATATTCCTGGCTTTTGAAAATGTATCTATGTAACAGTCATCTTTACTGACATTTGAACGAATCTGTATTGCATTGCCTGTGGCAAAAAAAAGCACTTAAATCGTTAACAAAGTATTGGGGGGGAGGGGAGTAACCACCTCCATTGGATGCATAAGAGGAGAAAAAACAGCCAGCATTAAAAGGAGCTCTACAAAATAAACATACTTCCTTTGGTGTAATTTCCTCAGTTCTCTTTCCACACTTCCATTTCAATTTTCTAGACCCTGTTGGGTCACCCCAAGTATACAACACAGCCTTATTTGGCTGAAGACAGTCTTCCAACTCACAGAGGGAGCTAAAACAAAAGTAATACAAAATATTCATTGGCATTTTATTTTCATATCAATGACTTTGCAGAGTCTAACATTTCAGTTGAAGAACCAAGAACACTTACATAATAAATTCTAATGAAAATTAAAACTTAAAGCAACATTGTTTATGTAACACATGCACAAAACCATTTTCAGAGCAGTAATAAAAAGTGTTATATAGTTATACTTTTAGAAATACAGCATATCAGTAAATTTTTAAATATTCATTTTCTTCCCTGCTTGTAATTAATAGGGAAACTTAAACAGTGAAAAAAACAGGAAGCAGAGCTTATAAACTGAAAAGGAAATTCAGGTTTTGCTCTCTAACATAAATATTAGTAGAGGGGGGAAAATGTGCTCACAATCCATTGTTTAGGGAAGGTTTCTTCTGTGTGATTTGCTGAGGGGAAAACAATGTAGTGTTTAGTATCTGGATACAGTGGATATTTCCAGACAGACAGATTTTAAACACTACTCCATCTTGATACAGGTAAGAAAAACTGGCAGACTATCTTCTAAACTCTCCAAAGGTAGCCAATGCTGTGCATAGTTAATTACAAAAGCTGATCTATACATATTTGCACTGGGGACGCTCAAAAAACAGCTAAAAATTGCTAATCTTTTCAAATAACAAAGCAAGAAGTTGAATATATTCTTTATTTTAAGAGATGCATACAGCTGCAAGCCTAATTGGACTAGAAGTTCTTCAGTTTTTCAAGCACCAATTTCTAAATGATACTGCTCTGATTGCCTGAAAGGAAAAATCGAAGAGTCTGCTTGGCATTTACAAAGACACCAGCTAAAGATGTTGTAGATATACTTACACTGCTCAGCACTGCATGCTGCACAGTTCTAGAGTAAGCACAGTATCTGCACACTGTAGCAAAGCATTATGAAGACATTACAGAGTGAGACCAGAATCAGGATAGCTGCAGTCAGGTGGTACAAGGTAGGACTGATCCAGCTATGCTGCTCTCAGCCTAAGTCACACTAATAGGAGGCTTGGCTCCAGTCTCTGCAACATGCCTCAAAAGAGGCTCTGTGCAGATTAATGTGAATAAAAGAATTTGAGTTTTAATGGCTTGTCCATCTTTCTTCAAACCCTTGCCTCACACACATCAGACACTTGAACAAAACCAAGACAGAACCCAATTTTTACTGGTTGCAGATAATTCACATTTGTTAAAATATTCTTAGTTTTCATCTGGTTTAATAAAACTTAAATAACTATCTGTCTTTCTCTCCATTCCCTCATCTCTCCCATAACTTTTGAATACATTGCTCCAACTAAATCTGAACTAGATTTGACAGAACAATAAATATATTTAGAACTCCTCTGTTACTTATTCTGCACAAAACAGCACATGCATATTTCCAGAACAGCAAAGCACATCCAATGCAGGGATGTTACGAGAGAAGGTAAAGGGCATGGACACAAAATCAATATAAAATAAGACCATTAGTACTGTTGTGCATAAAACAGCTTCTTCATTTGTAGAAACAGGTCCCTGGTACTACATAACACTGCTTTGTTAATAATCCATCCTGTTCAATTTATAAAATAAGAGGCTTTTGGGTGCTCTGGCAAATTTAGACACCAATTCTTAAGACATAAGCTTTTCCCCTCCATTTTTTTTGCTTAGGCAGTTGAAAAGGAAAAAGAATTTTGGACACAGAACTCACAGATATACACTTCTCGCAGATGATTGATAGACTAAAAAAACAAGTTCCCATGTAAGGAGATGAGAGTATTCTACACAGTAACATTTTGATAGCTCCCTGCACAGCACTTTTGCATATAGTTAAATAAAGCAAGGAATGCTGATGTGTCTGTTTTGTTAATTCAGTATGTAATTCAGGCATTTTGCAAATGCATATACTTTATACATAAGCTTGCAAGGATAGATTAAAAGCACAACCAACAGACTGGTTGCATAATAGCAGTCAAGCCTGAACTTTACCACCACTTAAGTTATACTGCAATAATACTTAATATCAGCAAACACACTTAAAATACATGAAATACAGTTCATGTCTTCATGCAGATATCCATGCTAAAACTCTACATACATACCTCTGTCCATACTCAATAATTTCTTCTTTAGTATGGTTAATTAACAGAAATGGAGCTGCACCATCATGGTAATTAGAAAAGGTAATTACCGTAGAATGCTCAGTCAGGTTAACATCCACTATAATTCCTCCAAGCTATCAGATATAAAAATTACAAAGTAAATAACAGTGGTATGAATTTCTAAAATAGTAATTTTATGTATTCATGGTATTTTTGAAAACTTTTACACCCATAAGCTAAAATCATCAAAATCAACCTGTTTTAACATACCTTAAACATATTTTCCAATCATACTGTTATTTCGGGAAACAGACATTGCATTCATTGGTTAAAATTAGGAAGGAGTTCTGTACTCTCAAACTTTAGATTGTTAGTAGAGGAATTTTCCTTGGATCATTCATAGTCATCAATAACATCCTTCAAAACATTATACCTTTGAAAATTCACATATTTAAAAACTGCCTGCTAGATGAGACTATGTACCACATAGAAGTAAATTTAGTGAAGTCATGGTTACTTTTTAGAGTAACTTAGTGTTACCTTAAAACTAATGTAACTACTTTCAGTCTTAGATAGAGAACACTGACAAAACAGTCTGTGTTTCAGATTGGATAGGTTTACTTCTCAGAGGGGCACTTAAAATGAAATGCCTACATATATTTGTGTACACACATACAAGTGTAAATTAAATTATACTGTGGGGAGACAGAGGAGGACAGATCGAATGAAAATACTATACATGCATATATATAATATTTCCCTCACCTACAACTTTGCAATACTTGATTGTATGGAAAGGGAGAAAGATTTGGAGAGTGAAATGAAATACATATTTATGCTGCTTTACCTAATTTCTGAAACCAACCATTTACCTTGTTGTCCAGATGCAGTAAGAGACAGTTTTCTTGCTTATCAAAATTTATCTTCTTTGGGGGAAGATCAGAATTTTCAACTCTAACAAGTAATTTGTTGCCATCACTTTCAGGCCAAAAAGGAATGCACTAGAAAAAAATAGACAGTTTAAATTAAGTGAAAAACAAGCTAGATGTTAAATGGCATTTAAAGTTCATTTATTTAAATTTTAACCAAAACTGAAGTAAGCTGGATCACACACTCTGTTAGAATAGCTAAAAATAATTACTTAGCTGAACAAAAGAAGTAGAAAGTCAGAAAAATTCAGACTACAGTGAAGGAACAGAGAAGATACAGACCTAAAAGTGAAAGACGTAAGACTGTATGTAAAATCCACTGTATGTAAAATCCACTGTATAGAGTTCAGCAGAGCTAAAACACCAAAATGGCCCAGCTTGTCAATGAGAAAATTCAATGGACAAAGCTTTGTTTTTTCAATAAGAGATCTCTTGCCAAAAAAGTATAAATTACAAACGAATCTTATCTTCAATAACAAAAAAGCATATTAGCATAAATACAATGTTAAGTAACTGCAGTAAGCAGGACACTAGCACACCAGCTGTTCCTTTTTTTTTTTTTTTTTTTTTTAAATACTGAAGACTTAGGTAACTAAATCACAGAGGACATTCTGCTATTCACATCCACAACTGAATCACAGCCATTTTGAGTTAAAGATGATAAAATTCCACAGAAAATCTCTCTTCAAACAGTTTACATACTAAATGGATGAGAGAAGGGCAGGGAGGGAAAGAGGACAGAAATTTTAACTGTAACTGAAGTCCTACCACAGAAATGAGCTAAGATTAGCAATAACTCTCAGCTGTGTTCACAAACACACACTGCATTCTTTTAAAGACTGTGGTGGTTTATACTTATAATGAAAAGACCAGCAAGAGCCAAAGACTGTCTAGATAAATCATTTTTCCTGTATTTCAAACTGCTTATCTGCAACACTCAAAACTTCAGGAGCATCTCTCCAACACAGATTAAGAAATGAGATTTTTATATTCAGTTATGTCTGACCCTAGAATTAAATCTTCAATGGTGAAAGACTAGTTCACCAACTTACCATGCCACTAAGTTCCCTCTCCCATTGTTTCTCACACCACAGGAAGCAGGAAGACAAGGGAAAAAAAATATAGTTAAACAGCAAGATTGAAGGTGTTATCTAAATCAACATGTATCCTGCAGACAAAGGAAACTGAAACTGTTTTGTAAACTAGCATAAAATACAGCAAGTAAGTCTCAACATGGAAACTAAGAGAGCTCAAAGGAAACGAAAAGAGAACCAGCCAACAATAAATTAAAGTTTGAAATCAAAAGCAAAACAAGTAAAAAGGATTGGCTAAACAAGAAGTAACAGAAACAACTACAGAAAACAGAAAAATAATTTTTTGCAATTGTCTTTAGTCACAGAATGTGTCACAAAATGATGTTTCCAAATCTTTTGCAATATGCTTGCAAAATGCTTCACCAGATGCTGTATTTATGCTTCAAGCTGTATTTGTACTAGTAACTTTATATTTAGCAGTGAACTTATATATAGTCTTGATCAAGATTCTTTTTCTTTTTTTAAGGATGTGTGCTGGTTGGCTGTCTTGTGTTACACCTAATTCGAAGCACTGTCCCTGACAAGCCTTTTCATACTGATCACTATCCATCAACTGTCGATTGCAATCTTTGCAGAAAACTGGATTTTTCTAAAAAAGAGAAAGTAGTGTTTCTGCCAGATGACTGCATTCCAGACAGGGAACATGTCCACGAGGAGAGGGGCTCTACATAAGGATTCATTTTTTTCCTGATAAGACAGACTGACTGTCACTAAGAAAGAACAGTCATAAAAGAGGAAAATGGCAGGAAGGACTCTGCTTAACTTAACATGACAAAAATTGAATTGGGGGGTGGGGAGGGAGGAGGAAGCCAAATGAATCAGCCGTAACAAGGATTAACAACAATTAATTACAATTAATTAACTTAACAATTTTGGGGGTTTTTTTGAAGATCAATCTAATCTTAAAGAATATAGTAAGAAATATTCAAAAAATCTGAGGCACTAATTCAAAAGTCTAGTTTAGCTAGCTAGTACAGTTCCACATCTCAAGAATAGCATCAGACTTGCTCCTGGAAATCTCTGCTAGATACACATAACTAGACTAAGAGTGTCTGGACCCTACTCAGATGTAGACAAGATTAAAAACATACTGGACTGAGCAATCCACACAGATGAACAACTTTAGGAGAATTAACTGTCACAACACAGAATTTCAGAAATTGCTTGTCAAATGGAAAAAAAAAAAAAGACACATTGTGGAAAGGCACATAATTTGGGGAGTGGGGTCTGGAAGAATTTTAAGAGGGAATACAGACCCCTCCCTGTTAACCTCTGCTACTACTAACACATTCAGTAAACTGTCATATTTAATCTTTCAAAAGATATAAGGAGTGATCCTAAAATCTACAAAGTCATCCTTTGATACCTGATAAATGAAAGGAGACTGAGATAAATTAATACAATTATGAAACACTTGAGAAACAATGATGCTTTGGGGATAATCTACAAAATTCTGTAAGTATATCAATAAAAGAGTCAACACAAAAGTGCTACATACTGTAACTATATATTTGAACTTTCAAAACTATTGCCTTTGAATAGTTTTGGCAAAAAATTTTAAATGTCCCTGCAAAATAATACAGTTTATTCTACTAAGTCTTGTATTAGACAACGCCACATCAAGTATAAAAAAAGAAACACAAGGAATACTAACAATATGACTATATTTTCCCAGGGTAAGAGGTTAGATGTGAAATGGTCTATGACACTACATGAGTCATTGTCATTTAAGAGCCTTATTAATGAACTGGCTAAGGAACCATGCCTTTATGGAACCAACAAAACTATGTAGGTTCAAACAGTCAGAGGAACATAAGAACACCAGAAAATGAGACAAGTGTGCAAGCTTATGGCATACAGTCTATTCTTGAATAAAATTAAAGAAATATTTTTGAAAAGAATAATAATTATTATAGGAGCCTACACTGACTTAAACATTTAAAAAAAAACCCTGAACACCACTGCGTACAGCTCCACAAAAAAACCTCTACATAACAATGACAGCAAAAACTCAAAGTAGCATGAAATTTCATAAATTGAAATAATAGAACTCTTATATTTGACATTTCATACCAGGTTCTGGTCAAAAAGGCAAACAATGAAAGGCAAATATCTACAGTATGAAAATACAAACTCTTGTATTTCTTTATTCCCATTAAATATCATTAATATAAAGAATTTAATACCATTCATAATAAAAACAGATGCTTGTTCCATTAACAATAATAACTAACATCAGTCAGGGATTTTAAAATAATCAGAGGCAGATAATGATTCATATGAAGCTTCATGAAGCTAATAAGGAGTTAATTTTGATCCAGCCAGACTACTACAATCCAAAAAAAAATCTTACAACTCTTTTGGAAGGAATGGAAGAGTTCATTCTGACCATTATCATGGAAAAGTTACTGAAGCAGATAGCCCACAGCACCAATAAATCATAACAATTTATCTGAAGGATTCTGATTTAATCATTATGCATCTGGTCATAATTTCTCTTCCATAATCAGTACAGATAAAATGCATATTTAAGGAGCATGTATTTAGGGTACCAAAAATGTAACTGAGAGATATGTTTACATGCCATTTAATATACATATACTTTAGGATTATTATAGTCTGCAAGCATTTTTTTTGATAACCATTAGGTATACCTACAGTCCTAAATAAAGAGACTTATGAAGTGCAGCACAGGGCCTTCTACAACCACACTATTTGTTAGAACAAACTCTTGCACTGTTTCGGACCTGTTCTCTTCAAGACCCGTATGGAGCAGAGGGAGTTCACTTTATAACTCTTCCCCAAAGGTAGTGTGGACCAGTTTTAGCTTTCACAGAGCTCCAACACTACCCCAAACAGGCTTTGCTTCTCCTACCTGATCTGAAGGTAGGCCACAATATGATGGTTCAGACACACGAACTTAAAATGCACTCACATACACACACAGAAAGAATTCAAAACACCRTAACTGTATCAGGATGGAGTTATGCTGCAGTACCATAAGCCAAGTGCAAAAAGTCCACTCTGCAGCACACTAGCCCTAGGCAGCATGGGCAAAGCCATTTCTGTACCACTTGGCCTGAGGGCCAGGGATGCCCATCTGGAGATGATGCATTAAGCAGTAGAAAAAATAATAAATAAATAACATAATAATTAAAAAAAAAAAAAAAAAAAAAAAAAACACACAGAACAGCAGAGACACTAGTCCCAGAAGAACAGTTTGGAGCTATCTGAAGCTACACGAGGAATCTTCTTCCTGTGGGAAAATGGCATGACATCTATCTGCCAGGTCAGCCAAACCACACTATCAGGCACCACTGGAAAAACTGAACAGCAGTATCAGCACTACTACAGAAAGAGATATTACAGTAACAATACAGGTCTTTTTCCTCACATTAGTATATGTGATGCAGGTAACAGAGAAAACATTGCCAATTATCATGCAAGACAGGCTTACAACTCGTCGTAACGCAACGTTAAGAAGATAACAGAACACAGATAATCTGTTGAAAAAGCACAATATGTTCAGACACTGTCATCAGACACTGTGCATGGCTCATATTTTCTATCTGTAAGTGTCTAAATCTTTTTTTCCCCCCTTAGAGAAACAACTAGGAATAACTTCCTTTTTAAGCTTACCTGTTGCAAAACAATAGGAATCCACTTTTCCTTGCCTTCTTCAGACACTTCCAAAGTGTATTTGCTTCTATTTGAGATCATAAAAAATGGAGTGAAAGTTACAATTCTAGTAATATTAAAGCTGCTGTTGTTTATGGTGACTCCAACCTGTGAATTGACAGACACAGTTAGAAGTATGTTGTTCTTTTCTTACTTCATTTTTATTTCCTAAGACTTTGAAAGATGTTTAACTTACTTGATACTCCTTTTTATGACTCTTGCATTTCACAGAACCATGACTTCCAACAGTGTCCAATGAAAACTGATCAGACAGTTCACTGTCAGTTACCATAAGCTGCACCTACAAAGACACACCCTGAGTTAATTTTCAATTTACAGACACTAACAACATTTAAAATCATAAACAGAATATATGTATACATAAACCTATATAAAAGCATACTTGAAATACTGATGTTTCCATTAAAAAATTCAAGATATGACTATTGCCACTTTTGACTCACACAAAGGTATTTTCTGCCACCCTTAATTAAGGCTTTGTGGAGCAATCATTTTAAGTCTAAGACACTCCAGGGAAAGCAACAACATTGGGATCCAGGCCAAACCTTATCGCAATTTAAATCTCAAAGTACACAGAGTCACATCAACATAGCTTTGTCATTTCTCYGATTTCACCACTCTCACTGCTATTCTAAAATGTTCCCATATGTTACATTTACACAACATAATCCTCCAGCAGTAATACTCAGCATTAAAAATATTACATTGCAATCTTGAAAGATAAATTGCAACTTAACCTTAGCTTACTATCACCTCAGACCCAAACTAACAACCACCACTGCAAGTGTTCACTTTTCAAGAACCACAGCTGTACATTTCTTACACAGATACTTAGTCATATTTAGAATAAGGACATTTATTGAAGCAACTTAAATAAAATTCACTAATAAGTGTTTTTTAAAGAAAGAATTTCCTCTATTCCATTTCTCTCAAACATGAACATCTTTCTTAACAATACAGTTGATAATGTAGATTTCACATTTCAAACATATCTGACAACGTGCTCTCTTATTCTGTCTTTAGACACAGATACATTAGTTTATTCCCTTCACTGAGCATAACACAGTATTATTATAGATCACTTTCAAAGTGTAAAAACACTTTTATTTAGCAAGATAGGAGAGTACAATACGCAGTTATCAGATTTTATTAACTATAATACCTTGTTGTTTTGGAGGAAGTTTTTGGGCTGGAAAGAAAAAAGCAGYGGCTTTTTGTAATCCGGAGGATGCTTGCGATGAATACCATCAGCTTTGTACTGCAACATTCGACCAGTTTTATTTACCATCCAATATGGACTGTGAATTGCTATGACCATCTGCCCAGCTGTGTAGGTCACGTGGACAGCAATATCCAATTCAGTCTTATCCAACTCGGTGATGCAGTAAAATGTTGTGAAGCTGATATCTGGTAGATTACTTTTTATATGGTACTCACTTTTCCAATTTTGATCAAGATAGTTAAGCAACTGTAAATCTAGCTTTGTTTGATCCAAGACTGCATTGTGAATCTGGGCTGAGCAACCATCTCCTAAAGTGTCATATTTGTTCCCATTTCCCTTAAAAAAAAAAAAGTACATTTATGTAAGATTCACAGTCAAAATTTGTATCTACTTATCTTGTTTACAAACATACTGTCTATGCATCTTTGAAAATTAAGATACAGCTTATATAGGCAACATTTTGAAATGGTTATTGTGCTATTTAATCATGTTGCACTTTTAAACCTCCACCTTAATATTACATCTTAATAAAAAAACCTATACATTGTCATCACTGTTTAACCAAAAATCTGTTGCTGAATTCATTAAGTAAACATGCATAAAAGACAGATTTCCTCAGCTTGGTGTTTCTTTCATTAAATTTAAATTAGTAAGAGATTTACACAACAGAGCCTGTTCCTCCTAAGCATATGGTGGAGGCCACAGTCTCAAGCTCTACTAATTGTGAACTCGTGACAAAACTTGATGATTAAATTACACTACTTGAGCCCAAATACTAAATGTTAAGACCACCTAAAAAAATGTTTGCTTGTCTCCATCTACTTTCTATTATCCTATTTACAAGGAGCAAAGCACAATCACAGCAGTTCTATAGAGTGAAACATTTGCTGCTGAGGAACCAAGGACTGCGCCATACATATTTCAGGAGTTTTAATTGAGAGTGGCTCATGTCCGGCCCCAGAATGAACGCCCATTAACAGTCAGAGCGCACCTTCTGGTTTCATTTCATTTGAAAAGAATGCACAGTCTGGGACCAGCCTGAAATTCAAGCCAAAGCTCGGCGAATAGGCACCAGTGGGAGATTTTCTTAAAAATCACCCTACTGATCACAAATAAAATGCTAATGCTGACCAACCCATTTATCCTGCTTAAGGCAGCCATAATTCACACAAGAAACTACACTGTTTAATTAGGATCAAGCTGCATTTGAAAACAAGAGAATGACACTCCCACAAAACTAAACTTACACAGTGTAAATTTCTCTTTACTTAGGTATCTAAAGTACGAGTTATTACTAATGATTAAAAACAGCATTTTTGACATTCCAGTACCGTTTCACTTCTGTAAATACAGACATGCCCTTAAAAGATCTGCAGTTCTGCTTCACTACTATTCTAACAGAAGCACTTTCTTTCAATATCCATTTATAAAATACATTCAAACTGCTTACATAACATAGGCAGGAAATACCATAGAAAATTAAACATTAAAGAATTACCTCAACAGAATAAGTTATTTGATATGGAAGAAGATTGCGGAGAAGAACAGAAGGCCATAAATGCACAACATATGGAAAATCCCACTGGTCATCCGCACATAATGAAGATGTCAATGTGTCCTTTACTGGGACAATATTGATGACAAGTGAGTAGTTAGTTGACTTCACTGACTGGCATTTCCTCTGCAATAAGCTGTCAACATTTTTCATAATTTCATCAAATGTAATTCCTTCACACATATCATATTCTCCATCCACTGCATTTTCATTGGCTAGGGGTTGCAAACTCAGTATGGATCTGTAAATGAAAAAAAATTTAAAACACTTAATAGAAGATTGACTTTTTCAGTTACTACTGTTTTTACAATTTTAATAATGTTTTTACAATGCTAACATTCTAATATTGTTTGAATTTCTGAAAATTTCTGACAGTAACTCATTGCCTGCCTTCATCTTGTTTAAAGAAGGAAGCAAAGAGGAAGGCTAGTTCACAAGGTTCCTGGGATTGTACTGGCTGGGGTTTTTTGCTCCATACTCTACATAACTTTGGAAAGAAGGGACTGTTGGAGACTCTTACAAAGACGCTGCTGAATTCCTTTACAAGAACTGTTATTTTTGGGGAACAGAAGGAAAAAACCTCTGCAATCCTAAAAAACTATCAAAGCAAACTTTTAACTGCCTAAAGTTAGTGACAATTCAGCTAGCTGCTATACACAAACACATTTCAGAAGGTACTAATGACAGCTACCCTGGAAGCAGAATCTTTGTATGGTTGACAGGCCTTTTTCTACCTCTATGATGGAGACTAAATGTATTAGTTTGAATTTTATGCTTCAAAAATCACCAAAATCAAAAGCAGCCTTTTTTTCCCCTCCTTTTCAAACAGCAATAAATCACTCAACATCATTCCACTATGAAGACACACTACTGCGTGGATAACCATCACTGTGTCCCAGAAGCATGCAGGCTCAGATTCTTAAAGAAGTCAGTGAAAGTCAAACACTTGACTAATTTAAGTGGTTCCATAAAGTGGATTTCAAGAGAGCCCAAAACCACTGATTCAAGAATTAAATAATATTTTGTTTAACTCTGACTAGAAAATCCGAGATGATTCTAGCCTACAATGATATAGCCATTATAATATTAGCTACCAATGGGAAACAAATTTTTGAAAACAACATATATTTTTAGTATAATTATATGGATACAATAATCAACAACGTAGAAATATATTCCATAACAAAGGAGCAACACAATAATACCTGTAAGAGGACAAGGGTATGTTGAATTCATTTTCTGGTAAAGCAGTTCCTAAACATCTTCCTTCCTCAAAAATATTTAATGGAATTGAAAAGTGATTCCTTATCTATATAAAACAAAAATCCAGTAAAATACAATAGGAAAAACTGGAAAAATAAGATGCTTTGAGCTTAACAGAGTACAGTGTAAGAACTCTCACTGTTCATCTTATCCATTCATAATTCTAGTGCAAGTATTTAAATAGAACAGCGTCTGATATCATCTTTACAAAATTTTACTGCGCAGTTCAATGCTGTATTTCAATTATGGAATTAATACATTAGGTGTAAAATCCTCTTCAAGCAGAAACTTAAAGCTCTGTAAAAGGAAAGACAAGTAAATCTGAACAACCTGATAATTTGCAAAAAAATTTCTTTTCAAAATGTAATAAATACATTGCTTGCAGGTCCAATCCCATATGGCAAAACACACAAGAGAAGTACAACATCTGGTTAAGGTTAAATCACCACACCCATTGTAATTTGAGGGGCCTACAGTTTTTTCATTCTTTGCAAACATTAATTTTATGTTTTTGGTATAATTTAATCGCATTATTAGCTCCTGCGAATTGATCATAATTAGCTGTTCTGTTTTCTAGATTTTAAATTGTTTAAAGTTCTTCATTGCAAATCTGTCTGGAAGAAATGTCTAATTTTGCTTAGATGCTCTGAGAATTTTAGACAGATATTTACAGATTAATCTATTATAAAAGCATGAAATACCAAAATAAAAGCATGAATTACCAATCTTGACTACAGATTTTCTGTTGTCATTAATATTCAATTATTAATATACATTAACATTTAATTTTCTATTACATCTCTAAGCAGATCAGTGTCATTAGGGCAATAATTTTGTTATATACTGTACACCTATCCAGTTACGACATCATATCACACACAAGAGTGATCATAGATAACAGTGAAAGGTTGGTCTTAAGTATCAAAGTTATATTTGAATAAAATACAAGCATGTGCAGCAAAAATCAAACACCTGCTGTTCTTTCATTTCCTATCTGAACAGAGACATCCCCTGCACTCAGATATCTAAGCTGTGTTTCTGCACCAAACATGCAAATACTGGAAACAGCCATATTCTTTCCTACTTTTGACCCATTTGCAATTACTTCTAGGGCTCTTACAGATCACAACAAAGTCTGGATACTGATCAAAATCTAGTTATCTAATTTAATTTAGGGAAGAAAACAGTAAATTTCATAATTAACAAAGTCATAAATCTCTCTGGGAAAACCCTGCAAGTGAAATATAATAGTAACACTGTCACAGAACACTACTTTTGGGACCAACTATGAAGTCCTGTATCTTCGCTACCACGTAAATGATAAAATGTCCATCAAAAAGACTACTTAATCAGAGAGTGGCTTCAAAAAAGGTTTATGCTCAAAGGGTTTACTCTTCAGCTGACCTGGTACTGAATTTGAAATTCAAATAGAAAACATAACTGATGAATTATCCTGATCTAAAATCTGGTCTGTTCCCTCCCTGTCTTGTCACTTTGAAAAGACTTTTTGTTCTTGAAATTATCTTCTAAACTGCCTTATAATACAACTACCTTATAATGAACATAAGTAAGGTTATACGAACTGTTCAAATCAGCCAGTTTGTATAATATGGTTTATGTAAGACTACAGGATCATTTACTCTCGTTAAAAAAGAAATAAGAAAAAATAACCTGGATCGGAGAACGTATAGTTATCATCTTGCTTCCTTCAACAGTATCAATTTGGCAGACAATGGACCTTTCAACACCCGATTCCTCGTGTCTTACAGTGTAAAGACATCGGCCTACTTTTGTCAATGGAATCTTTTCCACAGTAGAATGATTATGTGGACCTAGTGGTTATAAGATGAGAAATGAGAGACTCAAAAAGAGCATAAACATGTATTTGAACATCAGAAATGTGCATTCAAGAGTCTTTTCTGTACTACCCAATCTATAAAACATGTGAAACAGATGAAAAAGTGCAATCACCACTTTTAATCTAACAGTCCTGCAGTGCTACTAAATAACTAGCAATGATTCTCTCTGCCCCACAGAAAGAGTAAATGAATCCATCAGTTTTAAATCTTTAGTGTTTTTTGGCCCCTGTAAATAAAATTAGTGCCTAGAAAAAAATGTTTAAAAAATGTAATGGTTTAGAAGACACAGCGTGTATATATCATAAAAAAAATTCAACCGTTAACAAATCACAAGGTCAAGATTGGTCAAACAAGTCAGTTTTGAAAAATTTAACTGCTACAGTATATAAACTTGTATTGCAAACTCATACACTGTTCAAATAGGAAAGCTGTACCTTTAATTGCAGTTTTACTTTAAATTATTTAAAACAACCTTTTCTTAAAAATATTCCCCTTAAGAGTAAATTTTTCTATAAATACACAAAGGCCTTAGTTTGGTATGAAGAGCTATTATTTTGGGGCAGCTTAATTCTGCATTAACTTGTGAATACAAATAAAAACTATTTAATTTTAGTAAAAAATTATGAAATAAAAATTAGTTGCCTGAACTATTTATCATAGTAGAAAACTTATGCTACAGAAGTTATATTCAAACACCTGCATAACAAACAAGATGATTATAACATTTAACTGAAAAGACTAAAGCAGGAGTTCAGATATTGACATGCAACTAGAACCCTGGAAAACATTCTTTTCATGTTATGCAGTCCCCAAATATTTACTGAGACATACAAGATGTAGTACTGCAGTTTACAAAAATAAAAGATTCATGAATTTTGCAACTTACAAATTTGAATGTAAAACCTTTTGCTACTCAGAGTTGTCATTGCTGTGAATTGGTCACTCTCGTTTTTAGTTCTGACATATTCCATGTTTAAATTTTCTCCATCTTTTAAATGAAATATTTTTGCTCCAAATTCAATGTTAATGACACTAAAGGAATCACTAGGTGAGACAGTGATAGGAAGTCCTAAAGAATTCATTATTACAAAAGGTGCTCTGTCTTTTTTGAAGATGTCTGAAGTTTGGCTAGCTGCTTCAGCAAATGCCTAGAAAACAAAATATAGATACAAAACAGAAATATACTTAGTAAGACTTCATCAAGATGATCTGTACAAACATTTGTTTAACATGATTCTGAATCTGCAAAATTAATCTTTCTTACCGTGCCTAAGTTACTCAACATTAGTAGCCCACATTTGGATAGTGTAATATTCAGCTGGTCTTTTGAGGAAACATGTATTACTGTTTTATATTCTGGGACTTTGTAGTTCTCTTCTTCTGCATCTGATTCAACTAATGCTTTTTTAGCCTTCTTTTTCATCTGAAAGGAGATTTTTAAAGAATTCTTATCAGGTCATTCTTTCCATAGAAGCAAATTCTACTTTAACACAGTTAGACAGCATTTCCCTTTCTAGAAGCAAAGATGATAGTTCAGACTAGAGCTGCAAGTTCTTTTGCAGCCCTACCATATGGTTTTCCTTTTCTAATCACATTTTTTTTTCCAAATTTTTTTTTAAGAGGGAGAGAATAAAGACTGAAACTCCAACAACAGTAGCTAAATTTATCATTATTCAAAAGCAAAGAACATACACTTATATATTCTACTGTACATCTCTCATAATGTTGTGTAAAAAATACTATACTAATGGATTTTCCATTCTTAAAATAGTAATCCAAATTTAGGCTTTATATGTTCCCAAACCAAACACTCAGTATTTACCAAACTGCCCATATATTTTCCATTTGTTTAAAGGAAAAAACATAGGGAACGTGTTTTCCAGGCTTTCAACGTTTCTGGATATGATATATTTACAATTGTTATATTTCAAATCTGAGCAAGATTACCTGCGGTTTGACTCATTACCTCCTGCTTTTCTCTTTCATGAGGGCCTCAGCTTTCTACAATAATGGTCTCAGAAGGATAAAGATTATTTGGTAATGACAGTCCCAGAAAAAAGACAGGTTTTCCATTCTGAACAACCTCTTGAGCAAAAAAAAAAATTTTTGAAAAATTGTGGATGTAAGAAAACAACAGAGGAGTTAGGATAGAAGGAAAAAAAAAGTATCTCCCTTCCTTAAAATAAATGTTTTTCTACTTTGAGATCAGAGTCTAGATTATGTCCTAATGAAAGACAAAGCTGAAGTGAAAAGAATTACATTCCCACTGAGCACTGTGTGCAAATCAATAACAGACATCAGTTTTTTCAATACAGTTCTGCTACGAATATCATTGTGGAATGAGGTGAGTGGTCTCCTCTCCTTCCAAAGCCACTGAATGCATGTCATTACCATATGAAGTGACTTCAGAAAAACTGATATAAAGCCATCATGATTATTTAGTGCAATAGGAATCAAAACTTCTTGCCACCTAAGAGGCAGTATTATTTTAAAGATTTGTGAGTTCAGATGTTCACTCGTACCCACTGCCAGAACTATTTTTATTCAGTAAAATGGGAAAAAAATCTCAGTAACCAAAAGTGAGGAACCAATTTGTTAGAGATTTAAATGGTCTCAGCAATGAAAGGGGCTTCTTCTTTTTTCTTTTTCTTTTTCTTTCTTTTTCTTTCTTTCTTTCTTTTTTTTTTTTTTTTTAAGAGGAAACAATTTTTCTTTATGGAAGAAATGAGTTTATTTTGGAAATTATACCTTGATTTCAAGAATCCATGGTTTGAATAAATCAGTCTTCTCAATTTCTAGTGGTTCAAGTAAAGGTTCCCACACCCCAAACATCTCATTAAAATAGTGTACCTATGGAATGCAAAAATCAATTAGTTTCTACACAAGTAGGAAGTTGCACAGAACTGAAATCAAGGAAAGCTCTAAAGATTTTAAAAGACATAATATTTGATTTACAAATACATTAATTGCTTTGATACAATAAAAGACTTATAATTAGACTGCATTTTTACTTTATTCCCACTATTAGATGAAGCAAATGCAAAAGGCCTAAATGAGGTCTGCAAGTCTCTATTACAGAGATTCATTTCCAAATAAGTGATAAAAGGTCTGTAACTCAGAAAATACACTTTTTGTTTAGACTGTAGGCACATTTATAGCACTACAAAACAAAGGCAAAAGAATCCACTTATAATAACCAATGAATTTTCTTGTCACTAATTTTCATTTATGAGCCAGAATTTGGAAGATTTAAGTGCAGTACTGGTACCAAGTAACGTATTATGGAAATGATACATGAACATATTCTATTGCAATCATAATTTAAAGATTTCAAAGAATTTTAGCAGGTTGCTACTCCATAATTTAATATTGTTGCACTGGACCTTTGGGAACCTGCATAGAGTGTACATGTGAGATGGTATACCACAAATTACTGCCATTATTACTAATACATTATATATTTATTATTAGATACCTTAATACCTTATGTCCTGCTCCTCCAGCATGTATCTGTATCAGTTTAGTAGTCAAATCTAAGGACTATTTTTTATTGTGTCTAAATAAACATAACGGGCTTAGCAATCCTCAGAAAACTTTTCTTCCATTTTTACAGTTCCTCACCTCTAGCTCAAGCCGAGAATGTAGGTTGATAAGAGTACTCCAGTTTTTTACTTCTCCCAGAAATGATGACTTTGCTAAGAGCATTGGTACAGTTCGGTGACCAACCCCAGCTTCAAGTGTTATAATGACCGATTCAATATTCATTTTCAATGTCTCTCCTGTGGGAACCAGTTCAGTGGTTGGATTTATATCTTCGTTTTCATTTGATTCTTCAAGAAACCACATTTTTAGATTTTTTATATCTTTCTTATTCCACAAGTCTGGAGGAATTTGACTGATCTCTTCCTCTGTCGTTTCTGTAGTTGGAGAAAGGGCTGATGTAATGGTAATCACTGTATTTATGATTATTGGTGAAACCTACAAATAAGAAGTCAGAAGAATTGGAAATGAGAAGTAGTACAAGGAAAAAGGTCAGTTATTTCCAGACACAAAATTATAACGAAAATGTTACACCCTCCAAATACTTTGTTCTACATGTGACCCTTTCCTCACTTCTAAGGACTGATTCCTTTCCCCAAGCTACATTTTAACCTGTTCAGGTTTTCAACTCCTGCCTGTCTTCCAGATGGGAACTTTCAAAACTAATCATCCAACTCCCTATATGTAAACACTTTCAAATTTATTTCTGCATTTCAAGACATCAGACAAAATACAGATTCCAAAAGTGTAGTGATGCAATTGTTGTTTTTTAATTTTATTTTCATATGCTAAACAGCTAGGTGACCTGATAAAGATGGGAAACAATACCTCACCTTCAGTCATTTCTTTTCTTTTATCTTTTTTGTTTTTTAAAGAAAGATATCCCACAAGCAGCTTTAAAGCTTTCTGAGCAGGAGGGGTAGAAAACTAAAACCATGATAAAAAAAATCTACCTACTTTTATTGTTAGAGATTTAATCGTTAGATCAGCAAACTGCGGATTAGTACCCGACTGCTTCATTTCAAAGAAGAAATCACAAGGCTGTAATACCTATTTAAAGGAATAAAAGACCATGTTTAAATGAAAAAAATCTTTTTAAAATTATATAATTTTAAATATTATGAATACAAAATACTGACAGGAAAATACTGGTTCTTCAAAGTAAGATTAATCTGAACATTAATATTAACAGCAATCCGAAAATTAATATTCATACAAATATAAAGGTGAAAAAAGGCATCAGAAGCAACATCTCAGCCTTCCTCAATCATTAATGTGTCAGAAATCAGCTATTGTAAAATTGTCACATTACAGTAACTCCATTCTTTAGGTAATGAAGTTTGCAGATGTCTTCAAATGATTTAAATGCTTGTGACTTTTGAAGAGAACCAGACTTTTCAATTAATGGCAACAAAGCAAAATCAATTGTCTGGAGTACCTTGCAGTTTTTCAGAACAAACAAATCACTGTTTGAATCATAATCACTCAGTTCCAGCTTTATTTTACAATCAGCTCTTGCACATTCCCATTTATCGAAGCTTACCAAAACCCTAAGGTATACAAAAAACAAAAAGCTATGTGATGAAGAAAGCAGTCACATGTAATTAGACTCTGATACTGCAGTGATAGCAGTAGTTGCCAGTTCCCACCTGAGAAGCTAAGCAACTCTGAACAACAGTAATTTCCAGTAGTATTAATTTTGCAGGCTTTCCTGTCTTCTCTGTCCTTTCCTAAATCAGATGCTGGGAACACAAATATACCCCAAATCAGTTTAACCATCCTCTTCCCAGCTGATTTCAACCTAACAGAATTGTTTGTCCAGATTACTTTATCCACTGCTGCTCAAGTTTATACTTTTATTTCTCTTTTGCATTACAGACAAGAGTGAAAATAACATGGCCTCCTTCAGACCAAGGTACAGGTAAGAAGTGCAGGGAAAGAATCTCATCATGTGTGCTACTCTCAATCCAGAAGCTAGTCTCCTGGGTGTCTAAGGAAATCTATGTATTAAGATGTCCACTGAATGTCATCTGAATCTCTATTTCTCTAACTAGTTTCCCAGACTGAAATCATATAGTTTACTGAAAAGCTGGGTTCAGAGCTTTCCTTACCTGCACATATTCAAAATGATCAGCTATGCTGCTACCTGCGGAGAATGTCTTAACTGATGTCCACTACTCTCTCCAGAGTGTTCTGAATCTTTCAGAGAAGGTACTGTTTTGAGCATCAAAACTAATGTTCTCAGAAGTTTTCTCCCCTCTTTATACCCTAAGGATCCTATTAGATACAGATAGGATTTTCTGTTTCTACAGTCTGGGATAAGATCCTGGCAGCTGGGCCTGAAGCCTTCTAATTGCATTCTGCAAAGCTTGCCACACTGACCAGCTAAAAAATGGAAGTCAAGAGACTCTGCATTGTGTCATGGCCAAGAGTGCAAGAGTACCACTTTCTGTTTCAATCAGACACTAACACAATCACTAGATTGTTAACAGATCATTGTAATTAAAGATGTGCCTATACTCAAAGAGTTTCTATAAGAGTATTTGAAAAGGAGATGAAAAGGAAGTCACAGTCCTCTGCACATTTATGTTTTTTTTCCAGCCTAACTGGCTCCAAAAAGTATGCAGGCATAATGAAGAGTTGAAAGGACGAGCTATTCAAAAGTCATCTGCAGTCTGATTACACAAATAAACAGTTGGATGTACTGTTGAATTACTTCTCTAAAACAACAATATCATTTTAGAGTTAATTGAGGAAAAACCCTGGTCCAGTCCACTGTGAAGGCAGGAAAAACTACAAGAAGCTCCAAGAGTCAAGGCATTCCCACCTTGCCAATGTCTGATTCTGTTGCCAAATTATAAACAGGCAAAGTGTTATTTTAATGGATTTATAGGCTTTAACAAATTTCTGAACTGCATACCATTAGTAGTTTAATTCATAATACATAATTTCTCCCCTACCTGTGACCCTTTGCTATCCACTTACACAGACATTCAATACAAAATTTTGGACCAAAAATATTCCAAATTATATTAAGTTGCATCTCAAATAGTATATTCCTATAAACTCCTATTTATTTTGCTTACCTGTGACATAAGAGATTATTTTTTTCTCCTTCAGACTCTTAATTTTACCTTGTTACAAAGCAAAAAAACTCTCAAAGCCACAGACTACAACTACCAAACAAAACAGAATAAAAGCAACAATTTACCTTAGCCACAAAATGTTATTCATATGTCTATAATCAAAACTTGAATGATGAAAGCTTCTGAAATAACTTGCATACTAGTAGTACAAGTTATATAGTGCCTTGTAAACACAAACCTCCATTTGGAAACTCACCGTAATAATGTTCCCTTTTCTTTTTTCTGGGAGAAAAGGGCATGCTTTCATTTGTATCTCTTTAACAGCAGCTGTCATGCTATACTTTTCAGGGCTATTTTTAATGAAGACCTCACACTGAGTTGTAACCACCAATGCAGGAGCATCACTTCTCGTTAAATCGGCCACAAACACAATCTCTGGATTTTTAACAATAATATTCATTTCCATTGTAGACACAGGCTGCAAAGGTGCTTCAAAAATATAAATTAAGTTAGACTGATCATTCAAATATTAAGTCATTATCACTTACATCTCTTTTATAAGCTTTAGAGATTATTTTAAAGATTTAATAATGAGATCTAGCTTAGCTAGAACATTAAAATAGTCAACTATGAGAAGACTGGAAGATGCAGAATACACACATGTACAGTAAGTTACAAAACCAATAGCCACAAATAGAGGTGATGATTTCCTCTTTCAAAAGATCACATGCAGATTATTCCACTGCAGTTGACTCCCAAGTAGCTGTCATTGCAGGTGGTAGCTTTTCCATACAGAAACTTAGTGGCTAGCTTGTCAAAAGCCTATATCAGAGCAGGAAATCTAAGTAACAAGCATCAAAATTGCCGCACAGCAAATATAACGGGCATTTTAGTCAAAAAAACTAATGAAATAACTTGCATTCTAGTAAATTCACTTCCTCCAAGCTCAAGATCGGTGCATCCCTATGAATAAGAAGTCAAGCAAATGGGGCAGGAGACCTGCATGGATGAGCAAGGAGCTCCTGGCAAAACTCAACCAGAAGAAGGAAGTACACAGAAAGTGGAAAGGGGGACAGGCCACTTGGGAGGAATATAGGAATGCTGTCAGAGTATGCAGGGATGCGACGAGGAAGGCTAAGGCCCGTTTGGAATTAAATCTGGCAAGGGATGTCAAGGACA